>NC_142757.1:42012148-42344232 GCF_054948205.1 Urtica dioica subsp. dioica
GATTTGGCAAACTACCCATTAACCAAAACTCCAGGACTTCATAATATAATAAGCTAAATGAAACTACGGAAGTTCATATTAACTATCGTTTGAGAATGCTCTCATAATTTAAATAAAATTATTAATATATATTTAGTGATTTTTAATAATATAATAAAATTAGATAGTTCAAGTAAATGAATTTGTATATTCTAAATTATAATAATTTTGATTTATTTCAATTAATAATAAGATACTGTAGCTAAATAACCAAAATACTTTATACTTGACCGTTTTGAAATGATATAAAATGTAAATTAAATTTACTATTTACTTAACTAACTACATAAAATGTACGAATATATCATTTCACACGTACTCTTATGTAAATAGAAAAAAAAAATATAATAAACGTCATTAGTACACATTTTCCGCGATATATTTAACTTTGAACCTAATTAATTCTTATTTATTTTTAATTTACACTTAAAATGTGTATGGAGGACTCTTTAATAAATAATTGATTATGAAATTTGTACAATTTGGGTAAAATAAAAATTAAAAAAAAAGTTGGGTATTTTGCAATTTATAAATCTTAAACGGCTTATTATGAGTAATTTTTGTCAATAACATGAGTTTTAATATTTACATCACCTACATCATATAGTATTTAGATGATGATAATCAAACGCTTCTTTATCAATTTTTTGTTAGAATTATATTTTCCCGTAACTTTCTGAATGATATTTTAAAAGGATTGTTTAAATGATCAGTTTGAATGTCTAATTTTTAATGGAACCGTTCAAATGAAATGACCGATTCAGAGTGTCACATGTTAGACTTTATTTTATAAAGTCCACGTATGAGTGTAATACCAATTAGTGGGCTTAATATATAATCCGGATAAATCATATTGGTTAATTAAAATAAAGGTAACTTCCCTATATACCCTGATGGTGGGTCTATATAAAGCTAACCCTAGGGATTGGTCTTCTCTCAACCTATTATGCAATTTGCCTGAGCCATCACAAGAAAGCTATCAAGACTAACGGGGTGAGGAGAGAGAAATCAATTTCGGTGATTCCGCCACCGTCGTCGCTCTCATCATGGATCGAGGTAGGTTTCCTTGATCTCTAATGTTTTGTGAAAATCATCTAGTTCTAAGATCTTGGCTATTTAAGATCGTTTAAATTATGTTTATATATGGTATCAGAGCCTTGATTTTGAACTTTTAAATTTCCAATCATGATTTTAGTAATGTCTGTTGTGTGTGTTTCTGATTACGTTTCAATGAATCGAATCCGTAAATTGGAGTCAAACCTCATCAAGGTCCTTTTGTTAACGTTTTGGTCTTGACATGCTATTTAATCGATAATTGTTTCAATAAAGCATGTGGGTATGACTTTAATCCCTTATGAAATGAGTATTATCAAGTGGTGAATGCTAATTTGTTTTCTGTAATGTTAACAATAATATTTATTGTTTGAAGCATAAAAGTTGTTTTGACTTATTCAAAATTTATGAATGATGTATATACGCATATGCATATTTCGTTAGAGCCTTGAATTTCTTTATGTATATACATGGTAAATGTTTAATCGCCCTTTGTGGAATTGAAATTAAGATTATATTCAAATTTATGTGTAATAATAGTGAATGGAATCAAATCTGTTTGCACTCATGTATTCATTAGACAGATTTGTATATCTTTCTATACATTCTGCAAACGTAATTTCCTTTTGTAGACTTACTTATAATGTCAAATGCATGTTTTGGTAAACAATATGGTAGATTAAAGCTAAGTATTAACAGGATACTCTTCATATCATATTCGGAAGAGTGATACTATATAACACGACTAACAACTGTATTCGAAATGTTTCAATTCATGAGATCGTTTACAATATGTGTTTAACTTAAAATCTGATCCTGATCGAGTATGTGAATAAAGTGTTTTGGTTTTATAAATTTTTGTTGGATGATATTTTATTTAATTTTTTTTTATAACACATTAAGTTTTTGTGTCAAATTAAAAATATATCTTATCACAAAAGTGACATGGTTTTATTAAAGTCTTATGTCGCCAACCACAATCAAGTATTTATATTTTAATTTAGATATTCATATTATAATTAATTTGTTAGTCACCAAAGTGGCCAAATTATAACGTTTTATTTTTTAATATCAAATTAAAATAAATTCAATTACTCATGTTTATGTGATGCTTTTAAAGTAAATGACGTTATGATATTTTAAGTTTTTTCATGAGTAAATTGAAGTTCATGGTTATAATATATTTTGGATCGCCCAAAGGTTGATCATGTTGGAATTGATCTAGGGTTTAAGAAAAAGATTAAACGCTTCGAGAAGCGGCGGAATTTAAAAAAAAAATCTTTTAAAGTAAAAACAGTTTTTACTAACCTAGACAAAGAAGCAAGTACATGTAAATAAAAACCAATATGAGCATAGAAGTTTACTAACCTTTCTTGAAGCTTAAACTTTGAAGAAGCTTTTGGAAAGTTTGCAACGCTCGTCTCCCCTCGCAGCACGTCTCTCTTTCTTTCCTCGGCACCTTGAGCAACCACGAAAGTTTCTATCACTAAATCACTCGAAAAGAAGGAATCAGTGAGTGGGCACTTTTAAACACTACGACTTAAGAACGAGTCTCGAAGTCGCAGAGCTAAACACTAGGTCGAGTGAGGACCTAGGTGCCAAGACAAGAAAAAATCGAAAATAAACTAGAGAGAGAGAGAGAGGATTTTCGGCCAAAGTTCTAGAGAGAGAGTCTCTCAAATCTCTTAAACTTGGATGAATGAAATGTGAGAAATGGGGCTCCTATTTATAGTAGAGGTTTTACCTTCAATAAGGTAGTTTCCTCTTCTATAGAATATCACATATTCATGAGCAAAAATCCTTTATTTCCCATTCTATCTTGGGCGCCCAAGGCTGCCTCCTAGAGGCTTGGATTTGTTTCCTTTTTTGTTCCTTGGCTTGCCCTTTTCTCATGGACCCTTTTGACTATTTTCGTTCTTGTTTTGACTTAGTTTCCAGTTTAACTATTCATATCGATGTGATTCGTGACAGTGACCTCATGGACCAAAATGAACAAAGCTTTAGCTAAACACTTGGACTCAAAAGTTCACAAACCTTTTCCAAGTTTAGCTTAATGCCAACTGACTCCACTAAAGAGCTGACACTGAAAATCTCTCGGTTCAAATGAATTTATTTTCTACTCAAGAATTCGACCTAATTATGATGAGCGGATCCACTGAATATTATCTATGTTTACCCTTCATGAATGTCATCAGCTAGTCGGGATTTACTAAATTACCATTTTACCCTTCTAGCTGTTATTTCCTCAACTCCTTTGTCGCTTGTGAATAAGTTAGAAACAATGTATTGACGAGGAGCTAACAAGTCACATTGTTTCATCCAAAAGAGTCAGGACTCAATTTGGACACTGGCCAGTTCATTTATTCACACTCCAAGGAACAAAGCATGAGGTGACATACATTGCATTTCAGCAATCTTGTACATGAATTCCATATCTATGAGAACTTCACAAAGTTACTCATGACAGACTCACAACTTAGTACTTCACCAATAGGCCTTGTTCGGAATCACATAGTGAGTCCGAACTTTGACTTTCTCAAATGAGAATACTAAGGTGTGAAATGGCATGTCTCATTTCAGGATTAAGGTAAGCATGATGCAATTCATACATAGTGACTTCGAGACATAAGAGGTTAAATGGTTTGTTCTTATATTGTCTCTAGAAGTGCACTGGTCAATTCAGTACCTTCGGAAGATACCTAGAAGAACTATAGAGTCCCCAACTCTCAATGCCTCATAACCAGACATCATAGATTCTTCTAACAATCATACTGAGGTCAATAGTCCTTTGACCCTAAGATTGCGAATATATCGTTTTAAGCAAACTACGAAGAGTTTGTTCATGCAAATCTACATTTGTCTCTTCGTAAGTTGTTAAGTTTGTTTATGGACTAAAAGACTAAGGTTTTATCATAAAGCTTCAAACAAAGAAAGAATGAATGAACGTTTCAACTTTATTAATGAATAGATAGGCAATTACAAGCAAGAGTCTTCATGAGACTTTATTACATCAAATGTACAAAATAAAGACTACAACTCTTCTTGTGGGCACCATTGACAACTGATCATTCGTTTTATAATTCTTGAACATTATTGTGGTGAATTGATATGCTTGGTTGGGTATGTTTAGTATATCCAAAGATTGCAAATATATCTAATTGAAGTATGTCTATTACCTATTATGTGAAAAACTATTTTGAGCATCAATTATGTTATCTTATTGTATATATTGTTGATCTGCCCAAAGGTGACTTCAATGTATATCTTATGTTTACTTTTGTTTCTGAATCTGTGTTATAGATTAAGGTTATTTTCAAAGCATTAAAGTGTGAGCATATATTACGTACTTTGTAGCCCTATATCCTTGTTTTTCTTCAGTCACAAGCCGTATCTGTTATTAAGTTCAATAGTCTTAATTTCTTTGAATGGTCTGAACAAGTTCAATTTCACCTCGGTGTTCTGAATCTTGATTCCGCACTCTTAAATGAGGAACCCGCTACTCTTACTGATATTAGTAACGCTGACCAAAGATCTTTCCATAAAGCTTGGCAAAGATCTAACAGACCAAGCCTAATGTTTATGCGAATGACTATAGAAAACAACCTCAAGTCAACAATTAAGACAATTGAAAGTGCTAAGGAATCTATGAAATATGTGGAAGATAGCTCCCAGTCCACCTATACTGATAAGTCTCATGTTGTGGCACTAATGGAAAAATTGAAGACCATGTGAATGGAAGTGAATGAAAATTTCCATGTAACTTTCATCATTAATTCCTTACCTTCGGAGTATGTCACATTTCATGTGCATTACAATACTCTGAAGGATAAATGAAACGTGCATGAATTACAAAGTATGCTCATTCAAGAGGAAGCGAGGCTTAAGAAACTTGGAAATCATTCAGCCAATTTTGTTGGCAGCTAGAAAGAAACCATGGAATACCGAAAAGGGCAAGCAAGGACTACCAAAGCTTAATGATTCATCTGCCCAAATCCACAAGAAGGAAGAAAACAATGATGTGTGTCGTTTCTGTAAAAAGAATGGACACTGGCAGAAAGATTGCCTGAAACGTAAGGCATGGTTCGAAAGAAAGGATAAACCTAGTGCCTTTGTATGTTTTGAATCCAATTGGCCTGAAGTTCCTTATAATACTTGATGGATTTCTTCAGGTTGTACATGTCATGTCTATCTAATGAATCGTTAGCTCACTTGTGGCACAAACGTCTAGTTCATATATCCAAAGAAAGAATAAAAAAGGTTGGTAAACAATGATATCCTACCTGATTTGGATTTAGTCATCTTAGAGTTTGTGTTTAGTGTATTAAGGGAAGACACACAAGACACAGGCTTTAGAAAGCAGCTACAAAAAGCTCACAGCTCCTTCAAATTATACATACCGACATTTGTCGGCCATATAACCTTCCATCACTTGGTGGAGAAATGTATTTCATCACTTTTATCGACGACTTTTCACGTAATGGATATGTCTAGTTGTTGCATGAAAGATCTCAATCGGTAGATACCCTAGAGGTGTTTGTCAATGAAGTTGAAAGACAATTAGATAGAAAGGTAAAAATTGCCAGGTCTGACAGAGGTGATGAATAATATAGAAGATATAATGAAAGTGGATAGTGCCCTGGTCCATTTGCTATGTTCCTAGAAAGCCGTGGCATCTGTGCTCAATACACTATGCCAGGAACACCACAACAAAATGGTGTAGCATAAAGGTAATCGTACTTTAATGGATATGGTTAGGAGTATGTTAAGCAATTCTTCTTTACCCAAATCTTTGTGGATGAATGCTTTAAAGACCGCTATATATTTATTGAACAGGGTTCCCAGTAAGGCAGTTCCTAAGACACATTTTGAACTGTGGACGGGAAGAAAACCTAGTTTAAGGCACCAGCATGTTTTTGGTTGCCCAGTGGAAAATAAGAATTTATAATCCACATGAAAGGAAACTGGACTCAAGAACAATAAGTGATTTCTTCATTGGTTATCCAGAAAAACCTAAAGCTTATCGATTCAATTGTCCGAACCATAGTACGAGAATTGTTGAAACTGATAATGCTAGGTTCATCAAAAATAGTGAAGTCGATGGGAGTTTGGAACCACGTAATGTGGAAATCCAAGAAGTTAAAGTCCAAGTACATTTGCCTTTACCATCTTCTCAAGTTGTTGTTCCTGTTCATGTTGACTATGATAATGATTTGCAAGAAACAAATTAACGACCAAGCACAGCTGAATGATGTTGTACCAAATGAAGCTATCATAGATGAACCACAGGAAGTCACATTAAGAAGATCTGTAAGAGAACGAAGATCCTCTATTTCTGATGATTATGTGGTTTATCTACAAGAGTCAGAATACGACTTGGAATTGGTTTATCTACAAAAGCCATAGAAAGTGAGAATTATATTAAGTGGTTAGACGCCATAAAAGAAGAGCTAAAATCAATGGATCACAACAATGTTTGGGAACTTGTTGAATTGCCTGAAGCTTGTAAAAGAGTCGGGTGCAAGTCGGTCTTCAAGACTAAGCTCGACTCAAATGGAAATATCGAAAAACACAATGCTCGATTCGTTGCCAAAGGTTTTACTTATAAAGATGGTGTTGATTACAAAGAGACCTTTTCATCTGTCTCTAAAAAGGACTCTCTGAGGATTGTTATGGCTATGGTAGCTCATTATGATTTAGAGCTCGATCAAATGGATGTGAAAACTGCTTTTCTGAATGTGAATTTAGAAGAAGAAATGTTCATGGATCAATCTGAAGGTTTTGTGGTTGACATAAAGGAACATATGGTGTGTAAACCGCAAAAGTCAATATATGAACTTAAACAAGCTTCCCGACAATGTTACCTTAAGTTCAACGATACCATCACATCTTTTGGATTTAAAGAAAACGTCGTCAATCGATGTATATATCTGAAGATCAATGGGCGTAAGGTTATAATTCTGGTTTTGTATGTTGACGACATCTTGCTTGCTACTAACGATCTTGGTTTATTACCTCAAACCAAATATTTTCTCTGTAAGAACTTTGAAATGATCGGGATAGAGATATCTCGTGATAGATCATAAGGATGGTTGGGATTGACTCAGAAAACATATATTAATAAAGTTCTAGAGAGATTCAAGATGGGCAAATGCTCTGCAAGTGTGGTTCCAATTCAACAGGGAGAAAAATTTAGTCTCAATCAATGCCCAAAGAATGAATTGGAACACAAGCAAATGGAACAAATTCCTTATGCGTCTATTGTTGGAAGCTTGATGTTGCACAGACTTGAACAAGGCCATGTATCCGTTTTGATGTTGGAATGTTGGGTAGATATCAAAGTAATTCTAGAATAGATCATTGGAAAGCTGCAAAGAAAGTACTGAGGTATCTGCAATGAATGGAAAATTATATGCTCACTTGTAAGAGATCTGATCACCTTGAGGTGATTGGATATTCAAATTCAGATTTTGCCGGATGCGTGGATTATAAAAAATTCACTTTTGGCTATTTGTTCTTTTAACCAAATCCACTATTGAAGCTGAATTCGTAGCATGCTTTGAGGCTACGATTTATGGTTTATGGCTGCGGAACTTTATTTCAGGACTTGGAATTGTCGACATTATTGCCAAGCCGCTGAAAAATTTACTGTGATAATTCCGCAACAGTCTTCTTTTCTAAGAAAGACAAGTATTCTAAAGGTGCTAAGCTTATAGAAATGGAATACTCTGTCGTTAAAGAAGAAATTCAGAAACAAAAATCTGCCAATCAATCACATTAGCACAAAGCTTATGGTTGCAGATTCATTAACGAAAGGATTGCCCCCTAAGGTATTTACTGATCATTTTAAAAGAATGGGGATCCTTAGACGTCATCCTTGACATACTGTATGTTTTATGTGATTGACACTTTGAGCTCGTTTATTTTGTTTTTGATATGAAGTAATGAATCTTATTTTTTGATTAGTATATACATGAATGCATTATATGATCAAGATTCGCTTTGTCTCTGACAAAGACATTATTGTCGGACCGTATGAATACCTTATTATGTGTCATGTTAAGTGTGAAACTAGTATTGTGATACATGGAAGGGACTATGTCGACAAATTAACGTACAACAACTATGATCCTTATTAGTTTTCATGCTTAATAGGTACTTTATCATGTAACCAATATTATGATGGATTTATCTTATACTATGCGCACTTACGTTTATTATTAAGCCATATGGTATCTAATGACACATGGGCCAAGTGGGAGAATGTTAGACTTTATTTTATAAAGCCCACGTATGTGTGTGGCCCAAGTGTAATACCAATTAGTGGGTTTAATATATAATCCGGATAAATCCTATTGGTTAATTAAAATAATGGTAACTTCTCCATATACCCTGATGGTGGGTCTATATAAATCTAACACTAGGGATTGGTCATCTCTCAACCTATTATGCAGTTTTCCTGAGCCTTCACAAGAAAGCTATCAAGACTTAAGGAGTGAAGAGAGAGAAATCAATTTCGGCGATTCCGCCACCGCCGTCGCTCTCGTCATGGATCGAGGTAGGTTTTCTTGATCTCTAATGTTTTATGAAAATCATCTAATTCTAAGATCTTGGCTATTTAGGATCGTTTAAATTATGTTCATATCACACCCATTATTCTTCATGATGTTATGTTTATGAGCGTCTATACATCCTACCAGTTAATTTGTAATGCAAATGCCGAAATGTCTTGAACACACGTTCGCTAAAATAAATCTTTCAAAAGAAAAATAAAATAAGCATTTAACTGAATTTTATAAGACATTAAAGTTTAAACCGAAAACGACCATATAGTATGTTGCTGAGAGAGTACACTTCAAATAATAATAAATAAATAAAGGAGAAAAATGGCGAAATAATTGGTCAAACGTGGACGGTAACTATGCAATTCGTGTTTTTCTTTTTAGTTATTTAAACACGCAAATTTAAGAAGCATGGATGTGAAAACGACCATATGGTATGTTGCTGAGAGAGTGCACTTCAAATAAAATAAAAAGTAGAGAAATGGAGAAATAATTGGTCAAACGTGTACGGTAACTATAAAATTCGTGTTTTTCTTTTTTTGTTAATTAAACATGCAAATTTAAGAAGTATGGATGTGAAAAAAAAAAAAAAAAAAAAAAAAAAAAAAAAAAAAAAAAAAAAAAAAAAAGAGTGGGACATGAGTGTTTTTTTTTTTTTTTTTTTTTTTGGTTACATACATAAACCACATGTAAAGAAAGAAGAAGCTTGCTTACTGCCATATTTAAATAAACATAAAATAACATGAACTCTAGTCCCTTTAAATAGCTCAGATTGAACGATTTTAATTATATATTAGCGAAATGTTTAGGAAAAACATTTTGACAATTTATTTTGGATTTTTAGCTAACGATCATCAGCTAATATTAACATATATAATTAGACGAATTTCTTTTTTTTTTTTTTAACAAAATAATTGCATAGCGTTTTGTTTAGAAATCATATTTGAATCAAAATATTAGGTTAGTAACCATCTAAAATGTTTGATATTGTTATATAGCTATTGTTTTGTAAATTTGAGGTAAATAGTCAAAAAGATAACGTGACCCTATCAAAAAAAAATTTGCTTTCAAGGATTTATCCCTATTTCTTATTTAGAAATTTTCGGTTAAAATCTGAATATTTTTCTTTTACTTTCAAAATTTAAACAAGATGTTGGTAATTTAATTTTTCAATTAAATCCCTATTTCTTTGCTATTGTTTTGGATATTACGAATTTGCATTTTTTCCCCTCACTTTCTTGGAGTTTAACAATAGCAACGCGATTCCGCGGTTTCTATCTCTCGTTGTTTCTTCTTGTCGCCATACTAGGACTCACATTGTTCCACTAAACCACCTACGAGCTCTCCGCCAAGTACGATGTCGAAATCTGAACGGAAATCGCCAGATTCAACGTGCCTACGTTACGGAAAGCACTAACCCTCATAACTCTTCTCCGCTGCTGGAGACTGAATCGCATCCGCCTTAGGCTCCATGACTATCTTCGACGCCGGACTCACCGCCTACAGACAAAAATTAGGCGGCATGTACTCCGACTCTTACTCCAAGTCATGCTTGCAAAGCTCGTCCATTTCCCGCCGCCACTGTTGGATTCTTCCTCGCCGGGCCAACAAGCCATGGCCTTGATTTTCCAGGTTTTGGATTTTTTTCCCTCTAGATTAGGATCTGACGAGGTTGAGGATTAGGACTGCGGGATCCGACGAGGCCATTACGGTTTTCCCGATATATAACTGTGGCAAAATTTACGGGATCCGACGAGACTGAGGAGGAGGAGGACGAGGAGGACTGAGACAAAAGACTGCAGGATCTGACGAGGCCGAGGTGGAAGGCGAGGACTGTGAGATCCGACGAGGTCAAAGCCAGTTACGGTCTTCCCGACATAGGCCCATTGGGGAGAGGCACATGACCATCGAGCTAACGGCAGAGATCGGTTACGATCTTACCAGCATAGATCCATTGAGTCTTTCTAGAGAGTTTTGCGGTAAATAGTTGTAAATTTATGTAAATATTCGTAATCAGTTGTAAATAGTTTTACATAATAGTGTAAATATCTGTTTATTTTTCAATGAAAAAATCATTATATTGTAAATAGTAAACATTTCAAATATTACTGCAAAAATATTCGTAAATTACAAGTTAATAATTATAAATAATCGTTAATATGTTATAATAAAAATCAATAAAACTATAGTCGTTAATACGCAACGTCAAATTGTCTCATTTTCAAAATCGTCTTAAATAATTATATGAATAAGAAACTAATCCAAAATAATTATATCAAAATAAAGATAATCGAGAAAAAAAATATTCTTGTGGTGGATTTTTTTTCATTTTTATCACAATCACTAATTATTACGCCAAATAAATTTTATTTAATTTTAAATATTGAGAAATTTTTAGCGGGAATTTTAATAAAGTATTTCAATCATTTTATGCGTGTAAATATTTGGAAGTGGCTATTTAACTAAGTGGAATTAACTAACTCGGTTAAGATGGTTGTTCAAGTTTTAACTTAAACAACTTGTAGAACAGCTAATTGTTTTAGCAGATTAGATGTAATGCTATCGAGACAAAACAATCAAACAGAAAGCAGAAAAAGGACATATGCAAGTTGGTAACATTGTTCGGTATAGCGACCTACTCAAGGGGAATGTGACATCCGGATAAAATCAATCCACTATCTCAATCAACCACGATTATAGGAATATTAAGTTAGACAAAACTCATCTTTGTTAACACCTTTCTTTAATGCCTATCTCCAGTGGGTATGGATTCAAGCCTGCCTTTAACCAGAGACTCTTCTCTCTGTTTTATTCCGATCTTGCACCGAATAGCACATTTATGCGACATGCGATCTCAAGCTTAGTATGACGATGCAAAAGCTTTGAGTTAATCAGTGCATGCTATTGATGAAGTTCTCTGGAGTGAGAAGACATGCAAAGATTTTACGGCTTCTTGAATAGCCAAACAATTTAAGAACCTCATTGACCAAAGATACAAAACCTAGGTGGATTTATATATGGTCAGGTTCTGAATTCCTAAGCAGAAATAATATCAACAAATCCCTGAGATCTGAGATTACATCTCCAACTAAATCCTCCAACTAAATCGGGCAACTAACCAACGTGGTAGTTACAAGATTTTCGCGTAAGGAAAAAGATGCAACTGCTCTAACTACATGTTGCATATATTTCTTGAACAAGTTGTAGACGCGCCTGCTTGAAAAACTCTGTTACAATTTGTTTTTCCAAATAAATGATGCCATAGAAAATAACAACAATCTCCCCCTTGGAATTTCATGGAAAAACAAACATGATCACTACGCAGAGTGTTTCTTGCAAAAAATTATGTTCATGTTCAAGCAAAAGTAGGTAAGTAAAAGCATAGTAAGCAATATTAAGGCCTAGCTATTACAACCCGAAAAGAATAATTATGCTCAACCAAAATACTCCCCCTTTTTTGCCATAAAAAGGCAAGCCAAGGAAATAAACAGTCTAGTTTGACATAAAAAGGAGCTTAAAATTCTTAAAATGAAAAAAATAAAATAAGAAATTACAAACTTGTTGAATGAAAGGGGATGAATCATATGTCTTCTGGATCTTCTTCTTCTTGGCGACGTCATGACTTCTACATATACTTCATTCCAGATCGTTGTAGTCTTCGTAATCGTCAGGTAGCTCATCTTCTCCATCATCATCTAACTCTGGAAGAGGAGTAGGAGGAGGGAAATGGATGTCCAGATCATTTATGAGCCTGCTCGACCGATGTCTAGGGTCGGATGGAAAGTGCACAGGAGCCTTGGACAGATCGACCTAACCAACTGACATCTCAGGAAAATGTAAGATCATTAATTCGTAAATAAGTTAAGGAAATCCAATGGAATGATTTATTTTTCCTAGGAGCCTATGGCCTAAAACATGATTAAAGACAAGCTTGTCGAAATCAACCTTGATGTTGTGGCCAATAGCAAAGAGCAGCTGACACATTCTCTTGCTGAGCCTCTAGCGATCAACACTTGGGAGAAAATTCTTCATAGCAATACCAAACAAAAGAAGTTATTTCACAGTGAGAGAAGATGAGAGCTTACAATCGTCAATCTAAAAATCTTCCCATGAGCCCCCTTCAGTCCCCGACAGGGCACAAACAGTTTTGTCAAAATCTTCTTCCCACTGGAAACCCTGAACTTTGTTAGTGCCAAAGAAGTAGTTAATCTTTTCAGGTGAAAGAAACAACTCTTTTCCCCTAAATTGAATGACTCAATATGTTGTACTATCCTCATTCCCAAATTCTTCAGAGATAGACGCATATATTTCTCGAACAATCTGTTCATTTAACTTTTTGGATTTGCCGAGAGTAAGCTTGATATCGCTTTAGAGGAGAAATTTTTAATGGCGGGCACGCCAAAAGCATCAATAGACATGATCTCCTCATTAATGATGACATTGTGCTCAGAAGCACTGGAAGAAGGAGTTTGCTTGACCGACTTCTTCTTAGAGGAAGACCCTTCAGCAGTATCCTCAAACACTCTATCCTCATCTTCTATAAAAACTCTCCTCATCGCTGGTGTCTTCCTAGTTCTTTGAAAATACCATCTAATCAATGGAGAAGTTGAATTGCTCAAAAAAATGGAAAAGGTGAAGAACTAATCTCATCACTCTCTGTGGGAGGAGGAATGTGAGGGATCGGACAGGATTCTGATGGGAGATAATCCTCAGAAGAGTTTGCATGACGAAAAGACGTCATCCATCAAGTAGTCACTAGATGTCTCCCCACTATCGCAGAAGAAGTAAGTTAAAGGAATCAAAGCCGACGAAGCAGATACGCAATGCACTAGGGTTTTAGCAATCTGAAGCGACTTGATAAAAGTAGCAAGAGAAAAGGAACCAACATCCAAATTATATGATTTTGCAAAGGAAGCGAAACTATTGCAAACCACATTCCCCTTTATGAAGACCACATGTCCCACTATCAATCGACTCAAACACAATCGGGAGCCCATTATTTTGAACCAAATAAGTAACAAGTGAGAGAGATAATTAATCCATGCTGTTATTCCCCCTCAAATACATGTCAACCAAACAGAATAGTCAAAAGAAAAACTTGGTTGACAGACATGCTTCATGAGAAAATTAATTCTCAACAACACAAAGACCCAATGAGGATCTAAGTGTTTCATATTGAGCATAATCAAGGAGTTTGATGAAAATATGAGCAAGTTGATCATTAGACACATGCTTCAACTCGATCACTTACTTCTCAACTAGTTCTTTGATGAAATGATGCCTGATATCGATATGCTTCGTTCTCGAATGGTGAATTGGATTCTTTGAGATTGCAATGGCACTTATGTTGTCGCAGCATAAGGGCATAACATCTTGTTGAACACCATACTCACACAACATCGGTTTCATCCATAATATTGGAGCACAACTACTTCCATCAACAATGTATTCTGCCTCAGCTATAGGTAGAGATATGTTATTATGTTTCTTGCTAAACCAAGACACGAGATTGTTACCCAAAAAGAAGCAGGCACCAGATGTACTCTTTCTGTCTGCAGCACTCCCAACCCAATCCGCATCACAATGCCCGACAATACAGGCACTTGTGTCATTGGCATACCAAATACCATAATCAATTGTGCCACCCGCATACATACTTGATTATTCTCTTGACACAAGAGAGATGACTTTATTTAGGATTTGACTGATATCTAGCACATAATCCAACATCATAGGAGATGTCCGTTCTGCTCGCAGTCAAGTACATTAAACTCCCAATCATGCTTCTATAGAGAGTTTTATCAACAGGACTCCATTTTCATCTTTTAGAACTTTGATGTGAGTAACAGCCGAAGTCCTCTGGTGGGCATCTTTATCATGCTCGAATTTCTTTACCAGATTACGTGCATACTTGCTCCGGGAGATAAAGATTCCTTCATCTTTCTGATTGACTTGAAGCCCGAGAAAATAAGATAGTTCACCAACCTTATGTTGGAATAGATCTAGGGTTTAAGAAAAGATTATCGCTTCTAGGAGGCGGCAGAATATAAAAATTTCTTTAAAACTCGTAAAACGTTTTTACTACCTTGACAAAGTGCATGAGCGTATAATTTAAAATTTAAAACTACTTTAAGTTTTCACTCAGTACCAACCTTGAATGATGCTTGAGCGTTGAATCGCTCGCCGCCCCGCTTAGCTCGCCTCCCACTAGTCTTCTTAAACCTGTGAGTAACCACGAACGTTTCTACTATTAGAGTCTTTCGAGTATGGTTAGGATTTAGTGTGTGGGCACTTTTAAACACTATGACTCAAGAACTTGTCTTGGAGCCAAAGAGCTAAGACAAAACACTAGGTCTGATGAGGACCTAGGTGCCAAAACAAAAGAACAAGAAGAGAGAGAGAGAGATAGAGAGAGAGAGAAGAGTTGGGCAGCCAAGTGTAGAGAGATAAGCTCTCAATCTCAAAAACTTGTGTATTCAACATTGTTAATGAGGTGGGGTATTTATAGGAGGAGGGATTGCCTTGAAGAGGTAGTTTCCTCTTTTCTATTGAATATCAAATATTCATGAGCATAATCTTTATTTCTCATTCCTATCAAAATACCAAGGTTGGAAGAAGTTTCCTCTTTTCTCCTAGTTGGCCGCCAAAGTCTATTGCTTCATGGAGCAAATTTGTTTCCTCTTTTTCTTTTGGCAAGTATCTTCATACATCAATGCACAAAATAATTTCCTCTTTCTCCCTATGGTATGCTCGAAATTTAGCTTTTAGAACATGCTTCTAGATGTTTCTTTATTTGTTCATGACAATATAAGAAAAGCCTTGTAGAATTTTCACATAAAATTCCATGAAATGAAATTCAATCCTCAAGGCCCAAATACCTTCATAATGGCTGTGTAGACTATTTCATTGTCATCATATGACAATGTCAAAAAACTTATTTATTGACATTCATACCATCCTATGTTCTCATGGACAAAATTACCCTTTATACAATTTTCGTAAAACTTGTCTAGTTCCACATTTAAACTTGTTTTGACTTAGCTTCTAGTTTAACTAATCCTACTCTAATGACTTGTGGTAGTGACCTCATGGATCCAAATGCACAAAGGTTGAGCTAGCATGCTTGGAAACAAAAGTTCACAAACCCTTTCCAAGTTCAAGCTTAATGTCAACTGACTCCACTACAGAGTTGACACTGAAAATCTCTCGGTTCAAATGAATATATTTTCTACTAAAAAATTCTACTTAATTATGATGAGTGGATCCGTTGAATATTATCTATGTTTATCATTCATGAATATCATCAACTAGATGGGATTTACAAAATTACAATTTTACCATTCTAGTTGTTATTTACTCAACTCCTTTGTCGCCTGTGAATAAGTTAGAAACAATGTATTGATAATGAGATAAAAAATCACATTTATTCATCCAAAAGAGTCATGACTCAATTTAGACACTGACCATTTCATTTATTCACATTCCAAGGAACAAAGCATGGGGTGATATACGTTGCATTTCAGCAATCTTGTACATGAATTCCATCTATATGAGATCTTCACAATGTTGTTCATGACATCTTCATAACTTAGTACTTCACCAATAAGTCTTGTCTATATCACATAGTGAATCTAGAACTCTGACTTTCTCAAATGAGAGTATGTAAGCTATGAAATGACATGCCTCATTTCAGGATTGAGGTAAGCGTGATGCAATTCATACATAGTGACTTTGAGACAGAAGAGGTTAAATGGTTTTTTCTTACAATGTCTCTAGAAGTGAACTGGTCAATTCAGTATCTTCAAAAGGTACCTAGGAAGGACTATAGAGTCTCCAACTCTCTATGTCTCATAACCAGACATCATAGGCTCTCCTAACAATCATACTAAGATCAATAGCTCTTTGATCATTAAATTGTGAAAATACTATTTTAAGCAAACCATGAAGAGTTTGTTCATGCAAATCTGTATTTGACTCTTCATTTGTTGTTATGTTTGTTTAAGGACTAAAGAATAAGGTTTATCATAAAGCTTCAAACAAACAAGGAAGAATGAATGAAAGTTTCAACTCTTTATTAATTATTCAGCAGTTACAAGCAAGAGTCTTTGTGAGACTTTATTACATCAAATGCATATAAGCAACAACTACTACTCTTCTTGTGGGCACCAATGCCAACAAACTCCCACTTCACTCAAAGAAGATGTGAGTAGTCCTTCATCTCTAATCCCTCCCGATGCTAGTCGAAGACCTTGCAGGATTAAGCTTTGGTGAATAGATCTGTCAGGTTGTCCACCGTCGAGATCTTCTTAACCTTCGCGTTTCTGCGCTGCACGATCTCTCGAATCAAATGGTATTTCCTCTCAATATGCTTAGAGCGCTTATGGCTTCGAGGTTCCTTTGAGTTAGCGACAGCCCCACTGTTATCACGATAAAGTGTCACGGGCTGGTCAACTTTTGGAACGACTTCCAAATACTTAATGAATTTTCTAAGCCATATAGCCTCTTTGGATGCTTCATAAGCAGTTACAGCCTCTGACTGCATCTTGCATAAATTTCTTGAACAAGTTGTAGACGTGCCGGGTTGAAAATTTATGTTACAATTTGTTTTTCCAAATAAACGATGCCATAGAAAATAACAACAATCTCCCCCTTGGAATTTTATGGCAAAACAAACTTGATCACTACGCAGAGTGTTTCTTGCAAAAAAGTTATGTTCATGTTCAAGCAAAAGTACGAAAGTAAAAGCATAGTAAGCAATGTTAAGGCCTAGCTATTACAACCCGAAAAGAATAATTATGATCAACCAAAATACTCCCCCTTTTTGCCATAAAAAGGCAAGCCAAGGAAATAAACAGTCTAGTTTGACATATAAAGGAGCTTAAAATTCTTAGGGGATGAATTATATGTCTTCTAGATCTTCTTCTTCTTCTTGGCGACGTTATGACTTCGAGAGATGCTTCATTCCAGATCATTGTAGTCTTCGTAATCGTCAGGTAGCTCATCTTCTCCGTCTTCATCAAACTCTAGAAGAGGAGCAGGATGAGGGAAATGGATGTCCAAATCATTTATGAGCTTGCTCGACCGATGTCTAGGGTCGGCTGGAAAGTACACATGAGCCTTTGACAGATCGACCTCACCAACTGACATCTCACGAAAATGTAAGATCATTAACTCCTAAATAAGTTAAGGAAATCCAATGGGATGATTTCATTTTCCTGGGAGGCCATGGGCTGAAACATGATTAAAGACAAGCTTGCCGAAATCAACCTTGATGTTGTGGTCAATAGCAAAGAGCAGCTGACACATTCTCTTGCTGAGCCTCTAGCGATCAGCACTTGGGAGAAAATTCTTCATAGCAATACCAAACAAAAGAAGGTATTTCACAGTGAGAGAAGAGGAGAGCTTACAATCGTTAATCTCAAAATCTTCCCATGAGCCCCCTTCTGTCCCCGACAGGGCACAAAGAATTTTGTCAAAATCTTCTTCCCACTGGAAACCCTGAACTTTGTTAGTGCCAAAGAAGTAGTTAATCTTTTCAGGTGAAAGAAACAACTCTTTTCCCCTAAATTGAATGACTCAATATGTTGTACTATCCTTATTCCCAAATTCTTCAGAGATAGACGCATATATTTCTCGAACAATCTGTTCATTGAACTTATTGGATTTGCCGAGAGTATGCTTGATATCCCTTTAGATGAGAAATTTTTAATGGCGGGGACGCCAAAAGCATCGACAGACATGATCTCCTCATTAATGATGACATTGCGCTCAGAAGCACTGGAAGAAGGAGTTTGCTTGACCGACTTCTTCTTAGAGGAAGACCCTTCAGCAGTATCCTCAAACACTCTATCCTCATCTTCTATAAAAACTCTCCCCATCGCTGGTGTCTTCCTAGTTCTTTGAAAATACCTTCTAATCAATGGAGAAGTTGAATTGCTCAAAAAAATGGAAAAGGTGAAGAACTAATCTCATCACTCTCTGTGGGAGGAGGAATGTGAGGGATCGGACAGGATTCTGATGGGAGATAATCCTCAGAAGAGTTTGCATGACGAAAAGACGCCATCCATCAAGTAGTCACTAGATGTCTCCCCACTATCGCAGAAGAAGTAAGTTAAAGGAATCAAAGCCGACGAAGCAGATACGCAATGCACTAGGGTTTTAGCAATCTGAAGCGACTTGATAAAAGTAGCAAGAGAAAAGGAACCAACATCCAAATTATATGATTTTGCAAAGGAAGCGAAACTATTGCAAACCACATTCCCCTTTATGAAGACCACATGTCCCACTATCAATCGACTCAAACACAATCGGGAGCCCATTATTTTGAACCAAATAAGTAACAAGTGAGAGAGATAATTAATCCATGCTGTTATTCCCCCTCAAATACATGTCAACCAAACAGAATAGTCAAAAGAAAAACTTGGTTGACAGACATGCTTCATGAGAAAATTAATTCTCAACAACACAAAGACTCAATGAGGATCTAAGTGTTTCATATTGAGCATAATCAAGGAGTTTGATGAAAATATGAGCAAGTTGATCATTAGACACATGCTTCAACTCGATCACTTACTTCTCAACTAGTTCTTTGATGAAATGATGCCTGATATCGATATGCTTCGTTCTCGAATGGTGAATTGGATTATTTGAGATTGCAATGGCACTTATGTTGTCGCAGCATAAGGGAATAACATCTTGTTGAACACCATACTCGCACAACATCAGTTTCATCCATAATATTGGAGCACAACTACGTCCAGCAACAATGTATTCTACCTCAGCTGTAGATAGAGATATGTTATTATGTTTCTTGCTAAACCAAGACACGAAATTGTTACCCAAAAAGAAGCAGGCACCAGATGTACTCTTTCTGTCTTCAGCACTCCCAGCCCAATCTGCATCACAATACCCCACAATACAGACACTTGTGTCATTGGCATACCAAATACCATAATCAATTGTGCCACCCGCATACATACTTGATTATTCTCTTAACACAAGAGAGATGACTTTCTTTAGGATTTGACTGATATCTGGCACATAATCCAACATCATAGGAGATGTCCGGTCTGCTCGCAGTCAAGTATAGTAAACTCCCAATCATGCTTCTATAGAGAGTTTTCTTACCATGACTCCATTTTCATCTTTTAGAACTTTGATGTGAGTAGCAGCCGAAGTCGTCTTGTGGGCAGATTTATCGAGATCGAATTTCTTTACCGAATTACGTGCATACTTGTTTTGGGAGATAAAGATTCCTTCATCTTTCTGTTTGACTTGAAGCCCGAGAAAATAAGATAGTTCACCAACCTTACTCATCTTAAATTAACTTTGCATTTGTTCAACAATCTGTTCAACCAACCTCTCGGAACCAAAACCAAACACAATATTATTTATGTAAATCTGAGCAATGATAAAATTTGACCTCGTGTGTATGACAAATAGTGTTTTGTCTACTTCCCTTCAAACATAGCCATGGTCGACTAAAAGCACGGTCAGCCTTGTTGGGAATTAGACATCTCTATAACCGTTGCTGAAAATAAATAATTACCCTAACAGGCTAGTTATTTATATGATTATATAAACTAGATCTAGATTTGCATATTTGAATAGAATAAAGCCATATTTAAGAGAGCGATTCAAGCAATCGATTAAAAGACGACTTTTCGGATTACTTACATGTTTTGCAATATGCTACTGACATTTCAATCAAGTTCTCAAGATCCCGCTCTGAGCTCAAATAACTCAATCTTCTATCTGTAGCTCCGATCTGCACTTCAGGAACGACGACATGACTCTCGTCATTTGGATCTCTAAAGATGATACCGTAATCTCCGGATGGAATAAGAAGAAAGAGTGGGCTCATTCGTTATCTCACAATCGACTCTGATTTAGAGATTAAGGTCGTGTCGTTCTTTTGGGAATGGAATCACGAATTCTGAGGGACATGGAGAGAGAAGAGTTTCGTCCACACCTCAGTGATGTTGGGCAAATTTTTGGCTTCTTAAATTGTTCGTGTATTGTGTTCTCATTGCCCTTATTTATAGCGGTAGGAAGGAGATATTCTAGAAATCTTCTAGAGATATTTTATTCTCCTTTATTCTTTCATATTTTGTATTTAAGCATGAACCATTGGATCTTGACTACAAATCCTACTTTTTCTCTCATCCATCATATTAGAATCTAGGATATTATATTTCGTTTTGTTTCTCCTATATTTCTTTATCCACCATTGTCTCATTTCATATGTTTCTAATCACAGTCACCCTCAAACACTCCCAATAGAATAAAAAAAGATAGTAATTACTGAAGATCATGTTTCAAAAAATCACGCCAGATAACTACGGTGAAAAGAAATAAAACAACAAAAAAGTAAAATAAAATAGCCAATTTTTTCGTGTTTTTATAATGTAGCTAAATAGCCAATTTAAAGTTATGAATTTGTAAAATAGCCGAAGTCTATCTTAATCTAGTGAAATAGCCAAAATATGCAGCAATCTAGTTTCAAAAAAAATTTGACCCCAAGATTAAGTTTTTTGGAAATGATAAATTACATATATAATCGTAAAAAATTTTAATCTTGACTGTCAAAAAAATTTTGAAAACATAAATTTGACTACTTTGCTAAAAATTTGAAACTTTGACTATGTTTCTAATCAATGAGTTTCAAATAGTTATTTTATACAATTTTTCCTTTTTTTCTCTTTTCAAAGAAATAACATACGCAGCATGTTGTCGCATGAAAATGAACAACAATTTAATACTTCGGGCGGTTCGGTCCAAGGCCAGTCACACCCGGGCCAAAAAATGTGAACTCGAAGGCCGAGTTGCACCCTCCAGACCCTGAGGTGTATGTTGGAGGGCGTGACCGTGCCAAAGGTTGGCTGCCTACGTACCCGTCGTCCGGGATCAGGTCTGATTTCAATGTGGGTGTGGGGGCTATCTTGGGTTCGGAGGTTGAGAATCCAAGACTTTAGAGAATGACCTGGCTCGTAGCTTCTAGTGAAGGCTTTAGAGTGGTCGCTTAACTCGTAGCTCAGAGTTCTAACTCCAGGGCCAAGAAGCGGAGGCGTAGGTTGTGCGCTGTGAAGACTCGGGTCGCAAAATGGGAACGCGCTCCCTCTCGTCGAGGGGGGTTCTCGGATTTCTGAGCCGAGCCGGGAGAGGAAGAGAGAGCGCTCTTGGAATGTCACAAGAGCGTTGTGCGAGAGAAGAGAAGAGAGAGTTCTTCAAGTTCTCCCAAAGATTCAAGGTCAAGGTCCCCCTCAAGTGGAAATGAGGAGGGGTACTTATAGGCTTGGAGGAAGCCTTGGGGCGGCCCCATTGAGGCCCACCGGATGGCTGGGCACGGGGCACAGGGCGTGGGGTGCACGAGTCGTGATGACCGGCCGGGCGCGTGGCACACGCGGGCATTGGGCCCTGTCAGGCGTGGGGCGTGCCGGGGCTTGGAGCCCGATCGGGAGCGCTGTCTGGCCGGCGTCCCGACAGGGGTACGCCGGTGCTCGCCGATGGGGGCTTGGTTGGTGTTGGGACGCTCGGCCGAGACAGCCGGGCGCGTACGGGGGAACACACGCGGGCGAGGGAGACGGGCGCGCGCTGGAGGGCGCGCGCGAGAGGGAGCTGGACGCGCACTGGAGGGCGCGCGCGGGCGCAGGATGCGCACGGGCCAGAGGGCCGAGGGCGCGCGCGGGCGCAGGACGCGCATGGGCCAGAGGGCCGAAGGTGCGCACGGGCCGGAGGGCCTGGGGTGCGAGGGCGTGCATGGGCGCGTGGGCCTGGAGGCTAGGGCGCACGCGGGCCAAGAGCACTGGACGCATGCGCGGTCCGGGGGCCCGGTGATCCAGCGCGCTCGGGGCGATACGTGCATGGGCCGGGGCCCGGCAGGTGATCTGGCCAGCGAAGCCTGGCCAGCGCGGTATGTTTTTGTTTTTCCGGTTTCTCGAAAACGACCGGTAACATTAGCCCCTCAAGTTTATGGCTCGCGAGTCGTGAACTTTCTTTCCAGAGGGCGTTGAGGGCTTTTTGCCTCTCTTGATTTTTTTTTTTGTTGTGTCGGACCCAAGGGGGCCGGGCCGGGTCGTGGCCGACCGGTCGGAGTGCAAAACCCGCGCGCGTGAGCGAGGCTGGCGTACGGGCCCATCGCGCGCGCGCATGGGGGTTGGAGTAGGGTTCCTACTCCTTCCTCTCCTATAAATAAGAGAGTCTCATCCCCCTTTTCTTCACACCTGACAGCCTTAAGAATTAAAAAAAATTCTTTTTTGATTTGAGATTTTTTGAACTTGCCTATTTTTTCCATCCTTTGATGGGGAGTGAATTCTTTTCCCAAGTCGATGGTCCCAAGGTTGACCTTTCCTACCCTTCCCAAAATACTGGGAGGGCGGCCAAGGGTCCCTTAGAGGAGCTCGACGGGATTCCGATATGTCGAGGAAGATTCTCGCGTGGCAGATCAATGGCTCGCGGAGTTGGAGACTAACGCCGCGGCAGTAGCCGAGCTAGCGGAGCCCAGGAGCGACCCATCTACAAGGTGTGGCCCCGAAGAGGGGGCGAGGGGTCTCAAGACCGGCGCTCGTCACGCCTGTTGATAAATTTGGTCTCTCGCGAGGCGTCCTTCGACGCCTCTACGCTCGAACGACGAGACGAGGTGACCGAATGCCCAGGGCTTCCCCGGGCGTCTGACGTAGAGGCCTCGGGCGCCGAACTTGCGATAATTCCGTCCGAATCGTTCTTGGACAAAATTCACTCCAATGACCCCCTAGGGTCGGACTCGGAGGGTCCTAGAGAGGACCAGGAGGCTTCCCTTGCGATGGAAAAGGTGGAGCGCAGTGGGAAAGTACTGGAGACAGCCAGGGCGGCCTTTATGTCAGCAGAGTCTTTGGGTTACACTTATGGGAAGTCCTTGGAGAGGAACCGCTGGTACAAAGTGGGCGATTTTGTTGCCCCCGAGGGCTTAGACTGCAAGGGGGTTAATGCTGCGAGCACGCTCACCACCCGAATCTTTAGCACACTTCGGGAGACGTACAACATTCCTCCCTCGGCGGGTGAGCGGTTCCGTTCTCCTGAGTTGATGGCACTAATCAGGTGGTTCCCGCCCTTTGCCCCGGGCACCGAGGAGGCACACCGGGCGGGCAGACCGCCTAGTCCTGAAGCTCAGCCAACCGTCCTTGCTTCTCGAGGTAATTTTGTGATTTAAGATTTCTTTACTGGCTGAAACCTAACCTTTGTTGTTTAGCTGGTGTAGCTGCTAAGAGGAGGGCTCGGAGGCTGGCTTCCGCTTCTCGGAACCCCGAGAGGATAGCGGAGATTCGTTCCAGGGTCACCGACTGCAAGGCGAGAGAAGATCGTGTCATGGCTGCCTTCCCTGTCGAGCAAGAGCCCCACGCCTCGCTAAAGAAGGCTTTTGCCTCGGTCCCTCCCGATGACCATTTCGAGTCCAAGAGGGTGAACTCCGCGGTGGAACTTGAGGCGAGGGAGTCTTTGGACGACTGCTTTCGGCATCTCGATAAGTCTCCCTTATCTTGGTGGAAGGGCGTGGTGTCAAAGAGCGACATCGCCTTCTTCCAGGCGGGGGTTACCGACGCTCAGAGGGTCTACCTTTATTTATTCTCTTATAAGCGTAGGTCTATTTTTAATCCTTGCTTTTGTTTGTCGCCACACGCGTATGCGAAGGCCGTGCGAAGCGAAGTATAGGCTAGCCCAGGTCGACCGCAGTTCTCACTCGGGAGAGGAACTCGAGACGCTTTGAGACCAGCTTCAAGAGACCAAGGTAGAGCTCAAGATCGCTCGGGATCGATGCGACGGAGCTCAGATGTCAGTGGCCAAGATGGTGAGAGAGCTGACTGAAGAGCGCCAAGCTTGTGAGGTGGCATCCCGGTCGACAGAGATTTTTCGGACCGAGGTCGCCGACCTACGCCGTCAGCTTGACGCTCGATCAGATGCCATGGAGACATCGCAAAGCCAGCTTGCTACAAGCGAAGCGGCCCCTGTTCGGGCAGAGTGCGAGCGCGACTCTCTGTCGCAGGAGAACGCTCGTCTTTCTTCTCTGCTTGTCGAGGCGGAGCGACGAGCATCCGATTTGCAAGACAACTACGACATGGGGACCGAGGAGGCCCGCCGAGCCGGAGCGGTGGAATGTCAAGAGGCGGCCGCAACCGAGAACGAGGCTCGGGGGTTACCTCTGACTTCTTCGACACCTTGTTTCCCCCTCTTGACGAGGGTGCGTCGTGAGCCACGTGGCTCTTCTTATTTATATAGCGCGTATGTTTAGTGCTTCGCTTTTCCTTTATCGGGATCTTATTTTGTTTTAGCGCATTTGCATTTAGCGCATATTTTATTGGATTCAGAGTGGTGGCTCTTTTTAATTTATGAGATATTTATTGCCTTCAAGTCGAATGCTATCTCGTTTTGAGTGATTTTGCTCGTATGTGTCTTCTGTGTGAGCTGCTATGGCTCGAAGGACTTGTACCATTGCCAATAATTTCGGCAAGTTTGTGTCCCTGGTCGGGATTCATTCTCCACTCGTCTAGCGTTATGACTCGTCGTCATATAGCGTTCAAGGTGGGTGGTGCTCGTGCCTGATCAGGCATTGCCAAGCTTTTGCTGTCAAGGGCAACTTGCTACGGTTGACCGACCCATATTGAATGGCGATATCGTCACGTCGGGATAGGTCGATGGTTTTGGCGTGCCAAATTTTGGCTGTCACATTGGAGGTGGCCCAACGAATTTGCTTCATGCCATTTGGCGACCGAGGATGTCGCTCCGGGCATGGCCCGGGGGCTTCGTGTTCGTGTCATTGGCGACCAAACATATGTGTTATGTCGGGTATGGCCCGACGACTTTAGGTTCGTGCCATAGGCGACCAAACGCATGTGTTGCACCGGGTAAGGCCCGGCGACTTTGGGTTCGTGCCATAGGCGACCGAACATATGTGTTGCGTCGGGTATGGCCCGGCGGCTTTGGGTTTGTGTCATAGGTGACCGAACATATGTGTTGCGTCGGGTATACCCCGACGGCTTTACGTTCGAGCCGTAGGCGACCGAACGCATGTGTTGCACCGGGTTTGTTTACGCGACTTACATGCATCGGGGGTGGCCCAACGACTTTCACCTGCACCTTTACGCGACTTACGGTACGCCGAGTAGGCCGACGGTTTTACTCGACCCGTATGCTCGAAGGGCCGTCGGGGTTCGAGCTTCTTAAGCATGTATCCCTGTGTGTATGCAGGGGACTTAAGCCTGAATGTGGGGGTACGCCGGGAAGGAATGGAGGTGTCCCAAAGTAGGCGTTCATT
This sequence comes from Urtica dioica subsp. dioica, assembly GCF_054948205.1. NCBI lineage: Eukaryota > Viridiplantae > Streptophyta > Magnoliopsida > Rosales > Urticaceae > Urtica > Urtica dioica. The sequence continues at coordinate 42,038,084 of NC_142757.1, forward strand.
TCTTGAAAGGCCATCTCGCACTCGTCAGTCCATACAAAGTCGTCCGTCTTCTTTATCGCTTTGAAGAACGGTTGACACTTGTCGGTTGCCTTAGCCACAAAACACGAGAGGGCGGCAATCCGACCGGTCAAACTTTGGACTTCCTTGACTCGTCGTGGAGATCTCATGCCAAGGAGTGCCTTGATTTTTTCGAGGTTCGCTTCGATTCCTCACCGGCTAACGATGTAGCCTAGGAACTTCCCGGACTCAACCCCGAACACGCATTTGTTGGGATTGAGCTTCATTTTGTACCGGTGGAGGATTAAGAACATATCCCTTAGGTTGTCTACGTGATTATCAGCCAATAGGCTTTTAACGAGCATGTCGTCCACGTATACCTCCATAGTCTTGCCGATTAGGTCGGCGAAGATCCGGTTTACAAACCGTTGGTAAGTAGCTCATGCGTTCTTAAGGTCAAAAGGCATGACCTTATAGCAGTAGAACGCTCGATCGGTGACGAAGGTTATCTTGATCTGATTGGGCTCGTGCATTCGTATCTGGTTATAGCCGGAATAGGCGTCCATGATGTTGGAATTGATCTAGGGTTTAAGAAAAAGTTTAACGCTTCGTTAAGCGGCGGAATTTTAAAAATTTTCTTTTCAAGTAAAAACGGTTTTTACTAACCTAGACAAAGAGCAAGTACATATAAATAAAAACTATACTGAGCATAGAAGTTTACTAACCTTTTTAGAAGCTTTTGGAAAAGGTTGCAACGTTCGTCTCCCCTCGCAGCACGTCTCTCTTCCTTCCTCGGCAACTCGAGCAACCACGAAAGTTTCTATCACTAAATCACTCGAGAGAAAAAGAATTAGTGAGTGGGCACTTTTAAACACTACGACTTAAGAACGAGTCTTGAAGTCGCAGAGCTAAACACTAGGTCAAATGAGGACCTAGGTGCCAAAACAATAAAACGAAATTGAATAGAGAGAGAGAGAGAGGATCGGCCAAGTTCTAGAGAGAGAGTCTCTCAAATCTCTTAAACTTGGATGAATGAAACAATGAGAATGATGCCTCTATTTATAGGGGAGGGATTACCTTCAAAAGGTAGTTTCCTTTTCTCTTTTCTCACCTATATGGACATCCAAGATGAGCCAATTAAGGCCTTGGATTTGTTTCCTCATTTAATTTGCTCTCTCTTGGCCGAAAATACACTTGCTTCTAGAAGCAAATTTGTTTCATCTTTTTCTTTTGGCAAGTATCTTCATACATTAATGCACAAAATAATCTCTCTTTCATACCATGGCATGCACGAAATTTAGCCTCTCTTTTCCTTGGGTTGGACGAAAATAAGGCTTCTAGAAGGACCTTCTAGATGTTTCTTCATTTGTTCATGACAACATAAGAAAAGCCCACTAAGAATTTTCAAGTAAAATTCTATGAAATGAAATTAATCCTCAAGGCCCAATTACACTAATATGGCTGAGTAATATTTATTTCATTTGTCTTCATATGACAATGTCAAAAAAAATTATTGACATTCTTTTCGTCCTATGTCCAAAAAGACAAAAATACCCTTTTGACAATTTTCGTAAAACTGTCTCGTTCTTGTTTTGACTTAGCTTCCAGTTTAACTATTCCTATTCGATGTGATTCGTGACAGTGACCTCATGGACCCAAATGAACAAAGCTTGAGCTAAACACTTTGACTCAAAAGTTCACAAACCTTTTCCAAGTTTAACTTAATGCCAACTGACTCCACTAAAGAATTGACACTGAAAATCTCTCGGTTCAAATGAATTTATTTTCTACTCAAGAATTCAACCTAATTGTAATGAGCGGATCCACAGAATATTATCAGTGTTTACCCTTCATGAATATCATCAGGTAGTTGGGATTTACAAAATTACCATTTTACCCTTCTAGCTGTTATTTCCTCAACTCCTTTGTCGCTTGTGAATAAGTTAGAAACAATGTATTGACGAGGAGCTAACAAGTCACATTGTTTCATCCAAAAGAGTCAGGACTCAATTTGGACACTGGCCAGTTCATTTATTCACACTCCAAGGAACAAAGCATGAGGTGATATACATTGCATTTCAGCAATCTTGTACATGAATTCCATATCTATGAGAACTTCACAAAGTTTACTCATGACATTCTCACAACTTAGTACTTCACCAATAGGCCTTGTTCGGAATCACATAGTGAGTCCGAACTCTGATCTTCTCAAATGAGAATACTAAGGGGTGAAATGACATGTCTCATTTCAGGATTAAGGTAAGCACCATGCAATTCATACGTAATGACTTCGAGACATAAGAGGTTAAATGGTTTGTTCTTATCTTGTCTCTAGAAGTGCACTGGTCAATTCAGTACCTTCGGAAGATACCTAGAAGAACTATAGAGTCTCCAACTCTCAATGCCTCATAACCAGACATCATAGATTCTTCTAAGAATCATACTGAGGTCAATAGTCCTTTGACCCTTAGATTGCGAATATATCATTTTAAGCAAACTACGAAGAGTTTGTTCATGCAAATCTACATTTGTCTCTTCGTAAGTTGTTTAGTTTGTTTATGGACTAAAGACTAAGGTTTTATCATAAAGCTTCAGACAAGGAAGATTGAATGAACGTTTCAACTTTTATTAATAAATAAGCAATTACAAGCAAGAGTCTTCATGAGACTTTATTACATCAAATGTACAATATAAGGATTACAAATCTTCTTGTGGGCACCATAGACAACACATGAAACTTAGTAGCTCATGCCATGCCGTGGCGTCGACCAGTTGCTCGATGCGGGGGAGCGGAAAACTGTTTTTTGGTCAGGCTTTGTTAAGATCTTTGTAATCTATACAGATGCGCCACTTCTCATTAGGCTTTTTAACCATGACCACATTGGCCACCCACTAAGGGTACTTGGCTTCTCATATGAGTGAGGTTAACTTGCCCGACAAGGCCTTCTTGAGAGGCAGCCCTAAGGAGCTTCTTTCTTTGTCGGGCTGAATCCCCGTCTTACAAGCCACCTAGTATGGTGGTGATGACGTGGAGTTGTGTGTCAGTCGTAGCCGCGACCGTGGTATGGTCGGCGTTAGTATTGGTTCCTCCACCATTTCCAGGACGTGGCCTGTCGTTGGTGGGGACCACAGCACCTATCATTCGGAGAACAAACTCTTTGAGCTCGCTTCTTTGGATCAATGTCTCAATCTGTCACTTGAACGCGAAGCATTGAACGGTCATGTGACCATAATCCTGGTGGAACTCACAATAACGGGACCGATCACGAAATTCGGGGTCGCCTTTCATCGAAGTCGGAGCGGTGAATTTGTCACGCGCCACAACGTAGATTCGATCTACCGGGGCGTTCAAAGGTGTATATTGCGAATAGTCTCTGAAGTTGTTCGTAAGACGCGACTTTTGAGACGTAGGGGGTCGGCTATCAGAAGCTTGACCTCCCTTATTCTCTTTCTTTCGGGGGTTGCCCTGCTTGTTGCCGAACTCGTCTCGACGGCGGGACCTTTGATTATTGCTCCTACGGCCATCGAGGTAATCTTCGACCCCGATGAAGGTTTTTGCTCGGTTCATTAACTCGGCCATTGTAGAAGGGACTCTGCCAACGACGGACTTTAAGAAGTCCCCAATGTGCAAGCCCTCGATGATGGTTGTTATTTCGTCACTGTCGTCGAAGCGGTTGACCTTGTTCGACTACGCGGTGAACCGAGTGAGATACTATCTCAAGGACTCGTTATTCTCTTGCCTGATTGACCATAAGTACATATTGGTTTTCTTTTGAACCATCGATGTAGCAAATCGTGCTAGGAACATGTCCTTCCGGTCTTTGAACGATTGGGTGCTCCCTGGTCTTTAATTCTTAAACCACTCGAAAACGGGTCCGGTGAGGGTAAGACTAAAAGCCTGGCATAGAGCCCCAGGTGAGACGCCCTGCATCGTCATCCAAGTTTCGTAATGTTGGATGTGATAAGTGGGGTCGGTTTTCCCACTGTAGGGAGGGAGATTCGGGAGTTTGAAGTTTCCCGTGTATCACTGGCCAAGCCGCCTTCACGTAGTTCACGTAATTCGTTGCGAAGGCTGTTAATCATGGTGACGACGTCGAGGCCAGTGTTGGGGGTCATTCCCTGTTCGGGAGGAGTCACCTGGCGCCTTTCATTCGACCCTTGAACCGTGCGAGGGTCCCTATTGATTGGGGCCGCAGGGTTGTGACCCTTGCGGGCACTCAACCTCTCTCGTAGGTCTTCGCTACGGTCGTTCCGTTAGGCGGTGAGTCGATCCCTAAGGTCTTGATCAGTGGCATGGGGGCATGAGCTTCGAGCCACACGCCTCACTCGCCTAGTCGTTTGACCTTCCTTGACATTTCCTCTCTGACCAAGTCGGTCATGGGCTGATCGTCGGGAGGTTTCCTCTTGGGAGGAGATGGGTATCGCCTTTGTCTTAGGCGGTAGGCTTGAAGGAACCGGCTTCGATCTCTACGGGGAGTTTCCCGTCTTTAGTGAGAGAAGTCTCGTTGTCCGCTGAAATCTCTAAGCCCTCATAGTCGGGGTCATAGTCATGTCCCTCGTCTACGAGGTCTTCGGGTTCCCTTTGAGGAATGCCTTGCATAGGTGCCTTACCCGCCAGTTGGCGGTGGTACCCTTCATTGGCCAACCTCAGTTGGCAGATCTTCTCCTCCACCTCGAGGATGCGGTCGTCCCGGCTATCCTGAGGTCGAGGCGGCGAGGGAGTGTGACACTCGTCGTTGAGAGACTCTTCATCGCCCTGCGCTCGGGAACGCAAGAAGTATTTCTTCACTCCGGTTGCGTTCTCGGGGTTATTCATGCCCTAAGAACGAATGGGTGGTTGACCACTCATGTCTTTCTCAAGTCGAGAAAGAAGAGGTTACGAGGTAGAAGGGATTTCTGGCTGGATAAGTTGGGAAGCCCCCTCCTTCTAGCGCCAAATGTTGTCGCACGAAAATGAACAACGATTTAATACCTCGGACGGTTAGGCCCAAGGCCAGACCAAGTGACCGCACCTGGGCCAAAAATGTGAACTCGAATGGCGAGTTGCGCCCTCCAGACCCTGAAGTCTGTGTTGGAGGAGCGACTGTGCCAAAGGTTGGCTGCCTACGTACCCGTCGTCCGGGATCAGGTCATAACGTAGTTCAATGTGGGTGTGGGGGCTATCTTGGGCTCGGAGGTTGAGAATCTAGTGAAGGCTTTAGAGTGGTCGCTTAACTCGTAGCTCAGAGTTCTAACTCAAGGGCCAAGAAGCGGAGGTGCAGCTTGTGCGCTGTGAAGACTCGGGTCGCAGAATGGGAACGCGCTCCCTCTCTTCGACGGGGATTCTCGGATTTCTGAGCCGAGTCGGGAGAGGAAGAGAGCGCGCTCTTGGAATGTCACAAGAGCGTGGTGAGAGAGAAGAGAAGAGAGAGTTCTTCAAGTTCTCCCAAAGATTCAAGGTCAAGGTCCCCCTCAAATGGAAATGAGGGGGGGTATTTATAGGCTTGGAGGAAGCCTTGGGCCGACCCCCTTGAGGCCCACCAGATGACAGGGCGCGGGGCACGGCGTGCGCACGGGACGCGGGGCGCGCGCGGGCATGGGGTCCTGCCAGGCATGGGGCGTGCCGGGGCTTGGAGCCCGGCCGGGAGCACTGTCTAGCCGGCGTCCCGGCAGGGGTGCCCCGGTGCTCGCCGAGGGAGGCCTGACCGGCCGATGGGGGCTCGACCGGTGCTGGGGCGCTCGGCCGAGGCAGCCGGACGCGCACCGGGGAGCGCACGCGGGCGAGGGAGACGGGCATGCGCGGGAGGGCGCGCGCGAGAGAGCTAGGCGCGCATTGGATGGCGCGTGCGGGCGAGGTGCTGGGCGCGCGCGGGCGCAGGACGCGCGCAGGCCGGAGGGCCGGGGGGCGCGAGGTCGCGCGCGGGCCGGAGGGCCGGGGGGCGCGAGGTCGCGCACGGGCCGGAGGGCCGGGGGCGCGAGGGCGCGCGCTGGCCGGAGGGCCGAGAGCGCTAGGGCGCACGCGGGCCCGTGGCCAGGGAGCGCTGGACGCATGCGCGGGCCGGGGGCCCGGTGATGCAGTGCACGCGCGGGCCATCACGTGCATGGGCCGGGGCCCGGCAGGCGAAACCCGGCCGGCGCGGTATGTTTTTGTTTTTCCGATTTCCCGAGAACGACCGGTAACACAACAATTAAAATGAATAATAATCTAAAAACAAAAACAAATCAATTAAGATAATTAGTATAAAATAAAGTTACAAATATTCAAAAGACTAGTCAATAGAAAAGAGTAGAATTTGAAATAATTGACTCAATAGTCACGTAAGAGTCATTGAGAAGACAATGTTGTATTTAAGGTTTTTTCTATGAATTTTCTCATATTCGTCTTACTGGTTTTTTTATACAAATATCGAGAATTAATAAATTGTTCGGCGTAAAGTGAAATAAGATTCAAATGTTTAACATAGTTTAAGAAAAAGACCTATGTCGTACGCGTCCGCGTACGAAGCAACAACGAAGTTGGCAGCAATTGTGTTGGCGTGCTTGTAGACAAATGAATGGAGGAAATTTTTTAAGCCTGTTCTGATTCTAAGAAGAGAAAATATCAATAATATACCATGTGCTTAATAGAAATGAATTACTTATTCATTTAATTTTCAGAAGTATCAGACATCTCCCTTTCTTTTAATAAAAATAAATCATATTTTCCCTAAAAATATGTTATATCCTAAGTACCAATTTTTCATTTTTCTTCTTTAATTTGAACTTCTCAAAATGCCCTAAATGAAATAATTCTTTATATTCTATTTTATATATTAAAAAAATTAAATCAAAATCTTTCTTCATAAAAAGTTAAGGATTTTTTTTTAATAAAGGAATGTTTTGATTTTTGTTAATAAAATGGTAAATAAATATTTATTTTATTAATGATATTTTGGGGAGTTTAATTTTTTTTTTAACTAAACGAAAATGGTGGTATTTGCGATAAAACATATTTTTCGGAGAAGTATTTGTCATTTTTCTGAAAATAGAATGAATAAATCGCGCATTTTGATTAAATACAAGAAATACTGTAAATATTTCCCCTTCTAAAAAAGTGTAATAAAATTGCTCACATTTGTAAATGGGCAATTAATCATGAAATTTTTAGGAGTGTTCATGAAAACCGCCAAACCGAACAATCTAATCATCCAAACCAAACCGCACTCATTTTTAAATTGTCCCATTAAAACCCGATGAAATTTGGGTTGTAACCTACCCAATTCGCAATTGTTTCGGGTTGGTTTGGTTTTTTATAATCGTGAGATTGGGTTGAACCAAACCAACCCGATAGTATTAATTTTTTTAATTTTTTTTATAAGATTGCAAATATTTTATATGTACTATTCTTAAAAAAAATCATTATTTTAATAATATTTGTTACCGGTCCGTCTCGGCCCGGTAAAGCGGCGACGGCCGCGATAGCGGCCGTCCTAGGATTACCCCGGCACACGGCCGACCCAGGGCCGGCCTTCGCCTCCACGGCCGGCCTTCACCTCCAGGGCCGGCCTTCGCCTCCACGGCCGACCCAGGGCCGGCCTTCGTCTTCACGGCCGACCCAGGGCCGGCCTTCGCCTCCATGGCCGACCCAGGGCCGGCCTTCGTCTCCACGGCCGACCCAGGGCCGGCCTTCGTCTCCACGGCCGACCCAGGGCCGGCCTTCGTCTCCACGGCCGACCCAGGGCCGGCCTTCGCCTCCACGGCCGACCCAGGGCCGGCCTTCGCCTCCACGGCCGACCCAGGGCCGGCCAGCCTTCGCCTCCACGGCCGAACCAGGGCCGGCCTTCGCCTCCATGGCCGGCTCAGAGCCGGCCTTCGGCCAAGGGATGCCCATAACACCCCTTGGTCGCCTATAAATGCCGGGGGTCCTTCCCCTAGTTCAGGTAATCCGAATTTGAGTGCTGAAACATTGTCGAACTCGTACCTCTCTCGTTTCTCTCAAGTCTCGGCCTCTAAACACCTAAACCCTCTATATCCACCTCAATCCTACTAATGTTGAGCGTCGGAGAGGTAAACAGAGGCAACCCCTCTGTTTCCCCTTTGTAGTTCATCGTTACCTTCTCTTGCAGGACGAACGACGGATGAGGCAAACACCAATCATAGCTAAGGGAAGGCTCGGGATACCGAGTCCGACACGCTTAAGCCCGAACGCGACCACTTGGTCCGGCCTTGGGTCGAACCGTTTGGGGCTTCTAAATAGTTGTCCGAAAAACAGCGACAACAATATTATAATTAAATAAAAAAAATACTCAGTATCATACTTTATTATTTGTGAATACATGAAAATTTGGTAATTAAAAACATGCGTAATTTTTATTTTAATATGTAAATTTTATAAAGATAAGTAAACTTTTGATTTTATTTTATATAACATATTAGATATAATATACATATATGATTTTCATTCAAGTTATAAAGGTATTTGCCAAGAATTATAATCCGAAAAAACCAACTCAAACCAACCCGATTATTTTTTGGTTGGTTTGGTTTAGTTTTACCTTTCAATCGGGTTGGTTTGGGCTTTAAAACTAAAAAATTAGTTGTAACGATCCGGATTGATAGCACATGAAAAAACCTACTAACGCAATCCGATTACACTCCTAAAAGTTTTGGTGATCTCTCGGTCAATGCAATTTACTTGACCCTGAGTGACTTCTAGTTTATTTATTATTTTTTTTTTTCAGATGTATCAATTCATTAAAATCATTACCCTTGAAAGTATTTTGTAGACAACCACCTAAAAAAGCAGTGTTTTATTGAGAAATTTCTAAAATATCTTTGCTATGCGAGCAAATAAGCTCATTTTGAGAATAAGTGCTTTCCGTCAGATACCATTTATATGTCTCTCCTTTCTATTTTCCGAATTAGGCTTAAATTACCAACCCACAATACACAAAGGGAAAAATAGTTGGGTATCATCTATGCATTTTCTTAAACCAATGTCCACTTTATACGGTTGAGAAGACCAAATCTATAGGCAATATGGGCAGTCAGTGATTACTTCACGGGTGTATTTTTTTATTAGTTATTTGCCATGATAAACCAATTATGAGTTCCAAATTGCACATGTTTGCTCATTACGGCTAAGAAAAAATCAATTTGTAGGGATCAATCATTCAATGGGAAGGCTTTAGAAATGTAGTTCTGGCGAAGCATTATTTTATCATACTGCAATTAATATGCAATATCTACGGGTATTGTTCTGAGTTCTGACCCAATAAAACACGCACTATTTTTCTTTTACCTTGGCATATGTTGAAAATAAAAATTCAAAATAGTATAATTTATCTATATCTAGGTTTCGGTATTTCTCCACAAAATGAGGTTACTGGGCGTTTTAAATAACAACATTTTGTCATTTTTGTTTTTTGCTAAAATGAAAGCATATGGTCAGTTCTAGTATCCATAAGAGGACAGGTTCCATACAATACAGTTCACTACACACACACACATATATATACATATATATAATTATTATATTAAAAGCGACAAATTCACTATGATAAAATAGGATCAATCATATGAAATATTGCTCAAGTTAGAGAGACAGATGTTAAAAGAAAAAAAATTAAAGAGACAAATTTAGAAAAGTTAAATAAATTTGAATAAAAAACATATGAAATTTAGAGTTTTGCGATTATTCAGGAGGCATTTGCCCCTGGGCCCAAGGTGGCATGTAATTAATTGGCTGATCACGCCACAATAATCACTTGGAAACAAATTGGAGCATCAATATTATTATGATTATTATCATGCGTTTTCGTCAGTCCATTTCATGTTTTTCATATTTTCGTTCCACTTTTTTAGTTAATCCACTCACGATCTTTTAATGCTACATTGTTACTTACAAGTTTTAACTTTACATATAACAAAGAATCAATCTTATTGATTTCCGCAATCGTGCCGAATCAAATAAAAATAATAACAAAAATTATATCTAAAATATTAGGGTCAATTTAAAAAGAAAAAATTGTACAAAATATTCATTTGAAATTTATTGATTAGCAAAATAATCAAATTTTCAACTTTTTTAAAAAGTATTCAAATTTATGTTTTCAAAATTTTTTGACAGCCAAAATTAAATTTATAAACAGTTTATCACTTTCAAAAAAATTAATCTCATAATAAAAAAAAAATTGAAACTAAATCACTGTATATTTTGACTATTTTATTAAACTAAGATAAATTTTGACTATTTTGAAAATTCATAATTTTAAATTGTATGATTTAGCTACTCCAATTCCAATGTTTTCCAATGTTAGATCAATCGGTTAAGAAACTCGCGGTTTAAAAACATGCTCCGGTTTCCCCCCATTCTCGCGGAGGCTACGGCCATCCTTCATGGGCTGCTTGGCTGTGGAGTTTGGGTTGTCGCGCGTGATTGTCCCGTCCGACTGTCAATAAGTGGTCCGTGCCTTGGAGATTGGAAATGTCCCTATGACGTAGCTGGGGACGATCTTGAATGACATAAAGGTTCAAAGCACGTCTTTTACGGTTTTTAATATTGCCTTTGTTCCGCGCTCTTGTAATGTTGTTGCTCATAATTTAGCTCGCTATGCTATTCATGTAAACTCGAGGGTGCAATGGTCGGGGCTTGTCCCGCCTTGTGCCATGCGAGAAGTTTTAAATGATCAAAGAGCCGTTTTGTAACCACGGTATTCCTCCGCCATTTAAGCGAGGGTTTTAATTAGGGATGGCAATTTCGTGTTCGTGTCGTGTTAATCGTGTTATCCGACCATTTATTAATCTTGTTTGAAATCTAGATCCAAATCCGATCGTTTATTTTTTTTTTGCAGATCCATAACCGTTTAATAGTCGTGTTAAATGGGTATTTAATCGTGTTTTAACCGTGTTTAGATATTCGGACTCGATTAGTTGCGATATAATTATAAAAAACATAACAGTCATAAGATCATAATTGTCCTCTTTCTTTTTGTACTAACTTCCGATACATCGACACTGTTTGTTCAACTGATTTAGAATCACAATCCATTTATAGCCTGTAAAAAAATAAAAATAAAAACACTTACACCAAAAACAAACACACTTTAAACTCAAGCCAAAATCAGAAGTTCAACAATCTCCAAGACCAGAAGTTCAACAATACGGAAAATCGAAAGTTCAACAAGTACATAATCAATACCCAAATTCATATTCACATATTCAACAAATACAGTACGAGTGATTCTCTAACCAATACTCATACGATTTAAAGAAACTGAATATGATACATTATAATGAGACTATAGTTATTGTCACTTTCAATTATAAATTATGATTTTTCAATATGAATTTAATTGAATTGAAATCAAACAAAATTGAATATGGTACGTTATTATGAGACGATAGTTATTGTGACTATGAATTGAATTGAACTAAAATCACATAAAATTGAATATGATACGTTATTATGAGATGATAGTTATTGTGATTGTAAATTGTAATTGTTCGATATGAATTGAATTGAAATAAAATAAAATTGAATGTGATACGGTATTATGAGACTACAGTTATTGTGACTGTCAATTTCAAATTGTGATTTTTCAATATGAATTTAATAAAAATCCAATAAAATTGAATATGATACGTTATTATGAGATGATAGTTATTGTGATTGTGAATGAAAATTGTTCGATATGAATTGAAATAAAACAAAATTGAATATGATACGTTATTATGAGACTATAGTAATTGTGATTGTTCGAAATAAATTGGGATTCTTATTGCTCTCGTTAAGTCAATTGGTATACTATTGACTATATGTTATCATACGTGAATTGATATTTATACTAATATACTTAATTTATTACATCATATTTTCTAATTATAATTTGAGATTTGTAACTAATTAGGCTACTTTAAACATGTGATTTTGGATCTAGCCTATGTTTGACAATTTTTAGTGATATAGCCAAATGGCTTATGTGGCAATAATTAAGATCTGATTTGCCATTATTTATTAATAAATTCGTCACTTTCTCTCTCATATTTTTTGCATCAAAACTTCAAAAATTCGTATCTTTCTCATACGAACTCGAAATTGAGTGATTTCAAATCCTACAAATTCGTGGCATCGAGATCTTCAAAAATAGACCCAATGTGTTTGATGAAAAATTATGTTTAATGCATCATATTTACATTTCCATTTTTTTTATAATTTCAAAAAATTTCCGTTATTTCCATATTTAACGTAGATTTTTCTACATCTATGGTATTAAAAATTATTTTTCATCAAACACAATAGATCTATTTTTGAAGATCTCGGCGTCACGAATCCGTAGGATTTGGAATCACTCAATTTCGAGTTCATATGAGATAGATATTGTTTTTTGAAGTTTTTATGTAAAAAAAGTGTAGGAAAAAAATAGGAGAGAGAAAATGATGAATTTATTAATAAATAAGGGTAACTAAGACCTTAATTATTGCCACATAATCATGTTGGTTATTTCCTAAAAGTGTTGAAACATAAGCTAAAAACAAATTTCATAGTTTCATTTTGGCTATTTTTCTACAATGCCCTTATAATTTTATGTTTATAATTATAATTTTATGTTTATAGTCATAAATTTATAATTTTACATATATAATATTAATCGTGTTTAAATGGATCGTAATCGTGTTATTACTCGTAATCATGTTAATTTGATCATATTCGTGCGGGTCGTAATCGTGTTTCGTGTCGACCATTTAATAATCGTGTTAATCGATTTTTTATCGTGTTACCGTAATCGTGTCGTTTTGAACCATTATTTAATCGTGTTCGCGTGTTCGATCCAATTAAGAACCGACCCATTTATTGAAATCCAAATCCGCTTTAAATCGTGTCGTAACCGTTTCGTGTTTCGTGTCCGGACCAAATTGTCACCCTTAGTTTTAATGCTATTTCTCCGTGGTACCGGCCAAAAGTTTATTTAAAAAAAAAAAAAAAAAAAAAAAAAACATGCTCTTGGGCTCAAGACCCTGTCAAAATGGTTGGAAAGTGATGAGATGAAATTGCCAATCAAATTAATCAGACGGCTTTGAAACGGTTTATCAAGGACCCACGGTAAACAGCGATGTACGGAATCAAACCCAACAAACCGCCTTCCCCGAAATCTGACGCTGATATTTTTAAAGGAAATAAAATCCCGTGCGAGTCGAAGGGGCGGCTGACCTACTTTTTTATTCCCAAACCCAATATGGGCGACCTTTCTGACAGCCAATCATGAGTCGACACGTGCGCGGACTCAGCAGCCTTGCCTTGACCCAACGCACACGGGACAGCCGCCATGGGCCCCACAAAAGGACTATCGTTCACCGCCACTAGTCAAATGGGCTTCCAAAACTAGAAACACCAACATTAAACTAAACACTTTATGTTATAGTATACCATACAAATATGTACGCACATACGACACTCATATGTAATATACATTATATATCATTATATTATCATTTATATAAAAATCTCTTATTACATTTTCCCATATGTATATAGACAACTCCTCAGTTTCCAAAGGAGTAAGGAGTAAACAGTACACTGTCTATCGTCTTTTTTTTTCTTCTTATTTATTAAACCTATCTATCTAACAAAGAAAAGAAAAATAAAACCCTTATATACATTTCTTGACCACAATCCAAAACTTATGTATAACCACACTCCTAAACACCAGTTTTTCTTTTCCTATTATTGTTCTATTTTTTCCAAACCTAGTGTACTAAGCAAAGAAAAAGTAAACCAAACAAATAATAATAAATAAATAAAAAAAGAAAAACCATGCTCCACCACCACCAAGTCCACACCACCACTTGGTCCTTCCCTCTCCTTTCCAGTATTTTGTCGATTTATTTTTATTTCCTACCATTCCAAACCTTTCTGTATTTGGCCTCTATGTACAACGCCGCACAGCGTTTTTTTTTTTTTTTTTCCTTGGGTGAAAAGCAAAATATTAGTCTCTCCAATACCGGCCTTTTGAGGGTGGAAAAGCTCAGGGCATTGGAGGGAGATATAGGAGGGGGAGGGGCATTATGGTAAAGTATGTTTGTGTAAGAAGGACGATTTTGCAATTAACTAAAAGTAGGGGTACTTGTTTTGGGAAATGGTATTAGTGAGAAATGGGAATCGGCGCGCGGTGGGATTTGCGGAGCATTGCTAGTATTCTATAATCAGTCCCCCCATCGGAGCTCTGTGAGGAATTCCCTTCCGTCTCTTCGCCGTCCGAAAACTAACGGCCGTTGGCGGCGGAGTCGATGGCGAGAAACTCTGGACTTTCGTTCCGCCGTTAACGCCGTTAAATCGTCCCTTGCAGTTGCTGCTTCCGTACGAATCATCATCGGAATCCGACGCCATTATCGCCGCCGCGTGGTGGTTGTGGTTGTGGTTGTGATTGTAGTGCTTCTTCTCCTTCTTCTTGTGACTCAGACTATTCGTCGCAGTACCAGCAATCTGAACAAAATTAATACCGCCATTAATTCAAATATAAAACTTCAACCACCAACAAATGCGAGATTTTTATTTTAATTCTTTGGCAAATTTAATTGCGATTTGAAGAAAAATGAAAGTTGGCCTAGAGAGAGAGAGACTGACCTTGCAGCCGAGGGAGCAGAAAGTGAATGAGTCAAGAAGGCTCCGATCGCAGACCTGGCACGTGTTGGTCACGCCTTTCCCTGGCCTCGGCTGAGGCCTTTCGTTCAGGAATACGACTCTGGCGCTGTTTATGATGTACGTCTGAACTCCGGTTATGTCCAGAACCTTCTGAATCTCCGACACTCTAATCACGTCGTGGTACGACGACCTCCTTATCTGTGAGAGAGAGAGCGATTCATCAATGTCAGAATCAGAGGATAATCAAACGAGTGCGAGAGAGAGAGAGAGATAAAGTACCTGAATAGCGCGGTGGTCTTTGTGGTAGTTGAGGCAGAGAGAACAGAGAGCACCGTTGACGCAGTCAAGGCAGTACATATTGCACTCGCTCTTGTGAGAATGGGCGTGAAGTTTGCATTGCACGAAGAACTGCTCTCGGAGAAGAGGCTTCAGCCATGGCGGCCACCTCGTTCCGTCGCCGTTGTGGTTATTCATGTTCATGTTCGTCTCTTCGATTTCCTCTGGTCCCTAATTTTTTTTAAAAAAATTTGTTTGGATTAATAAACACGATTAATTTCGAAAACAATAAATACATTTATAAGACCTAACAAATTAGAAAGAAAAAAAAAACAAAAAAAAGTCATTTTGTTTACCATGATTCTTCTGCTCTTGGGCTTGATTTCACGGACGAATGTCGCGGTGTCTTGGTTTTCGATCGCCAGCTTGACTTTGCTGTTCTTACTTTTCTTTTCTCTTTAGTAGAGAGAGAGAGAGAGAGAGAGTGTGTGAGTTTGTGTAAAGAGAGAGAGAGAGGGGGGTTTTGAGAAAGTAGAGTGAAGGCGGTGAATGAGATTATGGGTTCTTGTAGAGAGTGGTAGATGAATGAACGAAGAGAAAAAGGACTTTTTATTCTTCCTTTTCTTATTTTATTTAATTTATTGTTATTTCCCATTATTGATAATATTATAAAAAAAAAAATCAAATTTTAATTGGAATATTTTATTTCTGTTAACTTCTTTATTAAATTCCTTTATGAGAGAGAGGTCGTTCTTATCCGCACAAAGTCCACAACCGAACCGAGCTCCGAGCCTAAGTCCAAAGCTAGATGCGTTGGGTGCAAGGAATCCACCTCCTTCTTTCCTTTTTATTTCCTTTCATTTTCATGCTCTTCTTTGGTCTTATCATTTCTATTATTTATTTCTTTATTTCCTTTTAATATTACTTGGTGATTATTTAAGTCCAGCAATCCCTTTGCTTGCCTTTCATTATTAGTGATCGACCCGAATTTTTCGAAACGCATAATTTATTCCATCTATAGTGATTACCTGTTCCATTATTTGTGATCACATTTAATTATTAATTTAATTTGGCACCCTCCTTGTTATGTGCTCCTAAATAGAATTATTTTATTTTGGGAAAGAAGATTGCTGACGTCTACTGTGTAGCTTGCCTCGGTTACTATATATTTTATTGATATAATTATGAGGGGGTTCCTTGTTGCAATTTTCTTCCTACGATATTACGTTTTTTTTTTTTAAGTGTAGATATATATTAAAGTCATATTATTCTGAAATTCTATATATAAATTATAAAAAAAAAAGAAGAATAAACACGTGGAGGGTTTAGCTTCGGGTACCTTTTATTTTATTTATGTTGTATTATTCATTTTATTAGGTCACTGGTTTTTGAAAACCAAAGAGTTAGCCCCTATATCTCTTTTGTCTCACTCTTTAATTTTTGAAGTAATCATAAGTGTACGAGACTATTTCTTTTCATGGTCAGTTCATTAGATTATGTACTCAAATTCACCCTTTTCCAATTGTTTATAAGTAGCTAGCTGATATTTATACTGTTTCGCAAATCAATTCGAAATCGATTCTAACGTACACACCTATATAAACCGCATGAATATATATATTTTAATTACCAGCCCATAATATATAAGATCACATGAGCTACACATGTGAAAATTATCCAATAGATTGAACGATGCTCGAGTTTCATCCTTGTAATCGGTTCGGCACAAGCCAGAAGGAAGCTCTTCCATGTCATCTTCGTGCCTGAGGGAACTTCTACGTGCCGATAAACTTTGAAGTGGTTGGTGCCTGTCGGAAGGTCACGGAAGGCCTAGTGCCATTGGGGAGAGAAGCAGAATGGCGTTGGAGAAGAAAATGATCCACGGTCCTTTTCAATTTCTCCTTATTATTTAATCTCAACGGCTAGATCACCAACGGTTTAAATCTAAACGACCGAAGAAATTTGACCATTATTTGACTGTTGAACTTCTGAATTTACACAATTTATTAAATTTTAACCATTTCTTTTATTTCTCCTATAAATACATCTTATTTATTACCATTTTAATCACAAATCAAACATTCATCTCTTTCAAATTTTGCCAAATTCTCCACAAATATATAATTAAGTTTGTATTATAATTTATTTTATGTAGTTTAGTTTATATAATTTTTATTATATACTTAAGTTTGCATTCTAATATTTTTCTATATAGTTTATTTTATAAATTTTTTATTATAAGTTTGTATTCTAATTTTTTTTATATAGTTAAGTTTATAAAAATTTTATTATATACTTGTATTCTAAGTTTTTTTATATAGTTAAATTTGTAAAATTTTCATTATATAATTAAGTCATACAAATATATTATAGTTTTGATTATAGTTTATAAATACATATCATATCTACGAGTCATCATCTCACCGTGGTTCTCATCGAGGTTCCCCTGAATCGCGTCGAAGTTCTAGTCGCACTCTCACGCTGTCGCAATCACAACAACAAGATGAACAACACAGAGAAGTTCAACAACCCTTTCCACCAAATCAATTACACAAAACTAGTTAAACCTTTCTCAAATTCTCAATTACGAAAACACTGAATACTAACCACCACAATGGCATCCTCCAAATGTCTCCCGAGAATTAGCCTGATGAAACATGACATAGCCGAAACAGGCATCGCAGTGGCTAAGTGTTTTACTCATTTCTTCACTTTTTTTACGATGAAACATGTGCATTGTCCGCCGTTTACTCACCCACATCTTATTTAGCGATACATATTGTTACAAAAAATGTCGAACATCTTCACGATTGCAACCATTTTGAAATTTTTAAACCATGTGTCGAATCTATGAGAGCAAAATTTTCTAAATATTGGGGAACTTCAAAAATTCCTAACTTATTGTTTTGCTTGCATATTACCAGCGATAGATTATGTGGCACATGATCATGTTAGGGTCGTGGAAGAGTTATCCTTTTTCAGGTATTTCCAGCGACAGTTTCCAACTTGTCCGAGCCGAGTCCACCCGACACTCATCAACAAGCAAAGGAATGTTCCGAGATATAGCTCGTTTTGCCCGAGGCGAAATTTCATCTCCAAGATCGTGAGAGTTGAGTTTATAAAGTTCTAGGACTATTGTAGCCAAAGAATAAAGAATATGTGTCAATTTTTCAAAAAAAAAAAAAAAAAAACTTAAGAACTACCGGTGCAAATAAACCATATATATGTATGAGGTTTTGTTTTTAATAAAAATTAAAAATATTTATAAACCTGCTTAATTTTTTGTTCTTTTAAATTTCGACCTAATACTACAACAAAATTGGACTTTTTAAAATGATACTTGGTGCTTCTAAAATCCTAAATATTACTTCTAAAAGTTATTTAAAATCGGCTTTAAAAGTAACAAAATTATCTTCTAATAACTTGTGATAAGTGAGTTTTATACACATTTATCATGCTCTTTTAAGTTTGAGTCAAAGCGATTTTTTTAGATATTTTTTTATATCTTTTGTACTTTTCTTTGATATTATAAATTTCATGAGCTAAAAGTGTTTTGAGAGCAATGGAGCAATTTTACGATAATTTGAAGACTTTTCAGACGAGATAGAGCTAATAAAGAAACATGACGTCTTCTTTTGCCTGATATAAGATTCGAAAGTGATCGATTATCAATGAACCCTTTTCACCAATGGATACAGCTTTCTATTAGTTTTTCAACGCATGTGTTATTTGCGAAAATTGGATATCGGAGCAAGAAGTTACGACCGACTCAAAATTACTGCGCAACTATCTATTTTCACTACGGTGCGGTCAACTTCCAAAGTTTCAGCGCATTAATGATTCTCTAGGTTTTTTTCTACCTATGACTTGTCATTTAGGATCGTTTTCTTTCAAGAGAGAGTAAATTATCGTGTTCTTGTTATAATCATCATTGTTGACTCTCTCTCTCTCTCTCTCTCTCTCTCTCTCTCTCTCTCTCATTTCATCGCAATTCTAGTCACAATTTGACATAACTTCATTCTTATATCACATTCCGTCTCATTTACAAATTAATGTAACTCCAATTATTCAAAATTCAACCCATAACTATCAACTAAGTATTATAATTCCCCAATACCTAAGATTTTTCCAACTTTACAAAGAAAGATCTCAGATTTGAAGTAAAGAAAAATGCACCGGTTTCAACAAAGTGGACGCTCCACACTCCCACGCGTCCAAATCATCGCAACGAGATCAGTCAACAGACGGTGAATCGTCAGAAGTCAAATCCACGAAATCTTTCGATCCGCAGCTTCTCTTCTGATTCGGCTCTTCAGTGGGATCCATAAATATTAATGCCTTTTAATTTTAATGATACAATTATTGATTTTATTTTTATTGTTTATTAATCTTTTTTTTTTACTTTTAATAAAGATATTTAGGTAAATTTCCAAAAACATGACCAAAACGTGATAGAAAAAATTGGATGTTCGTTAAAAAACATGACAGAAGGACTATAATTGATACAGTGCATGCTTTTAAGGTTTGTTATGTATGATTTTCAATTACAAGGGGCATCGAGTTATTCGTGCAAGAGTTCAGGGAGATTCTTGTAAATAGTCCTCAGATTTATTGAGAGGTTATTTTTTTTTATTTGTGAACCAGGTTAACAGGTATCGGGTATTGAAATTTCACACCCGTTACCCGATCCGTTTGAGAAAACGGATTAACTGGTACGGGTTAACGAGTATTTTTTTCTTACGGGTATTTTATTTCTAGCAGGTCGGGTATCGGTTTAGGTACACACGTTCATACCCATACCCGTTGTCATTCCTAGCGATGGGAGACAATGCGGTGCCAAAGATTCTCTTCGAGTATGGCTTGGTGCCGACCAACACGACGCAAACGGCCATTGTGCTTCCAATCATTGCGGGGAACCAAAATTTCAAGATCAAGACGAGAGTGATCCTCATGGTTCAAAAAAGCCCAATTTACGAGGCTGCCTACCGAATATCCCTAAGACCATCTTGCCAATTTCATGGAGATAAGCAACAAGTTCAAGCTTCATAATGTCTCCGACGAAGCATCTGCCTCCGCCTCTTCCTAATCTCTCTAAGGGATCGCGTCAAAGTCTGGCTTTACGCGCTCCTTCTGGGCTCCATCACCTCATGGACGAACTAGCACACGTAGATCATATCCAAATTCTTACCCTCCAAGAAAATGCACTGAAGATGCAATGAGATCTACTCGTTCGAACAATTCGAGGAGGAGTCGTTCTACGAGGTGTGGGTCCACTTCAAAAAGCTTGAGTGAAAGTGCCCAAACCATGGCATTAAAGGGTGGATGATGTTGCAAATCTTCTACGGCGGTCTATCCCCTTCATCGCGCACAACTCATCAACACCTCCTCTGGAGGCTCATTCTTCCAAAAAACTAAAAAGGAGGCCTATGTTATTCTCGAAGAGCGCATCTACAACAACGATCAATGCCCATCCGATCAGACAATCATGAAGAGAGATCCAATTACACCAGATATTGAGTTGATGAAAGCGATCTCAAATTAGATCTCCGACCTCACCAAGATCGTCAACGGCCAAAAAGCCAAAAGCATCGGCCCATGTCGTTACGCCCATGATCGAGTCGTGATTTTGGTGCGGATGAGCACATTCTAGCGATTCATGCGCATACGGTGCAAATAGTGAGCAAGTTAATTTTTTAGCCAACCACAAGTGCCCGACATTTCAGAAAACTAACAATTACAACGCGGGCACTAGGAACATGCCCAAGCAAGCGGTTCCACAAGCTCATCTTCGGCCACAAGCTTATCAACCTCCACACCGAGTTCAAGGGACAAGGCTCAACCTTGAGGACCTAGTGGCGCAAATGCCCACCATCACAAATGCTTTCATGAATAATACACGAGCCATGCTTTAGAGCTAATCGACCTAAATCCGGAGTCTCGAGGTGCAAATAGGGCAGCTCGCAAACGCCTTCTACACACGACCCCAAGGCACACTTCCAGCACCTTTGAAGCGAACCCGAGGGATCAATGTGACGCCATTTCACACCAATGTGTTGCGATTGTCAAGAGAAGAAAAGGTTGACCCGATTACCAAAACTAACAAGTCACCTTCATCGATCCAAACCTACATGCCACCACTACCATTTCTGAAATGGCTCACAGTGGCACTCTCTGCGGGGTGTAGCACTCTTCTACAACAAGAGCTCCCACAAAAGTTGAAGGGACCGTGCCGATTCACATTGTCATTTACCATAGGAGACGTGTTCATCGACAACGCCTTGTGTGATCTAGATAGCATCAATCTCATGCCTTCTTCCATCTTCAACAAAATTTGGGTGGGTGAACTAAAGTCCACGTGCATCATTCTTCAACTTCAACTGGCGGCCCGGACCGTCAGCACCTGCATGACATCATCGAAGACATCCTCATTACGGTCGAAATATTCTCATTTTTGGCCGACTTCTTCATCCTCGACATTGATTAAGACCGCGACAACTCCATACTTTTGGTAAGGTCTTTCTTAGTCACATGTGGTACTCGCTTAGATGTTCAAAAAGGCGAGATGAAGATGCAAGTTAAGAATGAGAAAGAGAAATACATAATCTACAAAGACGAAAAGCGCACGAAGGAGAAAGAAGATGTCGACTACCTTGAGACTAACAAAGCTGCTTTTGCGTTCCCACCGCCACACCAAGTAGGCCTCTCGATAAAATCACAAAAGGCGCTACAAAATGTGCGACTCTGAAGTCTTCAATGGCATCATGGAGAGGAAAATGTCTGAAACCCCTCAAAGAGATATAGAATAGAAAGAGTGATAAAGAGCGCCACGATGAAAAAAGAAGACCCACCACCCGAGCGCGACGATAACGAGTAGGAGCATTTGACCCCCCCCCCCCCCCCCGTAAGTTTTTCTCTTTCTCATGTTTATATGGCTATACATCGAGGTTAATGTAAATATTAAGTTTTGGATGGTAAACCACGTTGTGGGGGATCTTCATTAGATTATGTTTTTATTTATTTATTTATATTTCTTAATTTTGTTTGGTGATCACATGTTAGTAGTAGTGTTTAGGTGTTCTCTCTCGTTGTTTTCCAAATGATACCATTTTTTTGAAGAACTCCGAGTTTTGAGGCAATTTTAAATTTTTGTGTACATCATTTGTAATTGACTAGTGGTTTGAGTAGCTCGATCTTGGTTGATTTTACTCGTTTATTCATGCACGCACGTCCCGGAGTTTAGATTAGTCTCTTAGGGGTTTGATCACATTTTTAATTTACTTTTAGCGCACGAACACTAAGAACCGCTCTAGCGATCTTCTAGACAAAATGACCTGACACGAACTTCGGAAAAAGGAAATAGGCCTTCATTTGGACCGATTAGAGCCAAAAATTCGACCTGTAATATTATCCTTGAGCACCCTATCAGAAAAGCTTAACGTTATCTTATCCCCTTCTCCATACTAAGTCCGATTATTTTTGAAATCCCACAAAGAACCCCGTTAACTTAACGACTCTTGAGCGACATTTTGAGTGGTTTTATTTCGAGTTTATGTGATATTTTCGACTAGCCACAATGTGTTTCATAATTTATCATAAACTATGTCGGTGATTCGTTGCTTCTATTTTTTTATTTATTATTTTTGTCTTGTGCCAAAGAAAAAAAACAGAAAAAAAATACAAATGAATGTTTATATTTGTGTTTCATTAGTTTGTTATCTTTTTATACGCCGGTTGGGTAGCACATTTGCGTCGCATGCCAGAGACTTAGGGGCCATGGAGCTTAGTAGAGACGAGTCTTTGGTTTTTCTTTGGCGACTTCGATCTGGTTCCAAGAGAAGGTATCTCATCCGTTTTCAACGGCTTGAAATAGAAGGCCTCTTGAAGTGAAACATAGAGTTTTGAGACTTTCCGTGTGGAATGGCTTGTTGAGGAGATTCTGTAGCCATTCTTGGCATGGGATGTGGTCACACTGTTACGCCCTCCTGGGCCTTTAAGAACACTAAGCCCCCATGTGGAACTTGAAGAGGGGTTGGCCTAGAAACACGTTCCTTTGAGGGAATTGGGTCTCGGTCCAAGCCCAAGGGACAAGGAGCCTGAGTTTTCTCAGGGCCACGTGGCAAAGTACCTCGTCGTGTAGCTGTAAAAGTAGGGACGTCAAAAGAGGGAGGAACATTTTGAGTAGAGACCTCGCAATCTCCCAAAGGGGAAACCAAGTTTTTGGCTTTAGCAATCCTTATAGGACTCTCCATGGCATCTTCATCCATAAGGGAATTCACTCTCCACCATCAAGCTCGACAAGTTGATAGAGGCTCCGAGCGCTAAGCCACTTGATGGGTCACCATCACCTTTCGAGGCCTTCGTCATTTAGGTTTCCTCACGCGTGAGATCCACAGAAGATAGGCTTCCTATAGCCACCCCCTTCTTCTTCTCCAACAATGGATGACCGTTTCCACCGTTGATCTTCTCGCCACCAACAAAGCGATCAAAGATTTTCAACCTTGCATCCATCTAGGGGCCATACATAGGGATCTCGGCGAACCCCTCTTTATGCACCAAGGTAACACCCTTCTTCGAGTATTCAGAGGATTTATGTCCTAAGAACCCACATTTAAAACACAAGGTTCCTAGGTTCTTATACTTGGCTTGAATCTACAGAGATGGAGTCCCTCTATTTCCAGGAAAAATCCAGCAAACAAGGGAGCTAGAATTGGAACCTTGATCTTGAGCCTGACCCCTGAGTTAAAGCGGCCTCTTGAGTTGACTATGCAAATTAGAACTTAGCCAAACAAGTCTGCAAATCGCTCCGAATCCAGAACGGGCAATCAGAGAAAAAGATCTTGTCCCGCGTGAGATTTCTATACCAAGTTTTCACATAGCCCCTTTTACTGTCTAGGGGCGGCGTTGCAGCTCGGCAACTCTGTCCTCGTTCAAAGAGAAGCGATGCAAGAAAATGTTGGGTTTCATTTCATTTGCAGACCATTTTCCGGAGCTTCGCCGGGCATTACCATATTCACCACCAAATGGTTTGACTAATGGGTCTTCTTTGAGAACCTTGCCCAGGAGAACGAGATCCTCCAGTTCTGAGCCCGGAGCATCATGTTTCATGGAGATTTATGATACCGAAAAAAAGTCGTCTGAGCCTCCCCTTCATTTATTCCGACCTCCACCTCCTTAGACGGAGTCGCATCACAAGACGTTGCATTACTCATTACATACATAGATTCCCAAAGCAAAACCAAGGATCAATCGCCAGATTATCCCACCCAAGAAGACATTCTCGAATACACTATAGCTATGGAAAGGAGCGATCAAGAAAGTGTACGGAGAGCATTTTGTTTCTAATAACGACCAGTAATTGTGTATTTGAATCACACACTACAATAACGTATTGTCTTAATCGTCGTATAACGATATCTATTGGAGTATATGGTGACAAATATAAATGAGTGTGAAATTTGTTTTTTCTATCGCTCTCAATTCGTAATGCTAAGAAAGTTTAATGTAGGCACATTGCTTAATTTTTATTTTTTTCCCAACTAATTACGGTGAAAAATATGCAGTGAAAATTTTCATGGAAGCAAAGGATAGAGGTGATTTAGAAACATTTTATAAAAAGAAGAATTACATTACAATCGACAAGCTACGTAGGTAATGAAATTTGACATGCCAAATATCTAAAATGATCATTGTTAAAGCCCAAATAAATAAATAAATAAATAAATCCGCGTCTGGGATATGTGGCTATAAGGAAAAGGTTTTCTAATGACAACAGTAATAGATATTTTTCTAATGTATCAATTTTAGTGTATATTGAAGCAAAACAATGTGGGATCAAATGTCTTCAAATTATTATATGGAATCTTAGCTAAGTGTTTAAGCTTGTATGCCAAAAGCAATCCTTGTCCTATTGTTATGATTATCTCTATTTCTATATATCAATTAGCCTCCAAACCTTTCACTTCTTGAAGTTAGAATTCCATTTAACAAGAAGAATTTCGTGAATCAATTACTCCTTTTTAGTTTTTAGTGTCTAATTTTGTATATCCTCAAAACCAACTTTGAAACGTGGTTCTAGCTAAAGTACAAGGAAAAAAAAAAAAAAAAACAGCAATTTCTTTTTGTAAACAAATTTCCATTGACTCGTATAGAAATTTCCATCGATCACTATTGCCTATAGCTATAGTGCGATTGGAGGAGGGAAACAAAGAACTTTCCACCTTGATCAATGACTGGATAGAATACCAACAACAATTTAGTGGTAAACTGCATAAAATTTATAAGCGATTCCTTATCCAATTATTGGGAATTTGTCTGGCAAGTTTTCATTAGTCTCATCAGCCACATAAGCTGCTTTAGATTTGAATATTTAATACTTTAGCCCCTTTATTGATCCTAAGAATCTAAGAGTCGTAAGAGAAATTTCATTTGTGTAGACTTAAAAATTTTCAAAATATCAAGACTAGACTCATTAGTTTAATAATATTCGAAATCGGATATTTGGACAATTTTTGGATAAAAATGCCCAACATCGAATTTCATCGGATTGCATCGGATTTTGGCGGATTTCATCGAATTTTAGCGGAGATTTTAAGTTGAAAAACTTGGAAAAATTTGATGAATCTCATTGGAGATCATCGGATTCCGATGATCTCCGATGTGATTCATTGAAATTTACCAAGTTTTTTTAGCTTAACCAATTCGATGATCTCCGAAATTCACCGAAAGTTCTAATCCTATCGCAACCAATTCGAAAGTGACAAAACTTGTGATGAAGAGGGAGAGAGAGAACAAGATGGTTTGAAATGAGAGAGGAATATAAGTTATTTGAATTTCGGGGCATTTTTGTCCGAAAAGTGTCCAAAAGCCCAATTTCAGATATTATTAAACTAATAGATCTAGTTTTGATATTTTGATAATTTTGAGGTTTACAAAATAAAATTTCTCAATCGCAATATATACAGTACACTAGCAAAATCGTAAAATGTTCTCATCATCCTTCTCCGTGTCTGCTTGATGATGTCTTGTTATTTTCGATTAATTCTGCATGATTAATTTAAAAATGTCTTCTTGATAATATCCTTACGTGTTTATGTTGTCTATCATTATGGTTAGTATTATACATAAACAAATAATATAAAATAAATAAATTCTTAGGTACAACTACACACGCGGAACACGGTGCAGAGGTTGGATTTGTTTTATTACCCATATTATAAACTTGTTGGATTAGTTACATTGGAATGACCGCACCATATCTCTAGCTATTGTTAGTATAATATATATATATATATATATATATATATATATATATATATATATATATATATATATATATTCTAAATGTGGTATGTTAATTCAGTTTTTCCCACAAAATTTGCGACGTGCGCCTGACGGAGGAGTCCAGCTTCACACGTCGTGAGTGAGAGATCTCCTTACTTAGCTCTAAGAAATTAGAGATATCAAGGTTTGAAAACTGCAAAATGTATACTTCAAAGGTTCTTCAAGGTAGGTGATCTTGATGCTAGAGACGACTACTTTTGGTCGCAAAGGGATCAAAGCAGATGACGACAAGCTAGGACGGCCAAGATCTTCAGAGGTCTTAGGGTGAGCGGTCCTAGGTGAAGAAGAATCTCTGAGTGGCTTCTGTCTTTGGGTTGGATGGCATATTTCCTTCTTGCTCCGTTTTCTAAGCCAAGATAGAGAAATAGGAAAATAATGGACCAAAAAGGGGATGTTCCTCTATGTAATGTGCGAGCTTGTAAATATGGTTTCAACAATCCCCTATACATTTTGAAATGGTTGATGTTAAGGCATTGTGGAGCCAAAAACGTGTATATAGGTCTATATGTGAGAAATTGGGGTAAAGAGTGATTTTCCTCCAATTCTATAGAGAAAGAAAGGGAAATACAATGATTGTGGTGATACTTGTTGTGTTCTTGAGTGCAATGTAGTGAAAAATGGGCTTTGTGGTGGCGAAGACAAGAGGTGGAGATAAGTGTTGTCGCATTGAACAACGATTTAAATCTTCGGACGGTTTGACTAAAGGTCAGATCAAGTGGCCGCACCCGAACCAAGTGTGGGAACTTGAAAGTCACGAGTTGTCGCTCCTCTAGCTCAAAGGTGTTCTACGCTCGTCGCAGAGATATGAGAATAAGAAGAAGGGGAAATCAAGCTTAAAGGGGCGAAGAGGTAGTGCCTCTGGCGCACGCTCCGATGCTCAAAATTAGTCTGATTGCTACGTGAAGTGAGGGACCAATATTCGTTAGTTAAATATTTTTAGAAAGATGTGCTCGACAGAGGAAATAGAGTGTGAAGGGTCATCGACATCATTTCAGAACTATGGAATCAAGTGATATTTAGAGAGAATGAATGTGTACTTGACCCTCTCTAAGGAGGTGTATTTATAATGGATATTGAGGCTGAGAAGGACTTTAGGACGCATCTTATAAAGTGCACAACGCGATTTGGAGAGCATGGGCATGAAAACCTTGTGTGCGCTTGTTTTGTTAGAGCGTAAGCGGTGTGATTTCACTAATGCATGCTGGAGGTGGTCCTTGGTGCATTGGCGCAGTGCGTTGAAGGGATGGCATGGCGCACCAAGACATCCGCGTGTCGTGTGTCCTTTTGGCGCGGTGCGCGAGCATGCTATGCCTCGTGGATGAGCTCGGGCTTGGACATTTTGGCCGTTTTTAGTGGTTCATGGCCTATGTGAGACATTGAAAGGATTTTTAGTGGCTTGGCCCGTTAGGCTTTTAAGATTCGAAATTCAACGCAAGTCACGTAGAATTTAATGTTTCGAGTTTTCTGAAAACGATCGACAACATTCGCCCCCAAGTTTATCGCTTGGGAGGCCCGGGCGAAGAAATTTAGTTGTTTTACGCTGGATGTTTGAGGATAACAAATTTTCAAAACTTCGCGGTCGCAAAGAAAATATCTTTTTTCCAGCGTGCCGCGCGTGTGAGAGGACGACCCACTAGCGCTTTTTTCCTCTCTTTTTTTTGTTTCTTTTTCCCTTCCTTATTGGACTAGGAATACGATTCCTACTTTTGGAATCGTACTTTTCCACCCCCTTATGTGGATACAAATAGAAGCCACAACTCAATTGTTTTTCACAACTAAACGTGCTCTCTCACAGTGGAAAATCAGTTTTCCTTCTCAACCGAACATCCTGAGGTGGATTTATCTCACTTGTTTAAGGACCTAAGCATGCAGGAAGTGATCTCTTTGTGGGATTAGAGAAGATTCCCTGCACGTTGAGGAGGATCCGAGTGGAGTTGAGCAGTGGCTCGATGTGAGCGAGGCAAACGCAATTACGTCCATCGCTTACCCTTTAGAGCGGGATGAGGTGCGCGCCAAATGGGCATGGTATGGGCGAGGAAGTGGACATTGCGGTGCCCCATGAGGTGGCGCGTCACGGCTCGTGATCAACTTGGTCGCGTGTGGCGTGCCATCTAGGCGTGCGTCTGCGGACCACGCAAAGTTGGCGAGCCACGCCGAGCGTCCAGCTTGGATGCACCGGGCTTCGAGGATGGTGGTGATGACACCATCTCGCTGATCCCGTCGGAGTCCGTTCTTGGCGAGATCTGTTATGATGACATCTTCAGGCCGGAGTCGGACATATTGGGAGGCAACAGTGGCTCTCCTGAGGCGTTGAGGCGTGCTCTGTCTGAGGTCGGACGCAGAGACCAACGCATCCGCCAAGTGCCTGAAGAAGACGGAGTGGTATCCAATGGAAGACTTTGCTGCTCTGGAAGGCTACGACTGTTTGGGGATCGATGCTCAAAGCTCAATCACAGAGAGGCATAAGTCATTCGGACTTCGGTGGCGCTTCTACGTCCTCTTCTAGAAGATTGACTATTCTTCCCGAGGCGCGACTTCGCCGCAATGCTCGCGGCGAGTCTACAGTGCGGACTGCGCTTGCCCTTTCAGCCCATCGTTCAGCAGCTGCTTATGCGATTGGGGGTGCATGCATGTCAGATGAGACCGACGTTCTATCTCTTGGTTGCGATGTGTCACATGGAGTGATTGGCATTGGCAGACTAAGCGTGCCATGACCATGGACAACTTTCGTAGTCTTGCCACGGTCTTCTCTGTTCCGGGTCTGCCCGATTTGCATATAACTCGTGATCACCGTAAGGCTAAGATGATCACTGACACCGAGACCCCCTAGCTAGAAAGCATGGATGTGGGTCTCAGTTAAGGCCTTTGAAGCGGCGCCACTCCAGTTTGGTCCTCTGGCTGACCTCTCTACTGATGTTGGGGCAGATAGTTTCAATTTGTGGAGATGATCAGAGACACGTCAAATGCTCAGAAGGTAGGCGAGCGCTTTTTCTTGAAGAAGTTGATGGCATTGACTGGGTAGTTCCCTTCTTTCTCTTCCGGTCCGAGGAGCGTCCCGCAAGCCGAGGAAGCCCATCGCGTTGCGTCATCTCCCATAAGTCCCGGTTTACCGGGTACTTTCGCTTATACTTTGTGACTTTATGTCTTCAGTTAGAGTCCTAGCCTTTTTGTTTTTTCAGGTTCACATTCCAAGGAGAGGGCTCGGGCACGCTTGGCGAATTCTTCGCACGACTCGAGTGCACTGGCAGCGACTCATTCTTCGATAACGGCGCGTGCCAGCAAGAAGAGCTCCAGAACCAGTTGCTCAGTCGAGCGTGGTTCTCATGCCTCTTTCAAGAGGGCATAGACTTCAGCACCTCCAAATTCTCCTTTAGGACTCAGAGTGCATATTCAATGGTTATGGCGGAGGTCTTGGCCAGCCCGGGTTGGAGTAGGGTCAGCAAAGGACAGGCTGGCCTGGAATTGAGAAAAAAATGGAAAATTCTAGGCGGCAGAGGCTTGACCGTCTCGGATTTGGGCAATGAAATGTTAGGCCATGCCAAAAAGTGGTTGGCAGGCTAGGCCAAAAAGTGGTTGGTCAGCCCAGACTTGGGCATAGCGGAGTGTTTCCGAGCCGGCCGGCTGGATCGGTGAAGTGACAAGTGTTAATAAGCCTGAAGAGGCGCGACCGACCTGGTTGGGATTGGTGGCACGACGTTCCCAAGCCGGTAGAGGAGTGATCGGCCCAGGTGAGTAGAGGGACAAGTGTTTTTGTTCAGCCCATGTGGGTAGAAGGGGAGGTGTCTCTAGGCCGGTAAGAGTGTGGCCAACCCGGGTAGGTGTATAGGCAGGTGTCACCGGGCCGGCAGAGGTGTTGCTTGGCCTGGGAAGGTGTCTAGTTGAGTCACCGGGCCGACGGGAAGGTTGCTCGGCCCAGAGGTGTGCCTCGCCGTGTCATTTTGCCCAGTTAGGCTTTTTTCTCAGTGTGGAAAGAGTTTGTGGCGCGATTCTCGATCCGGTTGGGACCTTGCCCAAGGAGGCAAGGGCTTGTGATGCGATTCTCAGCCCAATTGAGTCCTTGCCCAAGGTGGCAAGGGCTTGTGACGCGTGTATCAAGTGCTAATAACGCGTGTGTCAAGGGTCCGGTGACGCTCTTGATTGGGTTGGCAAGGCTCCTTGCCTTGAGACTCGTGTCGTGGTCTCGCTTCGAGATTTGTGCTTCGTGTCATTTTTTTTCTTTTGTTGGAGTCATTTTCAATAACGGAAAATGATACATTAACATGTCATAACTTGAAAAACTATGATCTCTTTTATCCGAATACCTTAAAAGACAGAAATTATTTCGACACGCCGGAAGTCATGATTAAAGGTTGCATCTAAGAGCATGCACCAGAGAGATTAATTGGCCTAATTAAAGCTTTAGAAGCTATCTAATCCTTGTATAGAGGATGACACCCGTTGGAATCAAAGTAGATATCTTTGACACCATAACCTAAGTCACTATTTCGCTAAAGTAATCCGCTTCCCCAAATAGTAAGGTGCGACCTCTCCTTGGAAGAAAGGGACAAGGTATCCAAGCTTGGAGACTTCTCCTTAGAAGTAGGCTTCGATATATTTGGTTCTAGTGTTCCGTTCTAAATGGGAGCACCGAGCTCCGGACAACTCCTTTTGAAATCACCGTAATGGATGAAGGGACCTTAGGCTGAGACTTGAGGACCTCCACCCACTTTGACTAATGAGCTCCCTCGCTGCTTTCATCTTTTTGGCTCTTTTCTTGTCGGTAATTGACCTAACTCATTTGTTGTGTTTGGTAGTTAACTCAAAAAGTTTTTGTTTTCTATTTTTTAATTTTTGTAGTTGTATTGAAAAATTATTTTGCAGTTGTTTTCAAAAAGCTGTTTGGTACAGTTTTCATTTTTGTTTTTGAGAAATTGAAAAAACTAAAAAAAGTGTTTTGTATAGTTTTTATTTTTGTTTTTGAAAAAATGAAAAGAGAAGATGAGGAGAAGGAGGAGAGAAGAGAAGAAATTTTTTTTCCAAAAACACATTTTATTTGTTTTCAGTTTTCTTTACTCTTTTACAAAACAACTTCAAAAATTTTTGAAATTTTTTTCAAAAAACTTAAACCAAACATGTTTTCAATTTTTGTTTTCAATTTTTTCCACTCAAAAACTAAAAAATTGTTTTTGAGAGGAATACCAAAAACTCTCTCAAAAACTCAATTTTTGAGATCGTTTCTGCTTCAGCTGTTGAATTAGAAAACAATTAGTAAAAAACAAAAGAAATTGGAAGTCAAACTGGAAAGCTCAATCGATATTTCGAATCAACCTGCTACTACCATTCGTCCGAAATTTTTCTTTAGTAGCTCTAATATTCAACACTTGAAGATTAGTAACCGTCCAAAGAAACATGCCAAACGATTAACAAATATATCTAAAAATATTTGGTCTAATCAACATGAGAATCGATAAAGCCTTCACTATATATGAAACACAAGAAAAAAAAAAAAAACATGACATTGTCAAGAAGGTCTTCAAACTCTCTCTCTCTCTCTCTCTCTCTCTCTCTCTCTCTCTCTCTCTCTCTCTCTCTCTCACACACACACACAACACATTATTTACAATACAACCTCATCTATAACTTTCAAGATGTCCATTGCTCGATGCTATATATGAGATAAATGAATTTGTTCAGCTATTTCTTTAATATTTGAATATTTGGACTACAATCTTAATTGAAGGTAGCTATTCGGTTATTTGATATAAATTATTCATATATATATATATATATATATATATATTTATATATGCATTAACTTAATGATTCATGTAGCTAAATCTCCAACATATAATCAGATTTATAATTAATCAATTTATAATTTTGCATGCTAGTAATATTCCACAATTCTGGTGGCATTTAAATTGCATAATTATAAATAGGCTATAGCCTAGTTTTTTTTTTTTTTTTTAACCCAACGATTATCCATAGCAAGAGGCCCTTTTTTTTTAATTCTTTTTGTAATTACATGTCACATAGACAATGATGTTTTTTCATTCAATAATGTAATTCGACGTAACTAACTTTTTCCTAACTTGTACGACATCGTTTGGGTGTGATCAATAATCTTACAGGGATGCCGAAACAAACATAATTATGGAAATTAAGAAATAAAATCTTGACACATCGGTATTTTGGGCGTTGTTTTCTTAATGAACCTGTAATTTGGGGTTTGTCTAATTTCTACTCATTATGAATTAATGTGTGAGAATGTTGGGTATGGCCGATATTGTGCGGGACCACTAATGATACTTAGAAATTTATATCCTATTGCTGAAAAAGTCAATTAAATTGGCTGAATGTAAACATATAAAAACTTTAACTCTTAAAATTTCAGCTGAGTAATAATTTTTTTGTATTATATTTATATACCACTTTAATTTCTTATTGATATATGATTGTAAAATAAATGCCTTCATTTTGTTTCGATGAATTACCTACATTTTAGAAAAATACTACTAAAAAAATTCATAACATATTAAGCACAAATACAAGAGCCCAAGATATGATGATTATTAACAAAGTATAGTTTTCTAGTGGAGTAATGTATTATTTATCATAGCTGATTGTGGATTATGATATCAATTTTGGGATTGTAAGTAGTTTTATGTTTTACGGACAGTTTTTTTGGGGTTCATTCGCTATTAGATTACGACTTGAGATTTTTTAATATCTTATATTCCTTGCAGTGGGTTTGTTCATGACTCACCTAGCAGTACATGTAAGCAAATAAACAACGAATATGGGAAAACTTCAACATTGATTCAAATGCTTATAAGAAAAAATAAAATAATTAAGTTACAATTGACTTTAATAGTTTTAATAAATTCTTTTTTAAAATTATTGCTGAAATATTATGTGTGCTTACGGTATCACTCTATTATACTACGGTGATATCTTCCTAGTTGGATTTGTTTTTAAAACTACAGATTCCTCTTTTGAATTTCGTAGGTCGTGCTATAATAAAATATCTTCCATGATTTTGGTAGAAGACAAATCTCTAGTTTTAAGTAAGTTTTAACTTTTCATGATTCGGTAAATTATATGAAGACTCTGTTCCGTGCGTTTTTTCTACATTCCCAAAAATAGTGAACCAACTGAGGATCTACCTGATCTAAAGCACGTTGATTTTTTTTTTTTTTTTTGAAAACGAGGTCGGTACACGGGAGAATGTCATCTAAAGCACGTTGATTGATCTCCACGGAATTACAAATGTACCCTTTCGCATTTTCAATGCATTATTGTCCACGCTGGATTTGGTTATTGAAGTATATATATCCACTTTATTTATATTCAAGCAAAAAAATATGATGATCTTATTTTCCAGGTGTTGTAACATGAAGAATGCTAGTGTCCTAGATATTCTAGGACCATAAACCTCCCCTTCCAGACAGACACTTGACTCCATATAATATGGCTTCAATTGATATATTTGATGCGCCGTAATGTTGATGTTTTTGTTGATCCATCTAAAACTAATACAATCAAATACACTAGATAGCTGACAAACATTAGGAACCAAAGAAAACAAGTTCCAATCTTAACTACTCTGCTTCTTTCCCCGACTATTCATGACCACCGTATCATCTCCTTTAATGCAGATCATTTGGAGATTTTGGAATTTGGCTAAGAGAATTGCCAAATTCGTATTTTGTAACGAATTTAGCTTACGATATAAAGAACCACGGAATGTTTATTGAAAACATTTCATACACTAACATATAATTTGAGTTACGCTACGTCATTTTCTCTTTGTACGAATAGATGAGGTTCAATTTCAAACAATGTTTATTATTTCGACACATGTTGCTCCGAAAAACCCGTTTCTAAATATTTGCTAATAATACTCTATTGCTTCTAATTGTAATTTCTAACTTTTAAATGTGACATGTCTTCTAAATCCTTGACAATGTCGGGGGAAACTTTTTCCACCATTTTGCGAGTAAACTTTTAGAAGCGTTTGTGGATTATTAAAAATACCTCTATATCTGTTTTTTTTTTTTTTTTTTTTTTTTTTTTTTTTTTTAGTTTTTATCAAATTTGTCCAAACTTTGTTATTATATTTATTTGTTCTTTCCGTTCTTTTAATTTTTTGGTGCTTATAATCTAAAAAATTTCATGTTTGAAAGACTGCCTCTTTAATACATCAGTGACTAACTTAGAAGCGAATTGTCGCTTCTAAAAGTGAAATGTCGTTTTTAATTAAAAGATGAATATCTCTTCTAAAACAACTCTCGCTACTAAAAATTGTTTTTTTAGTAGTGTTGGTAAAGCTCAAAAGGTGGCATTGACGAACGCCACAGATGAAGGCCATGGCTCCGCCAATTTTACTAAAGAATGCATTCATGGACACGACCCCGAGGCTTTCGTGAAGCCTTTGTCGTCTATGAAAACAAGTCCGTGCCCAACTTTATCGGAACTCCCATCAATTGCAGCATCCACAATTGCCTTCAACCAGATATGGAATATATGAATTTGTCATTAATACATTTTTAGAAGTCTTTATTCGTTATATTTTAAGAAGTTACTCAATAAAATTTCAAGTATAGAGTTGTGTGTAAATGTATATATTATATCTTTTGCTTTTGAAACACGAATACCAAGTTCCCAATTTCCAATTAAGTAATAAAAAGAACTAACAGATGGCATTATTTTAAGAATACCAACTAAACGAATACCGACGCAAATAAATAAATAAATAAAGGGTGATGTAGTTATATAGTCAATTTAAAGTCATGAATTTGCAAAATAAATAAGGTTTGGCTTAATTCAGTGAAATAGCTAAAATGTGCAACAATTTGGTTTCAAAAAAAATTTAGACACCAAGATTAATTTTTTTAAGTGATAAATTGCTTATAATAATCGTCAAAAATTTTAATCCTGCTTGTCAAAAAAATTTGAAAAACGTAAATTTGCTGAAGAGTTGAAACTTTGGCTATTTTACTAATCAATAAGTTTCAAATAACTATTTTGTACAATTTTTCCATAAATAAATAACCAATTAAAAAAATAATTTTGTTCATAAGATTGCCTTGTTATCTCCAAACAATAAATAAGATACCCGTAATTATTGTATGATTATTAAATACTTCTCCGAACCTTAATATTCTTTTCCAGAGACAAGTCTGTCCGTTTGCATCAAGTCATTATCTTTTTATGGGACAATCATACTACTCGTATTATTTATATTTGGCATAAGCAAAAGAGACTTCGTGATATCAAATCATTAGATTTTGAGCATCAAATCTAATGTGACCAAATAACAAAATAATTAAAATCATAAAGAAAAAAATAAGAAGACACAAATATATATCGACTCTAAATGCGAGACCTACATTTACTTTCACGCCATAAATTTTACTATTTACTTACATTGGAATTTTGTTTATAATCTCTTGCGCTTTAAGAAGAACATCGATTCTCAAAGCATATATATATATATATATATATATATATATATATATATAATATTTATGAAAACAAGTTTTAATTAATAAGGAATTTAATTATTTAAATTTTTTTTTTTAAATTGTTCACTAAAAGACGAAATAATGTGTTGTTGTTGAGAGAGTGTGTATATGAGTGGGAAAGAGTCCCACATGGAATAAACACAAAAGTTTTGAGCACGTTATATATGTTGCATTTAATAACCATTAATAAACAAGTGGTAGAGGGACTATGCCATGTGGATGTGAGGTGGAGTTGAGGTGGCATATCTATGCCACTTTTCACTCTCACAGCGGCGTCCGGCTCGGGCTCAGGCGTAGAGGCTTTAGTGGCGCTTTGTAAGCGCACTTTGGCACTTCAGCTCTCGCGGCGATTCTCGCCAACAGCCCGCCTCCTGTTTCGGTGGTTATTTTTGCTTGTCGTTTGAATAGACAGTCACGTCGTTTCGGAAATGAACGGTCGTTTGGCCGACGGCCATGTCGTTTGCGTTTGTTCCTGTCGTTTGAACGAAATGGTGCTTCTGTTCATCGAACCTTTTCACGAACAGGTACGATTTCTTTATAAACTGAGTTCGGTTTCAGAAATCTTAACTGGGTTTACGAACTTGTTTTCTCTCTTCCCTGAAACACTTTTCCCAGAAATCGTTCTTACCAATTTTCGGATTTCACTTTGTCTTAATGCAGTCCGGAATAAGGCTTGTCGTATCCTGCAGTATTCTTGTTCAGAACCTTAAGACACTTTTGGGATACAAGAAATACTATAAGGAAAGCGTTTCCCTACGTGATTCAAGCCTCGACGTCTTCAACTTTGAAGAATTTTCTAACAATCTTGTAGTAACTTGTGCTATGACTACCGAGGCGTCTGTTTCAAGTCTGAAAGTGATGAACCAGGACTTCGTAGAGTTGGATCGCTTCGATGACACCAATTGCACCCGCTGGCAGGACAAGATGCGGTTCTTCCTCACCACCATGAAGATCTTCTACGTGCTGGACCTGACTTTAGAGCCCATCTCAGAGCCAATGGAAAAGGATGATGAAGAACTCAAGGCGGACCGAAAGAAGCGCCACGAGGACGAATTGTTGTGCCGTGCACACGTCCTAAACACACTGTCTGACCCACTCTACGATCTCTACACCGACAATCCATCGGCGACAGAGATATGGAAGACACTCGAGTTCAAGTTCAAAGCGGAAGAAGAAGGTACCAAAAAGTTCCTTGTCTCAAGTTACTTTGATTTCAAGATGTTTGATGATAAACCAATACTTGCTCAAGTGCATGAATTGTAAGTTATTATCACAAGATGTTTGATGGTGCGATTATTGCTAAATTGCCTAACTCATGGAAAGGTTATCGCAAGAAACTTCTTCACAACACCAAGGACTTCTCTTTGGAACAAATCCAGAAACATCTTCGAATCGAGGAGGAATCGAGGATGAGAGAGAAGACCACGGATGTCGGAAGTTCCAAGGCCAATGTGGTGAGCGCTAAAGGCATGAGGAAGAGGAATGACAAGGAAGGATCTTCGTGTTCCAAAAAGGACTCGAAGAAACTCAAACATTCCGGCAAATCCAAATTCGCTAACAAGCCTGTACCCAAGATGACCAAAGGGGATTGCTATGTGTATGGTAAACCCGGTCACTATGCTCGAGATTGTCGACACCGCAAGACGGGTGAGAAAGAAGTTGACGCCACTACGACCGATGGAAACATAGTCGCTACGTTGAGCGAGCTCATGGCGGTCAAGGGCTAGGTTCAAGGGTGGTGGTACGACACTTGTGCTACCGTTCACGTCTCCTATGATAGGGCTGCCTTCAAAACCTAGTATGAAGTCAATGATGGACAAGTAGTTCAGATGGAAAACGAGCATCGCTCTCAAGTTGTCGGCGTCGGAAACATGGATCTCAACTTCACCTCCACGAAAATGGTCACTTTGACCAATGTTCTCCATGTGCCAGATATGAGTAGGAATCTTGTTAGTGGTGATCTCTTTGGTAAACCAGGGATCAAATCTGTGTATGAATCGGGCAAGCTTATATTGACCCGTAATGATGTATTTGTTGGCAAAGGCTATTCCAGTGAAGAGATGGTCAAACTTTGTATCATTGACAATGTTATTAATGAAATTTCTCATTCTGCTTATATGCTTGATTCTATTTCTTTATGGCATAGTAGATTAGCACATATAGGATTTAGCACTATGAAAAGATTAATTATGTGGTTTAATTTCGTGCAAATATGATAAATTAGATAAATGTTAAATATGTGTGAAATCTAAAATGATAAAGAAACCGTTTTATAGTGTAGAGAGAAATTCTAAGTTGTTAGATCTTATACACTCTGATTTATGTGAATTTAATGGCATGTTAACCCGTGGGGGAAATAGGTACTTTATTGCCTTTATTGATGATTGCTCTAGATTTACATATGTGTATTTATTGAAACATAAAGATGATGCTTTTAATGCTTTTAAGGTGCATAAGGCTGAAGTAGAAAATCAATTAGGAATTAACATTAAAGTCCTTAAGAGTGATAGGGGTGCTGAATTTTTTCCTAGTGATTTTAATGCGCATTGTGAAGAAAATGGTATTGTTCATGATTTTTCGCACCACATACACCACAACAAAACGGTTTAGTCGAACGTAAAAATAGGACACTTCAAGAGATGATAAATGCCATGTTAATGCATTATGAATTACCTTTTAGTTTGTGGGGTGAAGCTTTACTTTATGCATGTCATATTTTAAACCGTATTCCTTTAAAGAAAACTCAAATATCTCCGTACGAGGTATGGAAAGGGCGAAAGCCAAATATTGGGTATTTCAAAGTGTGGGGGTGCCTAGCCTACTACAAAAACATGGATCCTAAAAGGACCAAGTTGGGTCCTCGAGGGATACGAAGTGCTTTTGTTGGCTATGCTACGAATATCAAGGCATATAGACTTCTAAACTTAGAATATAATGTAATAATAGAATCCCGAGATGTGAAATTTTTTGAGAATCTTAACCTCGAAAGTAAAAGAATCTCAAAATTCCACTAATGAAGAACCTCATGAGAAAAGTTCTTCTAGGGTTGTTGTAGAACAA
Source organism: Urtica dioica subsp. dioica (assembly GCF_054948205.1). Classification (NCBI taxonomy): domain Eukaryota; kingdom Viridiplantae; phylum Streptophyta; class Magnoliopsida; order Rosales; family Urticaceae; genus Urtica; species Urtica dioica. The sequence continues at coordinate 42,076,862 of NC_142757.1, forward strand.
CCGGAACTTCGGATAAGCAAAAGAGTCTGTAAGACTAAAGATTTAGGACCTGATGAAATAGATTCTCAACTTATTATTTCTTTTTTTACCCAGTAGAGGGAAATAGAGAGAGTTTTGCTCAAAAGATTCCTGTAATTCTTCTCGTTGAAGATGATCCTAAGACTTTCATGAAGTCATGGCTTCTCATGACTCTGCCTTTTGGAAGGATGCTATCCAAGATGAAATGGATTCTATTATGTCAAATCACACTTGGGAGATTGTCGATCTACCCAAAGGGTCGAGACCCATTGGGTGTAAGTGGGTGTTTCGAAAGAAGTATCATAGTGATGGTACTCTTAATACTTACAAGGCTAGATTAGTAGCCAAAGAATTTCAACAACGGGAAGGAATCGATTACTTTTGACACATATGCACCGGTAGCAAGGACAACAACAATTAGAGTGTTGTTTGCCTTGGCTTCTTTGTATAACCTCAATGTTCATCAAATGGATGTCAAGACGGCATTTTTAAATGGAGATCTCGATGAGGAGATTTACATGGAGCAACCGGAAGGTTATGTGCATCCGGGTAATGAACAAAAGGTTTGCAAACTTGTTAAATCCTTATATAGATTAAAAAAAGCACCCAAACAATGGCATCAAAAGTTTGACTCAGTCATACTTTCGAATGGATTTGTTCCTAACATTTGTGACAAGTGTTTGTACACAAAGGTGCGTGGTAACCTTGTGATCTTCCTATGTCTCTATGTTGATGATATGTTGAACATTAGCAATGAGATGAAAGGAATATTAAAAACGTAGAGGTTTCTATCTTCCCCTTTCAAAATGAAAGATCTTGGACAAGTTGATACTATTTTGGATATCACTGTTCGTAGAACTAGTCGGGTTTATGAACTTAGTCAATCACACTATGTTGAAAAAGTGTTTGATAAGTTCAAACATTTAAAGTTCAAAGAGGTGAACACCCCATTTGATCCAAGTGTAAAACTTGAAAAGAATGATGGAAGGGTTGTGGCTCAGTTGGAATGTGCTAGTGTCGTTGCTTGTCTTATGTACTTGATGCAATGTACTCGACCACACATAGCATTCGCTGTTAGTAAAATGAGCATATTTACTAGCAATCCGAGTGCCGAGCATTGGAAGGCCATTGGGAGAATTTTTGGATTTCTTTTGAAAACCAAAAATCTTGGACTTCAATACGATCAGTTTCCTACCGTACTAGAAGGATATACTGACGCGAGTTGGATACCAAGTGTCGGAGATAACAAGTCTACGACAGGATGGGCGTTTACACTTGCCGAAGGAGCAGTTTCTTGGAAATCAAAGAAGCAAACGTGTATTACTCATTCGATTATGGAATCAGAGTTCGTGGATTTGGCTTCCGCAGGTCAAGAGGGTGAATGGTTGATGGATCTTCTTTTAGAAGTTCCATTGGCTAAAGACAATATATCAACCGTGTCGATACATTGTGATAGTCAATCAACTTTAGCAAGAACATACAGTGAAGTGTATAATAGAAAGCTAGACATATTAGTCTTATACATGAGTATGTGAAGAAATTGATCAAGGATGGAATCATTTCACTCACATATGTGAGATCAAACTTCAATATTGCTGATCCGTTCACTAAACCTCTTGCAAGATATTTGGTGAAATCGACATCTAGAGGTATGAGTCTTAAACTCCTTGAGTAGTGATCTGACAATGATGGCAACCCAACCTAAGGTTAGGAAATGACTAACACTAGGTTCAATGGGTACGAACAAGTCATTGATTTGGATATTTATGACATTATATAATAATGTTGACTGTTACAACGGGAGGTTGAGTTTCTTCACTCTTAATGAAGTTCGGTCTTGAGGACAAGTATCTATAAGTAATAGAGATGCTGTAAGAACTTCAGCTACGTGAATTTCGGGATGGTGCCGTCCCAAAGTGAGACTTGAAGTTTCTCTCCTGAAAAATTCACGAGACATGATGAGCACATGGCCATTAACGGTGCTAAGCGTGTGATGTACGCAAAGAACACTAAAAGATGTGTGTGTTGGAATTGATCTAGGGTTTAAGAAAAAGTTTAACGCTTCATTAAGCGATGGAATTTTAAAAATTTTCTTTTCAAGTAAAAACAGTTTTTACTAACCTAGACAAAGAGCAAGTACATATAAATAAAACTAATATGAGCTTGATAAATTTACTAACCTCTTTAGAAGCTTGAACGTTGATGAGCCTTCGGAAGATTGAAAACTTTCGTCTCCCTCGCAGCACGTCTCTCTTTCTTTCCTCGGCAACTCGAGCAACCACGAAAGTTTCTATCACTAGATCACTCGAAATAAAAGGAATTAGTGTGTGGGCACTTTTAAACACTACGACTTAAGAACGAGTCTTGAAGTCGCAGAGCTAAACTCTAGGTCAAATGAGGACCTAGGTGCCAAAACAATAAAATGAAATTGACTAGAGAGAGAGAGGAGAGGGGCGGCCACAAGGTCTAGAGAGAGAGGCTCTCAATCTCTAACTTATGTGGGATGAGAAAAATGAGAAGAATGAGGCTCCTATTTATAGGAGAGGTCTCACCTTCAATAAGGTAGTTTCCTCTTCTATAGAATATCACATATTCATGAGCCAATTTCCATTTTTCCTTCATGACACACTCGGCCAAGGCAAGCCTTCTAGAAGGCTTGGATTTGTTTCCTTTTTTGTTCCTTGCCTTGCCTTGTCTCTCTCTTGGGCGCCTACCTCATTTCCTCTTAGGGGAAATTTGTTTCCTCTTTTTCTTTTGGCAAGTATCTTCATACATTTATGCACAAAATATTCTCTCTTTCTCTTGGGTATGTTCGGCGCCTATCTCAATCTCGAAAGGCCTTCTAGAAGCTTTTCCACTTGTTCATGACAACATGAAAAAGACCCATTAAGAATTTTCAATAAAATTATTATGAAATGAAATTAATCCACAAGGCCCAATAAGACTAATATTGGCCGAGTGAAACATGTCATTAAATGACCTTGTCAAAAAAATTTATTGACATTCATTCCATGTTATGTCTCAAAAGACAAAAATACCCTTTTGACAATTTCCGTTCTTGTTTTGACTTAGCTTCCAGTTTAACTATTCCTAATCGAAGTGATTCGTGACAGTGACCTCATGGATCCAAATGAACAAAGCTTGAGCTAAAATACTTGGACTCAAAAGTTCACAAACTTTTTCCAAGTTTAGCTTAATGTCAACTGACTCCACTAAAGAGTTGACACTGAAAATCTCTCGGTTCAAATGAATTTATTTTCTACTCAAGAATTCAACCTAATTGTAATGAGTGGATCCACATAATATTATCAGTTTTTACCCTTCATGAATATCATCAGCTAGTCGGGATTCACAAAATTACCATTTTACCCTTCTAGCTGTTATTTCCTCAACTCCTTTGTCGCTTGTGAATAAGTTAGAAACAATGTATTGACGAGGAGCTAACAAGTCACATTGTTTCATCCAAAAGAGTCAGGACTCAATTTGGACACTGGCCAGTTCATTTATTCACACTCCAAGGAACAAAGCATGAGGTGATATATATTGCATTTCAGCAATCTTGTACATGAATTCCATATCTATGAGAACTTCACAAAGTTACTCATGAAATTCTCACAACTTAATACTTCACCAATAGGCCTTGTTCGGAATCACATAGTGAGTCCGAACTCTGACTTTCTCAAATGAGAATACTAAGGTGTGAAATGACATGTCTCATTTTAGGATTAAGGTAAGCACGATGCAATTCATACGTAGTGACTTCGAGACATAAGAGGTTAAATGGTTTGTTCTTATCTTGTCTCTAGAAGTGCACTGGTCAATTCAGTACCTTCGGAAGATACCTAGAAGAACTATAGAGTCTCCAACTCTCAATGCCCCATAGCCAGACATCATAGATTCTCCTAACAATCATACTGAGGTCAATAGTCCTTTGACCATTAGATTGCGAATATATCGTTTTAAGCAAACTACGAAGAGTTTGTTCATACAAATCTACATTTGTCTCTTCGTAAGTTGTTTAGTTTGTTTATGGACTAAAGACAAATGTTTTATCATAAAGCTTCAAACAGACACAGAAGAATGAATGAACGTTTCAACTTTTTATTAATGAATAAGCAATTACAAGCAAGAGTCTTCATGAGACTTTATTACATCAAATGTACAATATAAAGATTACAACTCTTCTTGTGGACACCATTGACAACAGTGTGTTGAGTAACAACGACTTTATCACAAGGAAAATAGGTTCAAAGCCTAGCTATCTAATTTCCGATAAAGTCTTGTGTTGCTTATACTAAGGATAAGTTCAAATCGAAAGATACTTATCTGTACTAACACTCTTTGTTTCTCTTCTGGATTCTATTTTGTCTTTTTTGAACAAGTGGGGGATTGTTGGGAAAAAGCTTTAATTTTTGTTGTTCACTAAAAGACGAAATAGTGTGTTGTTGTTGAGAGAATGTGTATGTGAGTGGGAAAGAGTCCCACATAAAATAAACACAAAGGTTTTGAGCACCTTATATATGCTGCATTTAATAACCATTAATAAACAAGTGGTAGAGTGACTATGCCATGTGGATGTGAGGTGGAGGTAAGGTGGCATATCTATGCCACCTTTCACTTTCACATCGCGGCCCTCGCTGGTGTCGCCACCGGCGACAGCGGCATCTGGCATCCGGCTCGGGTGTATAGAGTGGCGTTTTGTTTGGCACTTCGGCTCTCGCGGCGATTCTCGCCAACAATCGCGCCGCCTATTTCGGTGGTTATTTTTGGTTGTCGTTTGAATGGAGAGTCACGTCGTTTCAGAAATGAACGGTCGTTTGGCCAACGGTCGTGTCGTTTGCATATGTTCCTGTCGTTTGAACGAAACGGTGCTTCTGTTTGTCGAACCTTTTCACGAACATGTACGATTACTTTATAAACCGAGTTCGGTTTCAGAAATCGTAACTGGGTTTACTAACCTGTTTTCTGTCTTCCCTGAAACACTTTTCCCAGAAATCTATCTTGCCTATTTTCGGATTTCACTCTGTCTTAGTGCAGTCCGGGATAAGGCTTGTCGTATCCTGCAGTATTCTTGTTCAGAACCTTAAGACACTTTTGGGATACAAGAAATACTATAAGGAAAGCGTTTCCCTACGTGATTCAAGCCTCGACGTCTTCAACTTCGAAGAATTTTCTAACAATCTTATAGTATCTTGTGCTATGGCTACCGAGGCGTCTGTTTCAAGTCTGAAAGTGATGAACCAGGACTTCGTCAAGTTGGATCGCTTCGACGACACCAACTTCACCCACTGGCAGGACAAGATGCGGTTCTTCCTGACCACCATGAAGATCTTCTACGTGATGGACCCGACATTGGAGCCCATCCCGGAGCCAACAGACAAGGATGATGAAGAACTCAAGGCAGACCGGAAAAAGCGTCAAGAATGGTCTACAAGGATTTGGGTATTATTCTCCATGACATTCTCTCCTATAATGATGTTTTTTAGGTCTTGTCTTTAGTTTCATTCCTAGACGTTGTAACAAGTTACACATTGTTTGACAAAGTTTGCATTAGAGATGGGTTATTGTTAAATTCCATCTTAAAACTGATTGGTAATAAGTGGAGAGGCTCAACTGATATATAAACACATGTCCATTCACACACGCAATCAATGTGGGACATTTCCACTTCAATACTCCCCAGCACGCGTAGCGTGACCATGCCGAGTAACAATCCCCCTCACACTTCGCTTGGGCCGGGCGAAATTCAAGTTGTGTGAATGGACAAGGTTCTAATATCATGTTAAATTTCATCTTAATACCAATTGGTAATAAGTGGAGAGGCTCAACTGATATATAAACATATGTTCATTCACACACGTAACCAGTGTGGGACTATCCCACTTCAATAGCTATAACATGACTTGGTTGAAACTTGTTTTGCCATGTGCCAAAAGCATTTCTTAAACGGCCTTCATATTTCTGACGTCGAGTTGATAAAAAAAAAAATTATTGTTTGGTAAAAAAAAAGATAGCTAAAGTTCTATAGATATCATAAAGTTGTTGCATCTTTATTTTTAAAATTATTTAAGCGTGACTTCAAGGGCGGAGCCACGTGGAGATCAGTGAGTGCATGTATCTCCTCACCGGCTTGGGATGAAACAAAAGATTAGTAGACACGAATCTATATTAATATAAATAACATAATAAAAGATTAAGAAAAATACATAAGCAAACATTAACACGGATAACTCATTGGTTGGGTGTTGTTGTCTTGCTCATAATGCCAAGAGAGAGATAGAGGATTAATTATCAATGTTAGCAGTTTTATTCAATTTTTAAATATTAGTCCTTATTACCTTTTAACTCCACTATCTTAATTATTAACAAAAACAAATTCACAATATTCACAAATTTATTTTTCTATCCAATTTTTATCCCTCTCATATGCGAATTTATCCAAAAAAATTTAAATCTTTAAAATTTATAAATTACCATTTTTAACTCCACTATCATCATTGTGTACAAAAAGAATCCCTAAATACATACAATTTTTTTTTTTTTCCAATTTTTATCACTCTCAGCTGCGTTTATCAATTTTTTAATCTTTGTTTATAAATATCTTTTTTTTAAGGAAATTAGAAAATTTCATTAATCAAATGAGGTCCTGAGAAATCAGGGACCTAATACCAGAGGGAACATCACCCTCGTGGAAAACACGATCAGGGAAGGAACATGACGCTCTAGCAAGAGAATGAGCGACAACGTTCGCAGACCGTTTAACAAAAACAGTAACAACATTTGGTAAAGAAAACAATAAGCTTTTACAATCCTCAATGACTTGACCAAAATGAGAAATAAGTCTTCCTTGCTGAAGAAGTGCGTGGACAGCTCGCTAGCAGTCTGATTCCAGAATAACTTCTCCCCAGTTCTGGCGTTTAATCCAGCTCAGGGTCTCTCGATTCCAATCGCTTCAGCAACCTCCGGAGCAACCACCCCGGGGTAACTCCCACAGCCCGCCCGGATCATTCTCCCTTGACAATCCCGAACCACGAAGCCATACCCCGACTTGGCCTCTTGTTCAAAAACCGCCCCGTCCACATTGACTTTGAGCATATTTTCCTCGGGCCTAACCCACTTCTCAGCTCCCTCCCGACATGGCTCCCTTAACTCCGACGAAACACTCTCCTTCGGCTGAGCATGTTGCCATTGCTCAAGGGTGGATTCTGCGAGCTTCGACACTTCGTCATGTCGAAGGACCTTCTTATCCCAAACTCTGACGTTCCTAGCCCTCCAGATGGCCCACGAGGTCGACACAATAACAGCCCTCCTCTGAATCGATACCCCTTCCAACTGGGATTTGAGCCATTGACCAAACTCCACGTCGTTCTCGTGCACCACGTGGATACCTACTCTCTCCCAACAAGCCCTTGCGAACTGACAGTTGACGAGAGCGTGGCAGATACTCTCTGGCCTTGCACAACACACCGGACAAAAGGGCGAGATCGGGACTCTCCTGCTCGAGAGAGCTGAATTCACTGGCAAACATCCCGACACACCTCTCCAAACGAAATTCTTGATTTTTGGGGGGGCTTTTATTCTCCACACCATCTTCCAAAAATTCAGATCCCCGCCCTCCTCCCATCTGTTCTTCATTTTCTGCAGGAGATTATAGGCACTCTTCACCGTATACCAGCCCGAAGTTTCCTCCGACCAGAACCAGCCATCTTCACTAGCCGTTTGACTAATAGGGACCTTAAGAATGAGATTGGCATCTCTCTCCTCGAACCTGGCCCTAATCAACTCCCCATTCCATTTTCTTCGTCCTTCCAAAAACAATCGATTAACTTTACTTCCTTCAAAAAAGTCGGCCCCCGATTCTACACACGGGTTCGCCCCGTCCGGGAGCCAAGGGCAACCAACCACGCTCACCTCATTCCCCGGCCCAATAAACCTCCTCGCCCCTGCTTGGACGACCGTCCAAGCTTCCCAAATGCTTCTCCAAATATAGCTAGGGTTAGTCCCAATGCCCGCCTCAAAGAACGACGAGTTTGGGAAATATCTAGCTTTGAAAATCTTGCTCGCCAAAGAGTCCTCTCGAGTAACAAGCCGCCACCCTTGCTTACCGAGCATAGCAATATTAAAGTCGTGGAGATGTCTAAAACCCATGCCGCCACCTCCCTTATGTCTACACATCCTCTCCCAAGACATCCAATAGATTCCCCGGGGTGAACTCCCTGCAGACTTCCACCAAAATTTGCTCATCAACGCCTCCATCTCCTTGCACATGCCCAAAGGGAGGAGGAACACACTCATAGCGTAAGAAGGTAAAGCTTGTAGAACAGTTTTCAATAATACCTCCTTCCCCGCCTTCGACAAAAGTTTACCATCCCAACTCTCTACTCGGTTTCTGATACGTTCCTTCATATAACCCAGGATGGCATTTTTATTCCTCCCCTTCGCGCTAGGAAGCCCAAGGTAGGTACTATTCTCTTCAGCCTCTCTTATACCCAAAGCTCTCCCAACCTCTCCACGTTCCGCAGGCTGGGTATTAGTGCTGAAGAAGATCGACGACTTCTCAAGGTTTACTTGCTGACCAGAGATCCCTTCAAACCGTTGCAACAGATCCCGAACACGTCCCGCTTCCTCCTTATTGGCCCGACAATATAGATAGCTGTCGTCGGCAAATAGCATGTGGGTTATAGACGGCGCCCCTCTCGCCACCTTGCACCCATGAATCCAACCTCTCGCTTCATAGCTGTCAATCAGCCTCGTCAAACCCTCAGCACAAATAATAAAAAGATAGGGGGACAGTGGGTCCCCTTGCCTTATGCCCCTGCTTAGGAAGATCGGTCCCAACTCCATCCCGTCATGCACCACCGAGTATTTTACCGAACTAACACATTCCAGCGCGAGGGAAACCCATCTCTCCGAGAAACCCATACGAAGCATAATCGTCTTCAGGAAACCCCATTCAAGCCTATCGTATGCTTTACTCATATCAAGCTTCACAGCCATGTAGCCTGTTTTCCCTTTAGAACAACAAAATTCGTCCATTTTACCATATTTAATTCTACTATCTTCATTCTGTATAAAAAAAATCTCTGAATACCTACAATTTTATTTCTCTTCCAATTTTATTTAATTTTTCTAAATCTTGGATATTTATAAATTGTTTTAACACAACAAAAGTGGTCGTTATTAGCATTTATAACTCCACTACCTTCGTTAATTACAAAAACTCCTAAATATTTAGGATTTTATGAAAGTTCATTTTTTTTTTTTGCATACGCATTTCAAAATTAATAAATTATGATTATAAACATTGCATTTATAATACAACTAGTATGCAACATTTTCATAATTTGAGAATCCGTTCTGGAATTGTAATATTTTATTGAATTTGATTATTTTATTATATATTCTTTAATTTTAATTTTATATAATTTTTTTGTGCCCCTCGTAAATTAAATTCTTGGATCTTCCATTGCGTGGCTTTATAATATTTGTCTGTCACCCCTAATCACATTTCAATATAATCTAAAAGCACAAGTTCTATTTTCATGTAAATTATGTTCATATATGTTTCTAAATAGAAAAATTACACGGACTAGCCAATCTCCAACGTTGATATTGTAAAATAGCTAACGGTTCAAGATTGTAAGTAAAATAGCCAATTTTGATGAGGTGACAATTAAATTAAATATTTTTCTTCCGATTTTTTCATTTATTTGAATAATCATATAATTTTATAATTAAATAAAAATTATTAATGAAAAATCAAATTACTGATCAATCTTCTATTTTTAAAACAAGCGATTTAAAGACAAAAACCATTAAAATCACTTCCATTTTTAATAAAGATATAGATTTCATATTCTCTCTCTGTATTCATCGACATGCCTTCACAAATGCCATTCGTCGTGAAAGAGGTCGTGACTTTAACTCCGGATTCGACGTTGAGAGCGTAGTGGTCCTTCCCTTCCAAAGCCCCGGTTAGAACCCGCTGAATCTTGTGGTCTCCACCGGTGGCGCTCATCCTGCTCACGATTAGATCTGACGGCCACGAAAACAGCTGCGGGGCTTTGATGCAAGAATGCTTCGATCCTAGACAGCTAGTCGTGAGAGTTCAACATCGAGAAGTGTGAAAGCGTGATCAGTGAGAATTCACCGTCACCACCGCGCGGAGGCGGAGACGGCCTCGGCGGTCAAAGGCGCGAGCGCAGGCCAGTACGATGAGAGTAGCCGGAAGGAGTTTAGCGAGGAATGGTCCGAATGAGTTCCCGTTGTGGACGGCGATCACAAGATTCTTATGGTTTTCGATGGGAGTTACAGATGAGCTGATGTTGGCTGATGACGGAAGGGCGAGAAGCAATGGGTGAGGATAGAGGTGGTGGCAATCAAGCTTGGGATGAATTCAATCAAAATGACACAGGCGGTGTCGTTTGTGAACAAATCTCCGGATACGGTAGACTCGGAGGATGACGATGATCGGTCAAGGAGGTTCTGAATCTCATTCATCAAGGCATCGCCTTCAGCAGGCCGGTCAGCCATGGCCGTCCTAGAGGTTCTTCCACGATCGGATAGGTATATTTGTGTTTTTTTTTTGTTATATAAATAAGGTTTATTTGTGTTAATATCATTATATATGTATGTAATTTTGGTGATTTCAGTTTATTCGTATTAACTTTGGTTTATTTGTTAATTAGTGTTAATTCTTTCAGTATTAATTCATTTATCTTTAACACTGTAGATCTGCGGCACGTTGACTCCGCGGTAAAAATCGACGGGGAATGAAGATCGGCAATGAGTTTATTTATTGTAATGCTTTACATTTATTTGATTTTTTTGTTAATTAATTTATATTTGATAATCCTTACTTTTAATGAAAGTTATTTTTATTTGATCAAGCGAGTTAATGTGATTTATTAGCTATTTCACAAAATAAATCAAACATTAATTATTTTGACAATTTTATGTAGCAGATCATCTCTAAATGCTATATAATGCCGAATAATATGAGCTAAGTGTTTATCACGAGAGAAATCCACAAAAGCCGAATTCTTATCTTATCCACGTCAGCATAGCAAGTGATATAATTATTTATTATTTAGATGTGTCTTATTCTGTTGATATTGGTTGATAAGAGATATTTTTAACTTTTTATTTTATTTTATTTTAGATGCTGAGAGTTCAGTTTTGTTCTTTCCCACCATGTTTTGGCGTCTTGCTTTATGATAAAGCGTATATCATGCGCTTCAAGAGATTAGGTTCCACTCTCTAGTGGGGTTGCCAAACTGAAACAACCACGAAATTTTGTCACTTTTTCCAAACTCAAACAGCCTCGATGATCTCTCTCTCTTTCTTTTTTCTTTTCTTTTTTTTTTTTCCAATTGTTTCCCATATAGTCATTTTCATGCGCAAATGTATTCATAATATTTGTTTCGTGCTTGTGTAGGTGCCAAATCAAAGAGTTATGGGGTGAATCCTGAAATATCGGAGTGAAATAATGGAATCCTTAAGAAAAATGTGACGAACAGTGTAGATATGTTGATGAAATTTTCGAAAATTAATAGGTAAACTCACTTCAATATGTAATTGTTTTCGGTTTGGCTCATTGCATCAACAAGTTGTTTTTCCAACTTTATTCCAACTTAACATAAATTGCAAAGTTTTCTCTTTTCCTTTAGAGATTCTTACTCGGGTGAACCTCTTTTTTTCTTGGCAATGAAACCGAATTTACTTGATACACACACACACACACACACACACACACACACACATATATATATATATATATATATATATATATATATATATATATATATATATATATATAGTTATTACAAATCCACAAAGCCGAGCAAAGTTATTTAATTAAGTGAAGATTCTAGCCAACGACGGAGTCAATAATTGAGTTCAAGGGAGACACGAATAATTAAAATTTCCATGACTTGTTCTAAACTTATGAAATTCTTGTTGCGTGATTATTTTATGAAAAATAACGGATTAGATCACTTGAAACTTTAACATTGTTATTTAGTCAACATTTCAAATATGTTTTAAATACAGTTATTGAAATTAATGTGGCAAAATTAACTTCTGTTATATTTTGGATATTTACATATCTTATTCTTATCAATAATATTCATATTTGTAGCAATTAAATATTTTTTGTTTCTTCCCGAAGTAATGAATGATTGATTACAAATACCTAGCTATGAGAGACTTTCTATAAAGGGCCGAAAATACCTCTATATCATAAATTTGTGTTAGTAATTATTTTGCAAAATAAACAAAACGTTGACTATTTATAGAAATTTAAGTTTGTACATGATTAATTAGCTGCATAATCCTAATTTTATGAAAAATATCATTCAAGGTACTTTGATCAATAGCATAATGATTCATAGTTGGATTTTTAGTCAATGTCAGTAAGAAGTTATATGCTAAGTCACCTCCAACTATTTATTCTTATTTTCACATTACTCATATTTTTCACTTTAAGACCATCTCCACCCGACCGACAAAGGGTGGGGATAGCGTAATATATAGCTCCAATCGTACGTTATATCTCACGCCATTATGGCGTGAGATATTAAATGGGTTTGGTGTCACGCCAAATATGGTGTGACACTATTCCCTACACCAAAATATTTTTTTAATCCCTATAAAGTTTATAATTTATAGATTTGTATTGATTTATAAAATTATATCATATTATCCTTAAATTATTCATTAAATTTATTTTCAAATACAACATTAACATTTGGAGTTTGTGAAAAACTAAAACGACATTAATTTTAAAAGATAAATAAAATAACATTACAACGACATCGAAATGTAAAAAAAAAAGAACATTAAAATAAAAATAAAAAACAAAATGCAACAAAATAAAATTAAAAATAAATTTACAATACATAAACTAGTAGTCGGGAAGATTAGCGCCGGATCCTCCAAGACCGGTGAAATATTAAGTTTACTTTGTGTTAATTTGTATTTTGAATAATTTTATGGAGTAATACTTCATTATTAAATAATAAATAAGTGGTATAATTGAAAGATATTAAATAAATATTAGGGTATAGAAATAAATAAGAGAAAGTTGAATATAAAATTAATATTTCAATTTGGTGTAAAAAACTAGAGTTCGGTTGGAGATGAGATAGTGTTTGATGTGACATGTACTGTAAAATAGAGTAGAAAATGGTGTTATCGGGTGGAGTTGGTCTAATGTGTTCATCTACAGGTCTAGTAATTATTATATCTATTTTCATACATAAAAATGAAGTTAACACCCAAACCATTGATTAAAAAAATAATAAACTTAATACATTGTGTTCATTGATGGATTAGAAACAATTTTTTTTTTTTAAAAAAAATAGTATTTTAGATTTTCATCAAACTATGTAATTGGTAATAAACAACGCACATATAAACAAATAACAAAGAAATATAAAATACTCAATTGGTTAATGGAATAAACTTACAATTAGAAGATTAGTGGAAATGATAAAAATTAGAAGAAAAATGAATATGGTGGAGAGTTGAGACAAAATTTGAAACTGTTGGGAATATTTTTGAGCAAAAAAAAAAAAAAAAAAGGCTCCATTTGAGACTACAAACTAATAAAATATGTTAAAGACTTGTACTTAAAAATAACAAAAAAATATGTTTCATGTCAATAACGCTGATTGTGGGAATAAAACCTTAGCACCCCCGTCTTTTCCTTCAAGAATCCCCTATGACATTAGACTCACCTTTTGAGCTACCCAAAAATATTAACATACTAGGACAAGATTATTTATATATTAGAAACGTTGTTATATATATGTATATATATATATATATATATATATATATATATATATATAAAAATTTATATATTTTTGTAATTTTTTTAAAAAAATAAGGGTCTGTGGGGACCTATGAACCTACGGATTTTCATTTAGTGTTGTCTCGTCTCTGTTCTAGATAACATATTATTTCACTATTATACAAACGACTCGCGATCATACAAAAAAATTAGGAAAATTGCTAAAATTAGGACTAAATTAAGGCAAATTTCCATTTTCCTATTTTTTTCAAAAATTTACCAAACTAGGACTGGTCAAACAAAAGTCAAATGAGAGATACACAAAATTTTACCTATTATACCATCATACTAATTACCAACTTACAATCTTCCCCAATAAAATCTCTTATTTTTTCTCTTTCTTTCTATTTTCCCGCTCAGCCCGTCGAAAAAAAGAAATTTTTTTTTACTAGTCCTAGTTTGGTAAATTTTTGAAAAAAGTAGGAAAATGAAAATGTCTCTTAATTTAGTCCTAGTTAAGGAAATGTCCCTACAAATTACAATACATTTTATTTTACCATGACTATATATAAAAAAAAAAAAAATTAATGACTGTCGAACATTTTTTTTACGAGCTATCAACATATAACACTCATTATTATTACCGCTTTTTATAATGTTCATAATCATAGTTTCATTTTTTTGTATGAGTATTTTTTATTCTATTTTTTCAATAGCAAAAAATATGAGTCATATACGTCAACAAATGACAACACTGTAAAGTTTATTGATTTGTTGACGTAGATTAATACAAATTGCATGATTTGTTGACATATATATGTCAACAAATGGCAACACTAAAAAATTTGTTAATTTGTTGACATAAATGTCAACATATGACAACACTAAAAAATTTGTTATTTGTTGACATAGATGTCACCACATGACATTATTTATTGACATGGATGTTAATAATCAGAAGAATATGTGGACACTGATGTTAATAATCGGCACAATTTGTTGACATAGTTGTCAACAATCGACATAATTTGTTGACATAGAGGACACAATTTCTTCACTATTTATGCTAAAAAATTAGAGCTAAAAAATGGTTCAAGCATTTAATCAAAAACTTAATATATAATGTAAATTGATAAAAATTAATTTCAAAATGTAAATGCTTCAAACATTTCATCAAACACCTAAAAAATCAACAAATATTTTTACAAGAGGTGTTTAAAAAATCATCAACTAAAAAATGCAATACTAATGACATACGTATACAAGGAAGAAAAAAAAAATAGAAGAGAAACAAAGAAAAAGAAAAAATGAATTCTAATTAACCATATCATTAGTCTGGTAAAAAAAATCACAAAACATCTTTTATATTATTTTCCTTTTAACCCTTTATTTTTTTTCTTCTCTATTTTCATCATATAAAACATAGGCATAAACTATCTGCTCTTGGCTGATCCGCCGCACTTCCGGGCTCAATAGTCCACGATGAGAAAACCCATAGAGCCGAAACACCCGATCATCCGCGAAATTAAAACCCCGTTCAAGACTTCGAAGTGATGACGAATTCGAAGCAGCTATCACCATCGCTTCTGGTGGCCACCATCGCTTCTGGTGGCAGCGATCTTCAACATGCGGAGCACGGCCAGGGCGAACCCGGAGCGCTCCGAGGCCTCGGCGAGCGACGACTTGGTCTGGCGAACATGAAGCTGAGAGAAGAGTTGGCGTCGCGACTATTGTTTGTGGTGTTGACCGTCTGTGAGAGCCACGAAGCCGAGTCAAACGGGAAGAAGAGACATAGACATCGTCGGAGCGGCGACAATGTTCCATGCGAGCAAAATAGAACAAAACACTAATTTTTCACTTCCCTTGGAATTTCCAAACTAACTAACCTTTCCCTTGTCACTAGCCACATAATCCATTCGAACTCATCTCGCCTACGTACCTTCCTCGCATCTCTCCGACGAAAGCGAGCCTTCCTCCAGCAGAATCACGGCTCGCCGGCAAAGCTCGTTGCACTGGCGAGTCTTTCGTTGCAAGTCCTCGAGCTTCTCTTCCGCCGCTGATTGCTTGTCGTCCATTGCTAGAGAACGTCGCCGGAATTTCGAAGACCCTAAGCATCCGAAGAATGACGACAACGTGTCGGCACAAATAGTACTTGAACTCAAACGACTAGCAAGCGCAATCGATCTCTAATTTCGTCTCGTCGTCAAATGTTGTAGATTTTAGGGTTTTTTTTCTTCTCTTGGACGAGAAATAAAGAAGAGTCTGACGGAGGAGAGAGAACATAGAGAATGAGAGAAAAAAGAATGAGAAAAAGGGAAAAAAGAGAGAAAGAAAGAAAATAATAGCGAGAAGACAAAATAATATTTGTACATTGAGCCCACTAGCATTTTTTTTATTATCTAAATTATGATTTTGGTGCAAAATGAGAATTGAATAATCTCTCTCTCTCTCTCTCTCTCTCTCTCTCTCTCAACATTTGTTCTTCTTTAAACAAATGTCCCAAAATATTCCTCAATATATGATCAACTTCACTCCAAATTTTATATTTCGTCACAGCAATGATTTTCCCACTATTTTTTTTCCTCACGAATGCCAACATGATCAACTTAGTTTAATGTAATTGATACGATTTAGTCCTATAAAGAGGTTTTTCTCAATGTATTTGTAACACCTTCTTCGGGTACTTAATCGTTAATGTACATATCGCAAATGCCAAAGCAGGCATTATTTTTTATATTCACTAGAGACTTCATGCATTACCATCTCAGGGGAAAAAAAAAGTTCATGCATTACCATAATATAAATTATTAACTTTATAATGGCTAACAAAATGATAAAACGGGATGGCCATAATTAACCCACGAAAATGAAAAATCATTCAACAAAAAAAAAATGAAAAACAAATGATAATTCGAGTGAAAAAGAAAGTGTGGTGAAAAAATGATGGGCAAAAATCAACTTGTTAATGTGCGGAATGGTACTTCTAGTCAAAAGCAAAAGAAATACATAGAATAAAATAATAATAATAATAAAAAAGGCCACACGGTCTCACTCACGGCACACCAAGCATGACCAATGCTGTGTCTTTTCTATTCTCTATTCTAAAGTAAACTTCCGTTTCACACGCTTCATGAGTTGACTCCACAAACCACGCCGTTTTGCGCACTCAAATGACAAAAATGCCCACCCATGGGGCCCGCGAAAGCAGCTCTAAGCCCGTCTACATTCACACGTGGGCTTTATGTGGGCCCCAGTGGCCGGCGTTTAGGGTGGACATGCGAAACGTGTCAAGAAGTTTTCGGGAAGGATCGCGAAACCGCTAATGGGTTTGCGCCACGTAATCCTACGTAAACACTGACGATATGCTGATTGGTCTATCGCCGTTGCGATTATATTTCCCAGTTTAATATCTTTTTTCTTTGGATTGACTTGAAGGCTTATAATTTGACTTGGTCGAAATTTCTGAATCAGAAAGCTTGACTTTTTAAGAATTTATTTTGGGTTTGTATTTAGGGTTGTTTATTATTCGTGGGAGGGTTTTTGATGAAATCTCAAGCTATGTCAGTCTTGTACACGTATGTTGGAATTTTTTTTTGAAATAATGAGTGATATTTTTTCCCTTTAAATTATACCATAAAGCTTTTCTTCATTTACAGGTCAGAACTTTAACCCTTAGTGCTTGCTAAAAAGGGATCAATGATTAAAAAAATTGATTGCGATAAGTTTTTGTTTTGTAGCACTGTTCAAATATGCACACATATTTTGGAGGGAATGTGAACAATTCCAAAAGTCCGTCTGAACTTTTTTTTTTTTTTTTGTTGGTAAGTCAACGAACTGAAAATGTGAAGCAAAACCAGAAAATCTTCTGACTTGATGCAAACGCTATGAGTTATTGAGCTGTGGAAAAATTAAATCCCTCCATTACAGAGAGACAAAGACAAACTATAAAGCCAAAAATTCAATCCAATTTAGATAAGCTTCGGAATTTTGGGAATGTAATTAAGTGACTAGCTAGGAAACTATGCAAGAACGCAATCATGCATTTAGGGCCAAACAAAACTTTATTTTACTGCTTAAAAAATGAATGAATAAATAAAAAAGAATAGATAAGAAGAGAAAGAGGTCTTAATCAAAAGAGTATATGGATGACGAAGACTCATCGAGATATAATAACATGTAAATTAATCAATTTAAAAAATCGGAATTTATCAATTCAAGAAAAGGACTACTTGCAACTTGCACAATTAGCCATTCAATATGTCATGTAGAGACTTTCCAGCCAAGAGAGTCTTACAAGTTTTTCCAACTTAATTTGTCCTCATTTGCACCACTTTCATTGTCAATAAGTACGTCATATAACACCACACACACACACCCGCATACAATATGTATTATGTATATATATGTATATGTCTATGTGTATATATATGCATATATATACATATATATATATATATATATTATAAAATCTATTGGCCGGCTACTACGACAAGTTAGGTAACGGTCTAACAACAAAATTGTCCCTACTCAAAAAAAAAAAAAACAAAATTGTCCCATGAATTTTTATACTATTATTATTATTGTTGTTGTTACTATTAATAATACTACGTAATTTTTCGTTAACATTATGCTACACATTTCTTGTAAAAAGCTAATCATTTAAATTGGTTAAAGAGATTTGTTAATATTTAAGTTTTTTTAATAGAGGGCAGATTAAAATATGTCAAACTATCAATTAAACTAGTCAATATGATAAATTTATACTTTAAAATTTCAAAACTACCCATGAACAAAACACAATGCACAATCACGCTAAACCAAATCCTGAAAATCTCAAACTTTATACAACAACAACATCGATGGAAAAAGAGTCAAGAACAAATCTCGAATTGCATTATGGAATTCCTTCTCCGAAACCCTAGCCTGGAAAACTCGCCAAGAAATCCCTCGCCTTGTTGCCTCTCCCCGCAGGTGACCACCTCCTGAGAAAGATCATCCTCCTCCGCACCATCGTGTGCGAGATCACTGATGGTCTCATCTCCGAGACCACACTCGAAACCCTAGAGCTAATCGAAGACCTAGACTATCGCCAGGGCTTCCACGTTGGAGATGCCATTTTCGCCGCCTTCACCGTCGTGGTGTTAGAGCTCACAGTTCCCCGACTCGTCGGCGTGGGAGGCTAGCCGAGACCAAAATACGGATCTGAATACTCGATTTGATCGGAAATTGCAGGTATTGTCTGATATTGAATTCGCCGCTCCGAAGTTTCACGCTGAGAATGACTGTGCAAGTCTAGTTCGGTGACAGTTACTCCAATTAACTGTCACAGTCAATCAGATTAACTATGACGAACCTTTTCCTATAAGGATCTCGAACATCGGTGAGTCTCGTTGTTGTACCGATCTGACTATTCGAAGGTCACAAGTCCAGCGTTGCGTATTAGCTGTGATAGTTGATCCGATTAGATGTTGCAGTTAATCCGATTAGATGTCGTAGTTAATCTGATTAGATGCTGCGGTTAATCTGATTAACTGTTGCAGTTAATCCGATTAACTCAGGCCGAGAATCGCTGGAGAGCCTAAACTCGCATCCACCTCGGTTTTTCTCCGATCTCCGCCGTGATCGGACACATCCGCTGAAAACACATCGGCGATCACGATCCTACGCCGCCGCCGAAGCACGAGATCCATAAACAGGAAGAGGAGCAACAACCTTGCCGTCACGTCGTGAGGATGCCAATGCCATTTTCGAGGCGATTCATCTCTCATGGTGATTTTTCTGACGATTTTTTTTTGTTTGGTCAGAAATGAGAATTGTTTGGTATTCCATTAAACAGGGGAATAGGAATAATGAAATAATATTTGTTTGGACTGCTATTTGTTTAAATAAATCAATAGATTAGCTAAAATTTTAAAAGAGATGGGCTATTTGGGTATTCGTTTAGCCCGTCTTTGTTAAAACACGTAAAAAATTACATATTTATTAGAGAAATTCAAAAATGTTAAATTTAGGTATTTTTGAAAAACCGATAAATTTAAAAAATATTAGTATTATTCTTATGGTTCTTCTTCTTCTTCTTCTTCAAATTCCTCCAAATTTAATATATAATGAAAATAAAAAAAAAGAAATAAAATCAGCATAAAATCTCAGCCCTAATGTATTTAAGGAGCACAATGGAGATTCGTTCTCTATTTTCCTTCCAATAATAATATAGAAATATTTAGTGATTATGGAATGAAAGCTTGCTTCTTTTTTTTTTTTTTTTTTTTTTTCTTCTACTTTTTCACCCTTCATGTTTGTGATTATTGATAAAGGCTGTATCCAAATCACAAATAATGTTCGTATGTATGATTCAGAGTCGTCCATATATATAGCTCCACACATTTATGATAGAAAACCATATTTTGGAGTCTAGTGTATTGGACGTTATAAAGCTAGGAAGTATGACGTTTTGGTAGTTTGTAGCTAGTTCGGCACTCAAATTAAACACTAACTCTTAATTGTAGATCTTGTTGTACCAAATACAAAATGTTATATTATTCATAAATTTTAATTAGGGATAAATTATAGAACATTATACGTAATTGAGTGAATCAAGAATGTGGTATTACACCTTAAGACTTTTAAGATGATATTTAGTAAAATGTAGCTATCGCATACATGGTATAGTTTCAAAGTTTAACTAGACTTTTTAAAATTGTATTTATTCTTCTCTAATACCGTATCTACTTGATTATCGTTATGTATAATTTAGAGTTTTATATAGGAAGTAGAATTTTTTAAACAAAATACACTAGTGAAAATAAGGGGACTACAACAATTAACAGATATAGCCACTACAAATGTAGTTGCGATTACATATAAATGTGGTCTTGGCATACCGACGACGATTGTACCGGCGTCTACTTTTGTAGCCTCCGATTCACTGTCGCACTTTGAAGCAGCAGCGACTACAAATGTAGTTGTTGTTGCTTTTTTTTTTTTTTTATTTATTTATAATTTTCACGGACTTGATATTCATTCATGCTTATGGAATTAAATAATAACATATGAAAATCTTAAAAATAAAACTTATTCAATCTAACAATCTAAAAAATATGATATAAAAAAGTATCAAAAACATATTTTAAAATGTAAAGATCGGAATTTAAATCAGCAATGTTTGTCGAAATGGAAACAAAGAAAATGTAAATAAAAACTGTAGCAAACTATAACCAAATCTGAATCTAGCTATAAAATCACTAGGCATGATGATCATCTTCTGCATCGTCGTCCACTAGATGGTTCTGAGGCGGGCCAGTAATTGGCTCGATATCTATTGTTTCGTATTGAAAATTTGGATCAATCAACTTCAACTTCTTTGCCATCTTGATTACCGTTGAAATTACCTTTTTGAGACAATCGACTACATATGATGCATCTTCATGTCTCGGGATAGTACACGAAGTGGAGGCTCCCTCGCGATGCGTATGAAGAAGAACTTTGTCGGTATCTGCTCGATATCTATTGTTTCGTATTGAAAATTTGGATCAATCAACTTCAACTTCTTTGCCATCTTGATTACCGTTGAAATTACCTTTTTGAGACAATCGACTACATATGATGCATCTTCATGTCTCGGGATAGTACACGAAGTGGAGGCTCCCTCGCGATGCGTATGAAGAAGAACTTTGTCGGTATCTTTGGTCGGATTCCCTTGGTGTACCTATGGCGATAGTAATATTTGACTCATGATCTCTTCATCTGTGATGTGATAATTCGAATCAGCATCTCGTGGTCGTCGAGCCTTATCCATGAATTCCTAAAACAAATTCAAAATCTATTTCATAACTATATACCATTAAATAATATATCTTTTAACTAATTTACTTCATAAATACATAATAACAACAATTTTATATCGTAACTTATATCGATTGGGCTTAGACATTCCATTGTCTCCATATTATGTTGGTACACATGGTTGAAGTCATAGAAAATATAATAAATAAAAGTAAATACACCAAGACATGCGTGAAATCACATATTGATTGATATTTAGTATAATCGCATGCATATTTAGCTTGCAAAGTCAGAAGACAATTTTCTAATTCATAGCTATAGAAATTACCATGTGATGTTGATATTGTGAAATCGACTGGGACCCGTTCCGACTTAAAATGGCAGACATGAACGAATCTTTGAATAAATTTACGACATTGCCTTCATATATAGAAATGATGTGTGTTAGACTATATTATTTGCGTTAATAATTCAAAACTAAAGTAAATTATATAATTACCCAAGTTTCAGGACTCTCCATCCACTTCAAGAATGTCTCTCATTGCTCCTTACTGTAACACTGGTCGAGTTTTAGTTCTCTGGCTTTCTCTTTGCCATCCTCTCCATCCACTTCAGAAATGCCTCCCACCCGACTTCTACGATGTGTGCTTCAGGTGTCGAGAGTGTATGCCATAGGAAGATACAAAAATTGATGAGGAATAATTCGTTTATGGTCATGTCTCCGGAGTGAAGGCCTTAGGAAGAACAAAGTTCAATGAAGCGGAGATGGGCTTATGTCGACGACTTTGCCACCAACATTTCTCCCCGAGCTTCTCCAAGAGCGTGGCTTTCGCGGCTTTGGCAGCTGAGGCGGTAGGAGACAGCGGAGCAGGAGGTGTGTGTTAAGAGTATTGCCCACTGAAGATAATAAAATAAACATGAATGATTATTGAATATAATATGAAGTTTACTTTATTAGCATTATTGATTAGTGTGTTGTTTTCTAATTAGAATCAATATTAGCTATCATCCATAGCCTTTGTATCAAACTGAATTACATGATGGGCATCTAAGTTCGGGGGTGAGCTAAAACATGGTCAGTGATTGATCCATGTCTGGATAGCTAGATCTAAAATCACATATGTGGATAAACGAAAGGTTGATCACTTGGAGGAGCATTCTACATATTTTGTATGTGTATAACCTGGACAGACTTTGGTTGTTGATGTATCGTTTAAGCCTTCTTACGACACACTAACCGGGGTCGCTATGATGGTCATAGTGAGACTTGATTTAAATCCTGAATTGGTCATCGACTTTTAGGTTGTATTACCGAATTCTTTGAGTCATTTGTTAATGGCTGCTTGAAGATGCCTAAATACTTATGTCTTGGGAATTTAGGATATGATATGAGCAAAAAGTGATTCACAAATATATAATCCAGTCTTCTTGAAAGAAAGTCAATGTTCACTCACCTAAGAGTTGATTCCAAAATCGTTTGATTGCGCACACCTCTGTAGTAAGTATGTACAAAAGAATCTTTCGCTGGGGAAGCAACGATGCTTAGGGCTCAAATGTATCAAGAAAGGTATACCGAAATAATTGAACTTTCTTGATATGAGTTGAATCTGGGGAATTGAGCTCATGTGCTGACTATACCAATAGACACTCATATACATCGAGTAAAATATAATTCTAGTAACAAGAAAAGTGTAGTCTTGACTCATCTTGTGCAGTAACGCTGAGATTGACGAATCAAATGAATAAGAGAAAGCATAGATTTTGTCTTATTTCGTTCGGATTCGTAGGAGCTTCATTACTAGGTTCATAGTCCCCAAGGTGGCTCTGATAAGATGGATTGAGATTCACGTAATAATTAGATAATTGATTAAACTCTCACTGCTGCAACTTGGTTGCAATTTCTTCCGCATTCGTAATAAATTATTTTACGAATAAATTATTTAAGTAACTTCGGAATATCATTTAGATTTAATGGACTTGTAAAAGAGCAATTGAAATCAGCCCACAAGGCGCAATAGGACTTGTGGTAAGCGTGTACATCGTACATGGGCCTTGGATTTTTTTGATCAAATCCCAATTGTATTGAGGCTTTTCTCAAATAAGAAATAAATATTATATATTAAATATGAACTGATTTGATGAGTATTTAATGCAATAATTATTTATGAGATTATCATGGAGATATTCTCTGCTTTTCCTTTTATGGAATAGCATATCCTATTGTGAGAAACATATAAAATATTATTTATGTTATTTATTGAGAATATCATGGAGATATTCTCTACTATCCTATTTATAGAATAATATCTCTTATCGTAAGAAATAAATAATATATTAATTATGTTATTTATTGTGAATATCATGGAGATATTCCATATTAATCATTTACCTGATTAATATATTTTAAAGTGAGAAATAAATAAATATCAGATATGAACTAGACATTCTATTAATTAACGTATGTAGAAGATATTTGATTTATTCTATACATAGAATAAATATCTCACATTAATTAGAAAAAGATAAAAGAAAATCAAGTAAGTGCATATTCTTTTTTGGGTAAGCTAGAAAACTATAAATAATGGTCTCAGGGTAGAGATCCAAGAGCTTAGAGATCCGAAGATCTAAGGAGCAAGGAGTCGCCGAGGAGTCTGAGGGCTTGAGATCTGAAGATCAAAGGAGCAAGGAGCAATTGAGATTTGAAGATCCCTTGAGCCCCGACACAAGAAGCAAGGAGATCCAAAAGTTAGGAGCGTGGAAGATCTGTAGCTGAGCTGAAATGTATGTAACCAAAATCCTCTTATGATTATGTGTTGATAATGTTTGCCCAACATTAGATCTATTGTTATTGAATAATTTTTTAGTATCATGATTATTATTGTTTACGTTAGAGATTAGCGATTGTTCGTGTATTCTTTTATTCCGCACTAGTAAAAATATTGTAAGGGCTAAGAGATTGGTTACCCAATGAGAAGTATTGAAATGATTGTTTGTGTTGAATACACGGGAACCGTAATTAAACCTAGGGAAGTAATTTACCCATCAAATGGCAACGGAACGATCGTTCGTGTCCGATACTAACCACCTTTGGTTACCCAACAATTGGTAGTAGAGTGATTGTTCATGTTTGATACCAACTTGTGACTTCCAAACAATTGGTGTCAGAGCCATTGTTCGTGTCTGATACCACCTTATTTCCCAACAATTGGTATCAGAGCGATAATTCATGTCTGATATCATATTGTCTTCCCTAACAGTGTGGTCGATAGTGTGGGAGTCAGAGAGGACGACTAGGTCGAGGGTGTTTAATTTGTGGACGACCATGATGGCGAAGAGCCCCATATCAGCTCTTTGAGAATGGAGAAGAAAAACGCGAGTGTGGTTAAATAATTCCTTTGATTTTAGCGGGTACGCTTATTGTACGTCATATTTGGGAGTAGTGAGTTTTTGTGTTTATTTTTATTTTATTTTTTTAATTGCGTGGGCCAAACCTGATAGAGACTACATATGTAATCACCCAATATAAGAAAGTAGTCGTGAATGATTAAAATAATTGACAACTACTTTTATTGTTGCTATTGGCTTGCGCACCTCTGTTGCTTTAAATCAGATTTTTGTAATGGCTTCCACGATAGGTTTTAATCGTCATTTAAGGTTACTATGACGGTTGTTTTCCGTCGTGGAATCCATTGTCGTGGTAAGTTTCCATGACATAAAGAGGAGCATTGTTTAAAGTATATTCAAAGATGGTTTTGGTCCGTCGTAGTATGCTAAAATTGGGAAGCTATTTCAATTTTATAATTTGTATCTTTAAATTTTCATGACGGTCATTTTCCATCATGGAAAAAACGATTTTCCATTGCAACATGATTTAATTGTCGTGTTCCATCGTGACATGATTTTTTACGTCGTGACTATATTTAGAAAAATGACACGGAGGTTCCATGACGGAAGATAGACCATTGTGATATGTTTTTAATCACGCCGCGACGTGATTTTAGTTCGTCGCGCGTCTTAGTGTGCAAATTCACAGAGATTCCACCACAGAACAATAACCCTCGTGGAAGATAACCATAATATCTGTCGCGACGAATATTTATGATGCCATTTTATGTTCTAGGGCGGGAATATGGTGTTTATATGACGGAAAAAGACCGTCGTGGTTATTAATTAATAAGTTTCAAAAATACCCCGTCACGGCCGGTGTTCTTTTTCGTTGCCACGAGATTCTGTTTCATGAATTTGATTTTCCTGAAATTCCATTTTTTCTAGCTTTTTTTTTCATCTTTTTAGTTTTTCAGTAATAATGTCCGATGTATTTCGGCTGCCAAAAAATGCAAATATTAAAAAATATCCATATCCATATACGTATACAAATCCATAAATCTACATTTACATACCTGTTGAAATTTATCTAGGGTTAAGAAAAGATTTAACGCTTCGAGAAAGCGGCGGAATTTAAAAATTTTCTTTAAAACACTACTACAAAAATAGGATTCTACAACGCTTAAAAACAGTTGTAGAATGATTCTACAACGCTTCTTAAGCGTTGTAGAATCCTGCGTTGTAGAAGCTTCTACAACGCTTAAAAATCCGTTGTAGAATCCAACAGCTTTCTACAACGCTTAATTATCCGTTGTAGAAACTAAGCTTCTACAACGGATTCTTAAGCGTTGTAGAAGCTTCTACAACGGGTTGAATCCATTGTGTAATTTTTAAACATTTTCAAACATCTCGCCGCGGCGACGTATAATTCGCGCCGCGGCGACATATTCTACAACGGATCTTCAATCCGTTGTAGAAGCACGTCGCCGCGGCGCGGAATATACGTCGCCGCGGCGAGTTATTTGCCGCGGCGAGGTACGTTCCACGCCGCAGCGAGAACATTCTACAACGGATAATAATCCGTTGTAGAATCAACTCGCCGTGGCGAATAATACACTTCGCCGCGGCGATGTCAAATCTTAGCCGCGGCGAGATTATTCTACAACGGATTATAATGCGTTGTAGGAAGGGGATGAGTTTTTTTTTTAAAAACTCGCCGCGGCGAAGAAAAAATCTCGCCGCGGCGAGACTAAGATTTCTAATTTGCCTGCTCTCGGTATCTTGTCTCGCCGCGGCGAATAATATTTCCCGCCGCGGCAAGTAATTCGAGCCGCGGCGAGAAAAAAAGTTCGCCGCGGCGAGAAAAAAAGTTCGCCGCGGCGAGAATCATTTATTTTCAATCCAGAATCTGTTTTTTACACGATACTAGCACCTGAAAATAATCTTCAATACAAAATATATCTAATATATACATTCATCTTCAAATATCCTCATCTTCAAAACATTCAAAATCTAATATATACATCTTCAAAAAAACTAGCTAATCATCACAGTTAATAAATGTTTGTACATAACTTACCCATTCTTCCCTAACTCTCTCTAAATCCTCCTTTGTATAGGATTTCTTATTTTCTAATTTTCCTACACCTCCTACGACTATATCACGCATATAAGAAATGACAAAATACCCGCATTCCGTGTTTCCCGTTTGTCTCGGAGCGTCCCAAGCCTTGATGTACGTTGATTGCCCGTTACTATGGGCGTTTTGATGCTCGAGCTTGAAATCAACAAGAACCCTATATAACACGGAGATTATAAGAGAAAAAACATCTAGAACGATTTATAATGAAAATTATTTAAGAAATCAAAATATTACCTTTTTATCAATCGATTTAAATCGATTGGGATTTTATTTCTCAACGGGTCAAAGAACATAGCGCTATTTCTCCAAAGGTCGAGGACAACGAGCATCCAATGCGCACCTTTGTTATACGGCATCAAAACTAATTCACCAAATTTGCAATCTCGTACCACGTTTCCAACGTCCTTGACTCGTTTTGACAAATAAGCCTCCTCGTCGTCATTTTCGATATACGAACTTAAGCTCGGATTTATAAAACAATAATTTCGAGTCTTCTTCGCCTTTTCTAGCCTCGAGCGTAGATAGCTATGACAAACAAATATTTAGTTGATCAAAACACTAAATATTGAATATTGATATTAAAAAACGCATATAAAGAAAACTCTTACTCCATATAAACCGTTATGCTCCCCGCGCCAATTTCCAAGTATTGCAAAAAATCGGAAATGTCTTCAAATGACACAGGAATCGGGATAGCCGCGAGACTTGGACTAACATCGACCATAATCACATCCCCTTCCGGTAACATTACTTTGTTGGCATGTTGAGCGAGCAATCGATACTTGGGATTAATCACCTTGTACGGAATCTTCTTAGCATCATCGATGCTAGCTTCACTCTCAAAACCGAGCTTTGAGAGTTGTTTGACAACCGGACCGCGACTCTCTATTCCCGAGTCCATTTCCATGAGTCTCTTTGGCCACGAGACAAACCCGCCTATAGCATCTTCAACGGTTTGAGCTTCTTCGGTGGAAATTGGCAATTTTGCTTTTTTAATCAAAACCCCCAAAACGGCCACGCGTAAATTTCCTTCCTCCAAAGGTGAGAAATGAACTACGCCTCCATTCATGTACGCTCGCCCATTTGCAACATGAATTGTGCCTCCAAACTCGGTGTCATCAATGAAAAGAAGACACTCGACGCTTTCATCCGAACTCGGTGTCACCGGCGTGGTTGGATTCAAAGAGCAACTAGCACGAACACTATTGGGTTTTTCCACAACAATAGGATCGATCTTCGGACGATCATCAACAATGATAGGATCGATCTTCGGACGATCATCAACATCGTCGTGTTCTAAGCGAATCAAGAATTTTATCAATAACTTAATACCAAAACATTTATCTTTAATAAATAGATAAAAAAAATTAAACATACCTAAAGAGACCGCTTCATTGACGTGTTCTTCAACATTTGCCATCTCTTTATCATCAACAACCTTCGCGTTGAGATTCCCTTCCACTTGCTCGACACTAGGCGACTCGACATTAATGCTACCATTTCCACCGAAGGCCTTCATCACCAAAGACTTTAACTCGCTCATTTCCCGACGCATCTTCATTACTTCTTCGTTGGGCGTTGGAGGAACAAAATACTTAAAACGCGACGTGTGTTTGGATTGACCGCAAACTCGCGACGTTCCCAAAGCTTCTTGCAAAACACTCTTTCCCGATTCCGGCAACCATGTCCCTTGCGATGCTTGTTGGGATAACGTTTTCTACACATAAAATTATTTGAAAATAAAATTACAAGGTTAATTGTTATAACAAAGGTAAAGAACTTACGATTTTTTCTCCCATCAATTTGTCTTTCTCATCCTTGTAGTTATCTACGTCTTTCATTCGCGAGTCAATCCAAAGTTCCTCTTTCGTAGGCCATTCCCCCGTTTCGTCATGCTAGTAAGAAGTAATTATATAATAAATTAAAAAATAATTGCAACATTTGAAATAACTAAAAGAAAAAAATGAATCTAACCTTTTCTTGATCAAGCTTTCGATATCCATTTCGGCCCGTTCGAGATTTGTACACACTTTTTCCGATATTTGATTTCCCATGTTCCGATGTTTGTTTGAACATTTCGGTTCGCCTATATTCAACAAATGCTATCCAATCTTCTTCGGTGATACTTGTATAGTATTTCAAAATACAAGCCGGTCTCTTTAAGGCGATTGGTTCGTTGATTATGTCTTTGAGTAGATCGTTGTATATCTCATGACGAAATAACCTTGCGGCTTCTCCGACTCTCATAAGGCAATCGTGTTTTTGTTCGATAGGAATCGTAAATCCTTCTTGCATTTCGTTCCAAATCCGTTCTTTAATTTGGGCGTTGTCTTTACATCTCCAATCACGCATCGAAAGTGGAACGTGTTCTCTTGCTAACACGCCAAAGTAACTCGACAACTCATCACCCTCTTTACCGATTGGTTGCCCTTTATCATCAAATTGTACCGGGATTTTTTTACCAAGTGTTTTAGCCTTATTAACCCGACCCATAAGAGTGTTTCTTCGTTTTCCTTGTTAAGCGCTAGTTGTCTTCTAATTTTTCTTTTACCACTACCGCTAGAAGTAGTAGTAGTGGACGACATTGAATCTAATAAACAAAATTCAAATCATAATTTCAATTTTCAACTCAAATGTTATCAAAATTTCAACTCAAATGTAACAAAAATCAAATATAAACTCAACTCCAATCACAATATAAACTCAAATCCAATCCGATTCTAAACAAAAACACAATTTCAATCCCAATTCAATCTACTATCAAATATATTTCTCAAATCAAATCAATATCAAACTTCAATTCAATAAACTCAAATCCAATACAATATCTCCTAATTTCAAATCAATATCGAATTCACACTAAATAAGTTCATGTAAAAATGTTCAAAAACATTACCCGGAGTTGGACGAGCACAAGGGCGGCGAAGAGAAGGTGGTGAGGCGAGGTGAGGGCGCGCGGCGAGGGTGGGCACGAGCAAGGTGAGGGCGCGCGGCGAGGGAGGGCGGCGTGGGCGCACGGCGAGGTGAGAGAGGGCGGCGTGGGCGCGGCGCACGGCGAGGAGAGGGAGTTGAGGGTCGGAGAGAACGCGCGGGAGGGCGCGGTAGTTCAGCGAAGTGAGGGACGGAGAGAGAGAGAGGGGCCGAGAGAGAGAGAGAGGGACGGGCGGCAAGAGAGTGGCGGAGAGAGAGAGGGACGGGCGGAGAGAGAGAAGGACGAGAGAGATAGAGATGAGAAGAAATGAGAATGATAAATGAGAGGGAAAAAAAACCCTAAGTATAGATATGAATGGGCGCGGGTAGTTAAAAAAATTTGAAAATTTCAGATTTTTTAACGCTCCTACAACGCTTATTCTAAGCGTTGTAGGATCTCGCCGCGGCGAAGTGTATTTCTCGCCGCGGCGAGATGATTCTACAACGCTTAGAATAAGCGTTGTAGGATCCTCGCCGCGGCGAAACCAAATTCTCGCTGCGGCGAGAGTTACCCAGAAACGTCTCGTCGCGGCGAAAATGTGGCATCGCCGCGGCGAGGTAACCCTAGATGTCCTCGCCGCGGCAATATACAATTTCCGCCGCGGCGAGACCTTTCTACAACGCTTAAGTAAGCGTTGTAGAAGCCTCGCCGCGGCGAAGGCTAATTCCCGCCGCGGCGAGGAATACATTCGCCGCGGCGGGAATTGTATGATGCCGCGGCGAGAGTATATGTCTGGAACATGGTGCTCTCGGTAAGTTTTTCGCCGCGGCGACGACTTGTTCCCGCCGCGGCGCAGGACTCCTGCCGCGGCGGGATTTGTACCTCGCCGCGGCGTGATATGTCGCCGCGGCGAACGCATATTTTTGCCGCGGCGAGGACATTCTACAACGCTTATGGTAAGCGTTGTAGAATGTCTCGCCGCGGCGAAGTAGAAAGTTCGCCGCGGCGAGTGACACGAGACTGGTGATATAAATTCTCATTTCTGGTCTTTTTCACTTTGAACTCTCTCATAACCTCACTCGAAAAAATATTTCCAGTACCTTTTCTACTCATTCTAGAGCGTCCTCGTTTACTAGTCTCATCTACACATTCAAATATTGTAAGTTCTTCTTTAACTTCTTCTAATTGTTGTTCTCTTGATAGTTTATACTAATTAGAATTGGTAATTTTTTGTATAATTAGGGTTTTTCTGTGAATATGAGGAAGTGGATGTGGGAGAATAGATTGAATGAGATATATCGGAAAGGTGTAGATGAGTTTTGTGATTTTGCTAGAGAGAACATGGTAGATTTGAAATCTATTCGTTGTCCTTGTATTAAATGTGGAAATCATAGACATTTTTCGATTGATGTCGTTCGGACCCATTTGTTTGCATATGGAATAATGACCTCGTATCAAAGATGGTTCTACCATGGTGAGGTTTTTCGTTCTACGGCAAATGAGGATGATGTTGAAGATGATATTGATGATATGTGCGGAATGATGAATGATTTGGAGGACGATTTTGTTGAGCGACCGGAATTGTTTGAGTCCATGATGAATGATGCGGAGACACCATTATATGAAGGGTGTACAAGCTATTCGAAGTTGTCATTTTTAGTTACATTATTTCATTTGAAGGCGTCGGGGGGTTGGACAAACACTAGTTTTACTCTATTGTTGGAAACACTGAAAGATGCATTTCCGAAAGACAATAAAGTACCTTTAAGTATGTATGAAGCAAAGAAGACTTTGGGTACATTAGGCATGAAGTACGAGAAATTCCATGCGTGCCCAAATGATTGTGTTTTATATAGACACGAGTATGAAGATCTAGATGAATGTCCGACGTGCAAAGAGTCACGGTGGAAGAAGGGTAAAATTCCATGTAACGGGGTTAAAGGAGTTCCAGTTAAGGTACGTACATTTTCATCACTTGATTAGGAAATACATGTAGCTCATATTCATTATTTATTACTGATTTTCATTAAATATATTTCAGTCGTTATGGTACATTCCTCCAATGCCGCGCTTTCGTCGAATGTTTAATAGTGTCAAACACGCGAAGAACATGGTTTGGCACTCTGAAAAGCGTATCGATGATAGTATGTTGAGACATCCTGCTGATGCTGCACAGTGGAAATCATTCGATTTAGAGTATAAGGATTTCAGTGTTGATACTCGAAATTTGCGCCTTGGTTTAGCTTCTGATGGAATGAACCCGTTCAGCATGATGAGCAGTAAATACAATGTTTGGCCGGTTATACTTGTGAACTACAATCTCCCTCCAAAGCTATGTATGAAGAGAAAGTTCTTGATGTTAACGCTTTTGATTTCAGGACCGAATCAACCAGGAAATGATATTGATGTCTATTTGGCACCGTTGGTCGATGATTTGAAGATGTTATGGGAGAAAGGGATGGAAGTTAAAGACGCTTACCGTGGAGATTCGTTCAACTTAAGGGCAATGTTAATGTGGACTATTAACGATTTTCCGGCCTATGGAAACTTGTCAGGATACTCTGTGAAATGCTCGATTGGTTGTCCGATTTGCATGAAAGACACATCTTCCATCCGTTTGAAGCATGGTAAGAAAACTGTTTTTCTGGGTCATAGAAGATTCTTACCAAGAGATCACTCGTATAGAAGATTGAAACAAGCGTTTGATGGAAATTCAGAAGAACGACCCCCTCCTAGAATTTTGTCTGGTGAAGATGTCTATGAGATGGTTAAAAACGTCAATGAAGTGCTTGGGAAAAGAAAGCGGAGTGCTAGTACTAAAGAATCGTTCAAAGAGAATCCTTGGAAGAAGAAATCGATTTTCTACGACCTTCCTTATTGGAAGACACACTACGTCCGGCATTGTCTGGATGTTATGCACATCGAGAAAAATGTTTGCGAATCGCTTATTGGTACACTTCTTGATGATCCAAATAAATCGAAAGACGGAATACAATCTCGATTGGATCTCAAAGAGATGAATATAAGAAGCATTTTGCATCCCAAGGAGGGGGGGTGGGAAAAAAACAAAATTACCACCGGCAAAGTACACTCTAGATCGAAAGGAGAAGAAGAAATTGTGTAACTGGTTTGCTTCTATTAAAGTCCCCGAAGGTCATTCATCAAACTATAAGAGGTTCGTGTCTTTGAAAGATTTGAGGCTTACTGGAATGAAGACGCACGACTGTCATGTGCTGCTACAACAAATGTTGCCTCTTGCTTTGCGAGGAATTGTGCCAAAAGATGTGAGGTTTGCAATATCAAAGATATGTGTATTCTTTAACTCGATTTGCTCGAAGGTCATCGATCCAACTCGATTGGATTTAATGCAGTCAGAATTGGTGAAAACTCTGTGCTTGCTCGAAAAGATCTTTCCATCTTCGTTTTTCGACATAATGATCCACTTAACCGTCCACTTGGTACGTGAAGTGAAATTAGGAGGGCCCGTATTTTTACGGTGGATGTATCCAATCGAACGTTATATGAAAGTGTTGAAAAGCTACGTGAAGAACTACAATAGGCCGGAAGGAAGCATAGTTGAAAATTACATAGCAGAAGAGTCGGTTGAGTTTTGTTCTGAGTATTTAGCTAAAACAGACGAAATTGGGTTACCCAAGAATACCAATTTTGATTCAAAACCTCTATCTAAAGGTATTTTTTTAACACTTTATTTGTTTATTTAAATTATATATGAACATTATTTTTAAGTATTTGTATCATTATAGGTACTTATTCGATCGTCAACCGAAAAGAATGGGAGCAAGCAAGTCTCCATGTGCTACACAACGTTTCCGAGGTCAAGCCATTTGTTGATATTCATTTGAATGAGTTGAGAGTGAATAATCCAAAGAAGGGTAGAAATGAAAAATGGTTGCAAGAAGAGCACAACCGTTTGTTTCAAAACTGGCTTGGAAAACGCATATTTAAAGAGGCAGGACATTCATCTACGTTGAGTAAACTATCTGGCGGGCCTTCCTCAATGGTTACAAGGTACACTGCTTGGTCTGTTAATGGTTTTACATTTTACACAAAGGAACGAGACAATAAGCATCCCGTACAAAATAGTGGTGTTACATTGTTTGCGGAAGCTTTACATGTTTCGTCGGCAAAAGATAAGAATCCAAAACATGCTTTTATGAAGTATTACGGATACATTGAAGATATTTGGGAACTTGATTATTGCGGGTTGCGAGTCGCATTATTCCAGTGCAAATGGGCAGACAATAATCACGTTAAAGTTGATAATGGCGGAGTTACAATTGTCGACTTTAGACGGATTGGCTACGAGAATGATTCATTTATTTTGGCTTCGCAAGCAAGTCAAGTGTTTTATGTTTCGGAACCAGCAAATCCTGAGTTATCGTTAGTGGTTCATATGAAAGCGAGAAACGGTAACGAAGAAGAAGACGAAGACATGTCTAGCATTCCTCCGTTCACATCAGGATTACCGCCAATTGATCAAGAGGTGGATGATCTTGATAATGACGATGTTTCACATCTACTTCGTAAGGATATAGATCCTATTTTTGTTTAATATTGAACATTTAGATAATGTATTTTCATTTTGGATTTGATGTTATTCTCCTGTAGACAACGTTATTTTCCATTCAAAACTTCTCTATACAATGTCATTTACATTAACATTACATTTCTCCGACATCGCCGCGGCTGAGTACAACTCTCGCCGTGGCAGGATCATCTCGCCGCGGCGAAATACAAATCCTGCCGCGGCGAGGACCCTTCTACAACGCTTAAACAAGCGTTGTAGAAACCTCGCCGCGGCAACGTATATTCCATGCTCGCCTCGAGGATATCACGCCGCGGCGGGAATATTACCTCGCCGCGGCGAGACTAGATCTTAAAAAACACGTACAGACTCTCGGTATAAAAAAATGAAAATCTCGCCGCGGCGACATATAAATCCTGCCGCGGCGAGGACCCTTCTACAACGCTTAAACAGGCGTTGTAGAACCCTCGCCGCGGCAACGTATATTACATGCCGCGGCGAGGGTATCCCGCCGCGGCAGGAATATTACCTCGCCGCGGCGAGACAATGTCTTGACTCGCCTCGCCTGGCCGAGCTCGTCAGCTCGCGTCGCCCTGTCGAGCTCGTCAGTTCGCCTCGCCCGGCCGAGCTCACCAGCTCGCCTCGCCTGGCCGAGCTCGTCAGCTCGCCTCGCCCGGCCGAGCTCACCAGCTCGCCTCGCCTGGCCAAGCTCATCAGCTCGCCTCGTCCGGCCGAGCTCATCAGCTCGCCTCGCCCGGCCGAGCTCATCAGCTCGCCTCGCCTGGCCGAACTAAACTGTTGTAGAAACCTCGCCGCGGCAACGTATATTCCATGCCGCGGCGAGGTCATTACGCCGCGGCGGGAATATCAACTCGCCGCGGCGAGACAAGTTCTTAAAAAACAAAGACTCTCGGTATAAAAAAATCAATTTCTCGCCGCGGCGAAATACAAATCCTGCCGCGGCGAGGACACTTCTACAACGCTTAAATAAAGCGTTGTAGAAACCTCGCCGCGGCAACGTATATTCCATGCCGCGGCGAGGTCATTACGCCGCGGCGGGAATATCAACTCGCCACGGCGAGACAAGTTCTTAAAAAATACAGACTCTCGGTATAAAAAAAATCAAACTCTCGCCGCGGCGAGGTGATATTTTAGCCGCGGCGTAGATCACTCGCCGCGGCGGAAAATATACTGTGCCGCGGCGAGAATAGTCACGCCGCGGCGAGAAAGGTACCTAGCCGCGGCGAAGAAGCACTCTACCAGGTACTCATTCACTTTTTTGCAATGTTTAACCAATTCTCCAACTAAAAATGATCATTCAATTAAAATTTCTACAATAAATAAAACAAACCAAACGAGTCTCAAACACACAAATAAAACAAACCAAACGAGTCTCAAACACACAAATAAAACACACCAAGCGAGTCTTAAACTGAAACTTAAATTTAAAAAGAGTTTGAAATTTATATGGAAGAGTTGGTGTTGTTGGTTCTTGAAATTTACTCGTCATTCGGTGGTGGTGGTGGTGGGTTCGCCGGATATTGAGGAGGTGCCATATGCGGTGGCCACTGTGGTGGTGCGTACGGATAGTCGAAGTACTGAGGATATGGAGGAAATAACACCTGATTCTCTTGGTTGATGTCCCACCGAGGGTAGAGATCGTTCAACTGATTGATGTGAGAGGCGCCATACTCCGCTTGTTGGTGCATGTACTGTTGCGTGTGTTGGAACCCGCCGACGAGATAGTGGAGCAATGAGCAATGTAGTCGATGGTGGCGGGGTCGATTACCGGAGGCGCTGGTAAGCGCAATAGGGGCTCTGCTTCCCCCTCTTCACCCTCTTCCTCCGCTTCTTCCTCTTCCTCCGCTTGTGGATCCTCCCTAATCTTGTACCGCTCGATAATGGAATCCGTAATAGGCCCCATTGAACTGTGTATCGTATCCCTTTTCGAGCGTGGTACCCCCGCATTTGTACAAAGGCCGGTAATGATCGCCGGATATGGCAAACCGTGTCGTTCATTAGTATAGTCGAGTTTCTTCATCCAATTATAGATGAATCGACCGACGTTAATGGAAAGGCCTTTAACAATGCAGAACAACACCTGGATACGATCCTCGTCGAGAGTGGTGAAGTGCTTGATTGGATAGAGACGAGCGCAAACAAAGTAAATCCACGCTTTAGCGATCCTGGTGAGTTGGTCACGCTTGAGTACCCTTTTTCCTTTTTCAGTGACCCAATCCTCTCCCGGAATGCACAACACCCGTGACATCTCCTCATGGCTGCAACTTCTTAGCCATTCTCGATAGCCCTCGTTCTCGAAAGGCACATCTGGGGTCCCAAGAAGATCGTTCATAGCTTCGATACTCATATCGACCCGTTTCCCACGGACCGTCACAACATCACCTTGGGAGTCCGGCAAGTTTGCGTAGAATTCGTACACGAAGTTGACGTTCGAATCGAACTCGGGTACAGCACAATACCTCCCCCAATCATGACCAACTATGCTGTTGCGGATTTGCTTTCCTATATCCGACGTATTGCTTACATTGAATCCTCTCTCATGGATAATGTTACGCGGCAAGATTTTGTCGTAGCGTTCCTCTGCCACCTTGCTAGTAAAGATACTCGAGTTGTATTCCTCTTCGGGAGACTGTTGACGAGGTCGCTTGCTTTTTACTTTACTCTGACCTCTGGAAGAGCTCGGAGCCTTAGAGGCCGTGTTTTTAGTTCGAGGCATTTTCAAGCTCCTACAAAACATAATCATAAACAATTCCAACAATCACAAATAATTCATAAACAATTCGACCAATCACAAATTCATGAACAATTCGATCAATCACCAATTCATAAACAATTCAATCTCAACATTAATATACATAACCATTTTAACCACTAACCTATGTAACAATATGTCAAAAACAATCCGGACATTTCAATTTAACTCAAATTCTCATTCAAATTCACTCATTCAAATTCCACTAACCTAAATTCACTCATTCAAATTCCACTAACCCAAACCCTAATTTCTTGTTCTAATAAGAGAAAATCAAACAAAACCCTAAATTTGTGAATTCAAAAAATCAAACTATATGCAATTCGGGTAAACAACAAGAAATCCATATCAACAACACCAAATTAAATCAATATACACCTTAAAAAACTTTTAAAATCATACCTTACAATGACGCGGCAAGAGAGAGAGAGAGAGAGAGAGGCGCGAGAGGAAGCACGGCGAGGACTCAGCGAGAGAAAAGTGACGGCGAGGACAAGGCGAGAGAGAGTTGGCGGCGAGGACAAGGCGACGGCGA
This sequence comes from Urtica dioica subsp. dioica, assembly GCF_054948205.1. Classification (NCBI taxonomy): domain Eukaryota; kingdom Viridiplantae; phylum Streptophyta; class Magnoliopsida; order Rosales; family Urticaceae; genus Urtica; species Urtica dioica. The sequence goes on from NC_142757.1 coordinate 42,114,689, forward strand.
GATTTTGGGGCGGCGAGGACGTGGCGAGGGATTTTGAAAGAAAAAAACTGGAGAGAAGCGACCGAAAATGGTTGTCTCGTGTGTGGGTATTGGAAAAAATGAGAAAAAAACTGAAAACGGCCTTTTATAGTGAAAACCTAAAAATTCTCGCCGCGGCGAAAATATGTCTTCGCCGCGGCGAGACGTTCCTACAACGGTTATAATATCCGTTGTAGGAACGGGTCGCCGCGGCGAGATTCCTCCCTCGCCGCGGCGAGACAGTTTCTTAAAAAACTGCTTGGCCACGGTATCCACCTCGCCGCGGCGGAGGATATTTCTAGCCGCGGCGAAATTATCTCGCCGCGGCGAGAAATAGTTATCGCCGCGGCGACATGAATCTACAACGCTTGTAACAAGCGTTGTAGAATGAGTCGCCGCGGCGATGTTTAAATTGTGCCGCGGCGAGACCCGTCCTTCTACAACGTTTTTACAAAGCGTTGTAGAAAGTTCTCGCCGATGCATAAATCACGTGGTGCCGCGGCGAGGATTCTACAACGGATTGTTTAAACGTTGTGGAAAATCTGAAATTTATGTACTTCTACAACGCTTAGCTTTAAGCGTTGTAGAAACTATCATATCCTACAACGCTTATCCATAAGCGTTGTAGAAACACTGAGATTCTACAACGCTTAGCCATAAGCGTTGTAGAAACACTATGTTTCTACAACGCTTATGTTAAGCGTTGTAGAATCCCTAGTTTCTACAACGCTTATGTTAAGCGTTGTAGAAAGTGGGTTGTATAATCCAACATTTGTAGTAGTGAAACTAGTAAAACGCTTTTACTAACCTAGACAAAGAGCAAGTACATATTAATTAAAACTATCAATGAGCATTATATGTTTACTAACCTTTGAGAAGCTTGAACGTTGAGAAGCCTTAGGAAGGTTGAAACGTCCGTCTCCCCTCGCAGCACGTCTCTCTTCTTTCCTTGGGAACTCAAGCAACCACAAAAGTTTCTATCACAATAATCACTCGAGAAAGAAAGGAATTAGTGTGTGGGCACTTTTTAACACGATGACTCAAGAACAAGTCTCAAAGTCGAAGAGCTAAAACACGCACTACCAGAAATTTGGCCTCTAACTACTGCAGTTTACCGACTGTCATCTATTGCACTGGAGTCTTATCTCTTTGATTATGACTCCAGTTTTTTGCTGTAGTGCATTTGTTTTATAAAACTGTAGTTAAAATATATGACTACATTTTATAGATGTAGTGTTTCTAGTCTCATCTATAAATACTACAGCTTTATGCTGTAGTTATATTGAACTCAATTACATAAGAAAAAAACACTACAGTTTTAACAAGTAGTCTTAATTGATTCAATTTGACAGACTACAGTGTTTTTGTGGCATCTATTGCACTCGAGTCTTATCTCTTTGCCTATGACTCCAGTCTTTTCTGTTGAAGACTACATTTTTAAGATGTAGTTGTTCAAGTTGAGAGTCTATAAACACTACAGCTTCAAAGAGTAGTTATAATTAATTGAATTGGATAGACTACTGTGTTTTTGTGGCATCTATTGCACTGTAGTCTTATCTCTTTGTTTATAACTTCAGTCTTTTTCTGTTGAAGACTACATCTTTTAAGTGTAGTTTATATTTATGAAATTATATTTTAACAATATAGACTACATCTTATTTATGTAGAGCAATTTTTTAAATAAAAATATATATTTAAATAAATATATAATATAATACATTTATAATAAATGAATATAAAAATAAACACATAATAATAAAATCCAAAAATCGCATATTTCATGAATTCAATCATACATATCATTTATTTATAGTGTCATACAAACAAAATCCATGTCTAATTAAGGGCATACTTGACCAAACAAGCTATTAACTATGTTTTTTATATCAACTTTAATACCTAAAATCATACAATAAGGTCCTTAGATTAATACCTCAAAACTGCTTGCAAAAAATCATAACTTGTAGCTATTGTGGTACAAGAACGCAGACCCTTATCTAGAATTTGAGTTCCGTAACCTGCGAAAGAATGGAACGAACTTAGGTGATTTTAAAGAGTTCCGTAACTAACTATTACAAATGCAACAGTTCAATGCCCTCAAAAAGAGGCAGTCAACAAAGTTCCGTAACTAACTAATAACAAAGTTCAACAAAGTTCACTTTCACTATCAGTGTGTTAAAGAAGATATAATATCCATTTTTTCAGTATGTTATAGCCTTAATGTGTTTTCACACAATTGGTGCAAAACAACATCCTATTCTATATTCTCTAGTTTCTTCACTCTAAATTGTTTATCTATCTGTCCACGTTCTCACTTGGTTTCTCAAGTGATTGAGTAAAGTGACTCAAAGCATATTATATCAAAGCCAAAAAGTTATGGTTTGTCAGGTTGGTTGATCCTTCATTCAAAGCATATATACCGAAGCAAAAAAAACTATATCTTCACGAGTTATGTATAATACAGATCATTTTTTTACAAAGTGAAGTGTTGCCTGGAATATTTCTCATTACTAACGCCATTACTAACCAAATATGTCTCCACCATTACTAACGCCATTACTGATCGCCATTTCTATTTATTATAACTCTTAGAAATCAAACACAAACAGTATAACGATGAGAAACTGGGCCAAGCGTGCCTGATAACTCACAGAAAATGAATCTTATCAAAATGAGAATTGTAAACACTAGATAATAAAAATAATAACACAATACTTTTCCAGTCGACATAGCCAGTTCCCCTATCTTTATAGAAACTTTCAATGTCAAATTAAGAATTCAACAAAACCGTTGTAGAAACTTTATATTGTTATAAACGAACCAACCTGGATCAACCTTGTCCCTGTCACCTTCACCCAAGCTTTTTTGTCTTTGGCTTGTTTAATAATGCATCAAAAAATCATCGCACTGAAGATGTACTCATGAACCTTGATTTTTTAAGATCAGCCCATTATTATCTATTGCAGAGCAAGTTTAGAAATCAGTGCTACTTCAAATCCCCAAACAAACGAATACAATTTTCTGACCTTGAGAGCCTCCAAGCTGTTGAAGAGCGCTGACGAATCGGCGGTGAAGCTCCGATGACCAGCACTGTCTCGATTCCTTGCAGCGGCAATTGGCAAGTAAAAATCCATTTATGTATTCTCTAGAAAAATAAATAAATAAACAAACAGAGGTATGAAAATTGATATTTCATTTCTTTTGTGGCTATAAACACTTAAGCGATTAAGAAAATATTATTGTCTTCCAACCATAAAAAATAAACAGTTAAACTTGCTGATTCTTGAATATGATACACAAACTATATGAACATTTTTATCAATGCATCATTAGAAAATAAGACATATATATTACTATAATCTTGTGAAGAAGATGTCACTATATATTTTATATATGTGTAGACAGTATAATAAGTGGAAAAAAATCTTAAACAACAATACAAAGAACAAATATTTACCATTTAAGCTTTTACATACTTAAAGATTAAGTTGTTCCCACTGATTTGTCTTGAGGACCATCACCCAAAAAGTTGTTATCAATGCTATTCAAAATTATAAAACCAAAACAGTCAGATTAGGCTTGCAAACATGGGCTTCAATCCAAATCTAAATCAGCGTAGGTATAACAATGACTAGAACCTGCCATTGGCATAACAAAACTATAAGAGAACTCTTCATTCCCATGATATTATAAAAGCAAACTCTGTAAATGCAAGTCATTAACTTCCCCAAGGAGACTTCTAGGATGTGGAGATGCCATGAACTCGGTGCGGTCGTGGAGATGGCCAAAGAGTTCATGAACACAAATGACAGCTATTTTTGACCCGATCCGGACGAGACTCTTCTTGTGTAAAGCCTGTATTTCTGCATCATTTCATCGAACAGTTTTTATACATATCAGCAAACTATTGAAAATTATATATGGTTTCTACGAAAAAACTGTACTTACTTGCAAATGACTTGACTTCGTCGTTTGTGAGTCCATCGACTTGCATCAATTCTCTAATCGGCTTTGGAGTTGCACCTGTGGAAAATTACAGCAATCCTCACAACTTGTATTTTACATTTAACTTGTAAAATTACAGCGCTGACGAATCGGCTGTGAAGCTCCAGCGACCAGCACCGCCTCTGATTCCTTGCGGCGGCAATTGGCAAGTAAAAATCCATTTATGTATTCTCTAGAAAAATAAATAAATAAATAAACAAGCAGAGGTATGAAAAGAAATATTTCATTTTTTTTTTTTGTGGCTATAAACACTTAATGCAAATATTACCCTTTAAGAACACGTCACAAAACCGAGCAAATAATCTGAACAAAAAATTAAAAATTGAGCAAATAAAACTCCAACTCAACACTTAAACATCGAGACCCATGTATTAATCCAATGATTCAAGCTTCAGATTGTAAAAACCCCAAAAATTAAAATCCAATTTTCGGCCAAAAAGAAGATAAATTCATAAACACAAACCCTAGCTCACAAACTCTAATTAGAAATAAGCATAAACCGTGCCCAAGCATAAGCAAACCACGAAACTCAAGCTAAGAAATTAAAACCCCTAATCAGAAACACTAAAATCGGACCAAAGAGGAAAATATTTTCAAATCGAAACTCCTACCTTGTTAATGAACGAGCCACGGGCCACGAACTATCTCTCGGAATCTCTCTGGCTCACTCTCCCTCGCGAAATCGCCCAGAGAAAAGTCCCATTTCTTTTTTTTTCTTTTTTTCCTTTTGTTGTTCTTGGTAGTAATGTGACGAGAATAGAAGTAAAGAGAAACTTCAAAGGCTTCAAGTAGGGCTAAAGGCGGTCGAGCGCATGACAGATGTGGTGAGACGGATGCAGTGCGTGTGAGAGAGGGAGAACGGGATGAGAGTGAGAATTTGATGAATAAAAAAATGGTAAATTGAAATTAGTATAAGTGAATATAGTGTTGTTTCTATACTTGGTTGAATTTGAAGTTTTCGTACACCGCCAAAAACAAAATCTTTTGTGAAAAATTTCCCTCTAACATCAAAATAGTGAAATGTTGGAAATTTTAGTGCTACCACTACGTCTCTAGATTTGGCTATAGTGAAAATGTTTCAAATTTTAGTGAAAAATTTTCTTCCATTGTAAAATGGTTGAATTTTGGTAATTTTAAATTATTTGAATATTACCACTACTTTATATTGGCTGTAGAGAAAAAAAAGGCCATTAACTATAGTTTTATGTTGGACTAGAGTCTAATTAAGGTAAAAAAAAGGTGAACGTAGTCTCTCTTAAAAGACTCCATTAAAAGGCTAAACTGAAGTTAAAAAAATAAAAAAGCTGTAGTTGTATCCCATATTTTCTGGTAGTGACTAGGTCAAATGTGTACCTAGGTGCCAAAATAAAAACGAAAGAAAACTTAAAGAGAGAGAGAGGAGATGGGCGGCCAAGTCTAGAGAGAGAAGCTCTCAATCTCTTAAACTTTGGAATGACTAAAATGAGAGGAATGAGGGCTCTATTTATAGGGGAGAGATTACCTTCAATAAGGTAATTTCCTCTTTCATAGAATATCACATATTCATGAGCAAAATTTACTCTCCTTCCTTCCTCATTCACACGGCCAAGAGAGTCCTTCTAGAAGGCTTGGATTTATTTCCTCTTTTGTTCTCTCCTTGCTTGGCCGAAATCCTCTTTCCTTGTAGAGGAAATTGGTTTCCTCTTTTTCTTTTGGCAAGTATCTTCATACATCAATGCACAAAATAATCTCTCTTTTTTCTTTGGTTTGGGCGGCCAAGACATCTAGAAGGAGCTTCTAGATGCTTCTTCATTTGTTCATGACAACATAAGAAAAGACCCATTAAGAATTTTCAAGTAAAATTCTATGAAATGAAATTAATCCACAAGGCCCAATTAACTTGTTATGGCCGAGTGATAATATGTCATCATATGACAATGTCAAAAAATTTATTGACATTCATTTCATCCTATGTCCAAAAATACAAAATTACCCTTTTGACAATTTCGTAAAACTTGTCTCGTTCTTGTTTTGACTTAGCTTCTAGTTTAACTATTCCTACTCAATATGATTTGTGACAGTGAACTCATGGATCCAAATGAACAAAGCTTGAGCTAAAATACTTGGACTCAAAAGTTCACAAACCTTTTCCAAGTTTAGTTTAATGTCAACTGACTCCACTAAAGAGTTGACACTGAGAATCCCTCGGTTCAAATGAATTTATTTTCTACTAAAGAATTCAACTAAATTGTGATGAGTGGATCCACTGAATATTATTTATGTTTACCCTTCATGAATATCATCAGCTAGTCGGGATTTACAAAATTACCATTTTACCCTTCTAGTTGTTATTTCCTCAACTCCTTTGTCGCTTGTGAATAGGTTCGAAACAATGTATTGACGAGGAGCTAACAAGTCACATTGATTCATCCAAAAGAGTCATGACTCAATTTGGACACTGACCAGTTCATTTATTCACATTCCAAGGAACAAAGTATGAGGTGATATACATTGCATTTCAGCAATCTTGTACATGAATTCCATATCTATGAGAACTTCACAAAGTTACTCATGACATCTTCATAACTTAGTACTTCACCAATAAGTTTTGTTAAGAATCACATAGTGAATCAAATGAAAATACGTAAGCTATGAAATGACATGTCTCATTTCAAGATTGAGGTAAGCATGATGCAATTCATACGTAGTGAACTCGAGACATAAGATGTTAAATGGTTTGTTATTATCTTGTCTCTAGAAGTGCACTGGTCACTTAAGTACCTTCGGAAGATACCTAGAAGAGCTATAGAGTCTCCAACTCTCAATGTCCCATAATCAGACATCATAGATTCTCCTAACAATCGTACTGAGATCAATAGTCCTTTGATCCTTAGATTGCGAATGTATTGTTTTGAGCAAACCATGAAGAGTTTGTTCATGCAAATCTACATTTGTCTCTTCATGTGTTGTTAGGTTTGTTTATGGACTAAAGACTAAGGTTTTATCATAAAGCTTCAGACAAGGAAGAATGAATGAACGTTTCAACTTTTATTAATAAATAAGCAATTACAAGCAAGAGTCTTCGTGAGACTTTATTTCATCAAATGTACATAAGTAACGACTACAACTCTTCTTGTGGGCACCATAGACAACAATACCCATATCCATATCAAATATCCAACATCTATATTCATATCTTCATCAATCCAATATTCCATACAAAGAATGAGGACTAAACTACATTTAACAACAAAAATGAGGACTCCTACTACATCGATCTACAAAAATATGACTAAACAACTATGACCACATCAAAAATAGGACTAAACTACGATGTCCACATAAAAAATAGGGCTGAACTGTTACGTCCATCAACCAATAACAACTATACTACATCCATTAACAAAAATAGGACAATTACTATGTCCACCAAAAAATAGGACCAAACAATTATGTCCATCAATATCCAATATCCAAAAAACACCATATGACTTCTAAGATCTCCAAAAACAACGAATGAAATCACATAATCCACCCATTCTTCTCTAACACTATCAATATCAATTTGTATATAATGTTTTTTTTATCGAAGCTTTTGAATACCTTCATTGACAATATCGTGGATGCAAATCAAAGTATAATATCTGCACTCTGCATTTCCAAGTTATTTTAGATGTCCTTTAGATATAGTAAGTATTCCACTTCCTTTAGCGACCGCATTCTCAATTTTGAAATTTATGCAAACCGTATGAAACTCCATGAAAAAGGAAAATATTGGAACTTGATCATGTTTATACTTACTAATTATATTTATAAGAAATTTAGATAGTTTACCTTGTGATCAAATCTTTTAAGTTGATAAGAGGCTTTTTATGCATCTTTAACGGATCAAAGATGATACCGCTACAAGTCCAAGGCTAGAGAACTAAAAACATCCAATGCGCTTCGTAATTGTACAAAATGAGAACTTTTTTTTTTTCCTTATACGCACTTTCTTATGGACTTGTGATTTCTTTTCTCCATGTGTCGATCGCATCGGGAGCACTGAAAGAACTCATGCATAAAATAAAATTCTTGCGCCTGATCAATTTCTCCACTTCGGTTTTTAGCAAGCTCAAAAATACTGATTTAAATTAGGAATTGTGGCTATTTGAAATAATATACATAGTAATAAAATAAAAATATGTAGTATAAATGCTACCTCATGTAGACAGTTACGCACGGAAGACTTATTTCTTCACACATCAAAAACTCCGAGATTTCATCAAAATTTAATGAAACATCAATCGCAGAAAGAGTCTTACAAACCTTGACATTGAATACGCTATTGGATGCTTGCATTGATTGGTTGACGTATTGGACTAGGAATCGAAACTTCGAAAAGATAAAAGCGTATGCAATCTTTTTGGTTTCAACTTCGTGAGCTTCGGTAACACTATCAAATTTTAAAGATTCTACAGGGTCTGGACCGCTACTCTCTTTGACCGTTTCAAAGTTTAAAAACCTTCTATTACATGCGACAAAACTCCCGACTGTGTCTTCAATGGTAGTTGCTTCATATGTTGGACCGGTAAAAGAGCTTTCTTAAAAAAATCTACGTCAATGCTTACTCGTACATCATCTGGCCTTAATTGTGAGTCGTGAATTTACTCATTCGGTCAGCTTGGCCACTAGCAACACGCATTGGTTTCCTCGTCTCCGAGTCAATGAGAAGAAAAAAACATACCGCACTTTCATCGAAAGATGGTGTCAAAGGAAATGGTTAATTAATTAAAAAATTATTTTTCTTAGATTTCCATATCATTGGGCCTGGAAATTGAAAGCATTGGGCTAAGCCAATCATTAGAGTAGACACCGAGCCCTAGGGCTCGGCTTGTGGGCACATTATGTTGTCAATGGTGCCCACAAGAAGAGTAGTAGTGTCTATTTATGTACATTTGATGTCATATAGTCTTACGAAGACTCTTGCTTGTAATTGCTTATTCATTAATAAAAAGTTGAAACGTTCATTCAATCTTTCTTTGTTTGAAGCTTTATGATAAAACCCTAGTCTTTTAGTCCATAAACAAACTTAACAACTTACGAAGAGACAAATGTAGATTTGCATGAACAAACTCTTCGTAGTTTGCTTAAAACGATATATTCGCAATCTTAGGGTCAAAGGACTATTGACCTCAGTATGATTGTTAGAAGAATCTATGATGTCTGGTTATGAGGCATTGAGAGTTGGGGACTCTATAGTTCTTCTAGGTATCTTCCGAAGGTACTGAATTGACCAGTGCACTTCTAGAGACAATATAAGAACAAACCATTTAACCTCTTATGTCTCGAAGTCACTATGTATGAATTGCATCATGCTTACCTTAATCCTGAAATGAGACATGCCATTTCACACCTTAGTATTCTCATTTGAGAAAGTCAGAGTTCGGACTCACTATGTCATTCCGAACAGGGCCTATTGGTGAAATACTAAGTTGTGAGTATGTCATGAGTAACTTTGTGAAGTTCTCATAGATATGGAATTCATGTACAAGATTGCTGAAATGCAATGTATGTCACCTCATGCTTTGTTCCTTGGAGTGTGAATAAATGAACTGGCCAGTGTCCAAATTGAGTCCTGACTCTTTTGGATGAAACAATGTGACTTGTTAGCTCCTCGTCAATACATTGTTTCTAACTTATTCACAAGCGACAAAGGAGTTGAGGAAATAAGAGCTAGAAGGGTAAAATGGTAATTTAGTAAATCCCGACTAGCTGATGACATTCATGAAAGGTAGCATAGATAATATTCAGTGGATCCGCTCATCATAATTAGGTCGAATTCTTGAGTAGAAAATAAATTCATTTGAACCGAGAGATTTTCAGTGTCAGCTCTTTAGTGGAGTCAGTTGGCATTAAGCTAAACTTGGAAAAGGTTTGTGAACTTTTGAGTCCAAGTGTTTAGCTCAAGCTTTGTTCATTTGGGTCCATGAGGTCACTGTCACGAATCACATCGATAGGAATAGTTAAACTGGAAGCTAAGTCAAAACAAGAACGAAAATTGTCGAAAGGGTATTTTTGTCTTTTGAGACAAAGGATGAAATGAATGTCAATAAATTTTTGACAAGGTCATTTTATGACATGTTTCACTCGGCCATGACTTGATCATTGGGCCTTGTGAATTAATTTCATTTTATAAGAATTTTATTGAAAATTCTTATTGGGCCTTTTTCATGTTGTCATGAACAAATGGAAAAGCTTCTAGAAGGCCTTTCTAAAGCATAATAGGCGCCCACTACCCAAAGAGAAAGAGAGTTCCTTTTGTGCATTAATGTATGAAGATACTTGCCAAAAGAAAAAGAGGAAACAAATTTCCTATTCAAGGCAATGGGAATTTCGACCAAGACAAGTCAAGGGAGAAGAAAAATAAAAGAGGAAACAAATCCAAGGTGTCATGAAGGCTTATGTGGCCGTGTGACTTGGATAGGAATGGGAAATAAAGGGTTGCTCATAAAGGCTTGGAAAATAAGAGGAAACTACTTCTTTCCAAGGCCAACCCTTCTCCTATAAATAGGACCCTCATTCCCCTCATTTTATTCATTCCACATAAGTTAGAGATTGAGAGCTTCTCTCTCTAGACCTTGTGGTGGCCGAAAATCCTCTCTCTCTCTTTCTAGTTTATTTTCGATTTTTTCTTGTCTTGGCACCTAGGTCCTCATTAGACCTAGTGTTTAGCTCTGCGACTTCGAGACCCGTTCTTAAGTCGTAGTGTTTAAAAGTGCCCACTCACTGATTCCTTCTTTTCGAGTGATTTAGTGATAGAAACTTTCGTGGTTGCTCGAGGTGCCGAGGAAAGAAAGAGAGACGTGCTGCGAGGGGAGACGAGCGTTGCGAACTTTCCAAAAGCTTCTTCAAAGTTCAAGCTTCAAGAAAGGTTAGTAAACTTTAATAGCTCATATTAGTTTTTATTTACATGCATATGCTCTTGTCTAGGTTAGTAAAAACTAGTTTTACTTAAAAAGAAAATTTTTAAAATTCCGCCGCTTAACGAAGCGTTAAACTTTTTCTCAAACCCTAGATCGATTCCAACAAATGGTATCAGAGCTATGGTCAAAGGAATGCATGTGCATGTTTTTTAAATTATGAGCTTGAAAATCGTTTTCGAAAGTTTACTAATTTTGTGACAAGTTAGAATTGTAATCTTAGTTTTTTTTTTAATTTATTGCTCATGCCTTTAAATTAAAAACCATGTTGATTTTCTATGAGTTTGGGATGATGTTAAAACACATTAGAATCAGTTCTAAAAGTTTTTAATTTTTTATATTGAAAAACGTGTTTTAAAGGTTTGAGAATTTTCGAGTAAATTTTGTGACTAGTTTTATTTTCTTGCTAGTTTCGTTTATTTACTTGAATCGTTTTATGCTTGTTGTTATTTCTTTTATTCTATGTTATTACCCTGCTAATAAAACACAAATAAAAGCTTTAAACAATATCTTAAAACGTTCCGTTACACTCGATTCTTTTTCGCACCTAAAAGGACGAAGCTTTAATTTATTTCTTTTTCTTCGAGCTGGAATGTAAACCCGCATTAAAAGCGGCATAACTCTCAGCTCAGAAATCGAAATTTAATGATTCTTGAATAAAATTAAAGCTCTGTCTGTCCTCTGTCCAATGCCACCGGTTTCGGCTCAAAAGGACATCGGAGCCGCCAGATATGGTGATTTTACTCCGAGGTCCGCGGCTGTCTGAAACTCCAGTTTTTTAGAAATCCGGATTTTCAAACCCCACTACCATGAGTTATAGAACTCTAATGAGAAAATTTTCTTGAGCAAAAATGTTTTTCATATGATTATAAACATGATGTGTAAGATTAAAATGTTTTGATTTTTGAAAGTTTAATTGAAATTGAATTTTTACAAAACTAGTTTGAATTTTGAAAAACCGTTTTCACTTTCAAACTTGAAAATATTTTGTCATCCAAATCAAATAAGTTTTCAAAATGTTTTCAAAACTATATCTATATCACATATGTTCAAAATCTATATGCTCTTGAAAATTTGAGTGGGAGGTCTCCTTGTAGACAAGCCGAAAAATAAAAGGATGTGTAATCTCAAACTTTCAAGTGTTCGAGTGAGTTGAAGTTCACACTTCCCTCACGCACTTTCCCGAAATAGAAAATAGGAAAAGATCGAGTATGTCCCTTGTGCCTTTATGCACTAATACTGCTCTGAACATGTCGATCTAGGATTATCTTCTAGTTGTCCGCTCTGTCGCTCTCTAACTAGGAAATTTGTTTCCGAACTTAAAAGAGTCGATGAACCAACTCCAAAAACTAAGTGGGAGGGTTATATTCGTTGTTTGTAACCCGCGATCCCCAACACTAGTGAAAGATGCAATAACGTGGGACTAAGAGCCGCTCTTGCGACCCTCACTTAAATGTGAGTACTCCAAGGCGTTATTGCTTCGATCATTGCTCAATGAGCTACGTCCGAGAATGATGCAATGATGGCAAGGCCTCCCCTTGGGGGATTGTTTTTCAAAGCTGATCTTTTGGACTAAGTGGTTGGTTGCACACTTAGGCTCAATCCCTAGTATCCTTCCTTAAGGCTCTGCGAAAGGATATGAGTGATCAAACCAATTTACAAGGTGGCTAGTCAAAATAGATGTATTGACATCTTGGCTTAGCATTAATGATGTGTCATTTACTTATAAATGGAGATTTTTTGCGGCCTTCTCTTGAGGGAGTAAATTATCGTTTGGTTTATAACACCTTTGGGTTTTACAAAAGTCTTAATGAAACTTAAATCCTAAACCAAAGACTAATCATAAACTTGTTTCAACTTTTATAGGCAATATGTCTCTCAACCCTCTCTCTACAATTCTTTCCTCAAATAAACTCGAAGGCGACAATTACGTCGATTCGAAACGTAACCTCGACATAATACCTACCGTTAACAAGCACAAATGGGTACTCACCACCCCGTGTCCTCTTCTGACGAATGATGATTCGACTCAAGAGGACAATGACGCCTTAGCGGCCTGGCTTCGATCCGATGAGATTGTGAGGTGCTATATCTTGGCATCTATGAACAATATGCTGAAAGAGCAACATCGTGACATCGAGACTGCCGCCGAAATGCTCTACAATCTCCTTGAGATATTTAGAGGGCAAAGGCGTCAAGCAAGGCAACAAGCAGTCCGACAGTTTATGAACTGTCATATGAAGGCTAGGACTCCTGTTAGAGACTTTATGATACTGATCATTAGTTTTCTAAATAAGATGGAAATCCTAGGATCTGAGAATGATGGGAAGAATGTCATAGATATGATCTTAGAAACTCTCCCCGCATCTCTTGATACCTCCAAGATGAACTACTCAATAAACAAGCTAGAGTACACTGTTACCAAGCTTATGGAGGAACTTCACACTGCTGTAGGTCTCACTAAGAGAAAGAGGAATCAAGGAGAGGCACATGCTACTGAGCAAAAAGCCTCCGCCTCTGGAACTGTGAAGAGACCTTACAAGGCCGATAAAAAGAACTGTCCCGCCTATCTCAAAGCAAAGGAACATAGTATTGTACTAGTTACCGAAGCATGCTTAGTAGCTGATAATGTATCATCGTGGATTCTTGACTCCGCTGCTACTAACCATATTTGCTGTTCCTTGAATGGTTTCAAGAAAACCAAAAGCTTAGAGGAAGGCGAGTTCTGTTTCAAATGGGGTGATGGGAGCCTGGTGTCTGCGAAGGATGTGGGATCCGTGACATTGTCTTTTGAAGACCGCACTATAAACTTGAATAATGTTTATTTTGTTCCTACCTTTGGTAAGAACTTAATATCCGTTGCTCGTATTCTTGAGCAAGATTATTGTCTAAAGTTCATTAAGAATGGAATTCGGATTTCGTTTCCTGATAATTCTTTTGTCACTGATGCATGTATGAAGAATGCTCTTTTCTACATCTATCCCACTCAACCTTCTCTTTTAGACACCGAAATAGATAACGATCTAATTAGGGAGCCAAAGAGGATCAAACTTTCTGAATCCTCCGATCTAACAAAATCAACATACCTCTGGCACTTAAGACTTGGTCATATCAGTCTAGATAGGATTAAGAGACTTGTGAGGGATGGTCCACTCCAAGCCTCTGCAATAGGCTCACTACCTACTTGTGAATCCTGTATAGAAGGAAAAATGACTAAGCGACCTTTCTCCGATAAGGGTCGAAGAGCCACTGAGTTGCTGGAACTAATACATTCTGATGTATGTGGTCCGCTCAACCAACAGGCACGTGGAGGATACGAATACTTCGTTACCTTCACTGATGATTACTCAAGATATGGGTTTGTCTATTTGCTTAAACACAAATCCGAGACCTTTAACGTATTTAAGGTCTTTAGGGCTTTAGTGGAAAAGCAAACTGGCAAAGTGATCAAAACCCTTCGATCTGATCGAGGTGGTGAGTATATGTCTGGAGAGTTCGATGACTTTCTTAAAGAAGAAGGTATCGCTTCTCAGCTTACCGCGCCTGGCACACCTCAACAAAACGGAGTGTCAGAGAGAAGAAACCGAACTCTTATGGAGATGGTTAGATCAATGATGAGTTACTCATCACTCCCGCTTTCCTTTTGGGGATATGCCCTCGAAACAGCCGCCTACATTCTGAACCAAGTTCCGTCTAAAACGGTTCCTGGTACTCCTTATGAGAGATGGACTGGCCGTAAAGTGAATCTTGGCCGCATCCAAATTTGGGGTTGCCATGCACACGTGCTGAGGCAAAAGACTAGCAAGTTGGCTAGTAGGTCAGAATTGTGCCTGTTTGTAGGATATCCGAAGGAAACCAAAGGTTTTACTTTCTATAGTCCCGAGGACGATAAGACTTTCGTTAGCACGAATGCTCGTTTCCTCGAGGAGGACTTTATGAAAGATGCGAAACCTAGAAGCAAAATTGTGCTTGAAGAAAAGTTGGGTGAGGAAGCTTCTACCTCATCTGTAAGAACTGTTCTTACCCCAACTGAAACACAACCTAACTCATCAGAATCTTGTCAAGTAGTACTTAGACGTAGTGGGAGGGCTACTCAAAAGCCTGACAGGTACATGTCTTATGGAGACTCTCTTGTAGCCGTCTCCGACATGGATGACCCTGTTTCCTATAGCCAAGCGATGGCTTGTTCTGAATCAAACCTTTAGCTTGACGCCATGAAAGTTGAAATGCACTCGATGTATGTAAACAAAGTTTGGAAACTTGTAGACCTTCCTGAAGGGATTAAACCCGTAGGGTGTAAGTGGATATACAAGAAGAAAAGGGGTCCTGATGGGAACGTCGAGACGTTCAAAGCACGACTTGTGGCAAAGGGTTATACCCAACAAGAAGGGATTGACTATGAAGAAACCTTCTCGCCAGTCGCGATGCTTAAATCCATCCGCATACTCCTATCCATAGCTGCAGCTCTCGACTATGAGATCTGGCAAATGGATGTCAAGACAGCCTTTCTGAATGGCAATCTTGACGAGCGCATTTACATGGCTCAACCAGACGGTTTCGTGGATAAAGGTCAAGAGACCAAGGTTTGTGAGTTGCTTAAATCCATTTATGGACTAAAGCAAGCATCTAGATCGTGGAATATTAGATTCGATGAAACTGTAAAGAGCTTCGGCTTTGAACAGTCAATAGATGAGCCTTGTGTTTACAAGTTAATACACGAAGGCAAAGTTGTGTTTCTGGTACTATATGTCGATGATATACTACTCATTGGTAATGACGTGGGTAAGTTATCTGAGGTTAAGCTCTGGCTAGCAAAGCAATTCGATATGAAGGATCTAGGAGAAGCCGCGTACATTCTGGGAATCCAAATCTTTCGAGATAGGAAAAACCGGACCCTGTCGCTCTCTCAAGCATCTTATATTGATAAGGTGATGGATCGCTTCTCGATGCAAGACTGCAAGAGGGGTCAAACACCCTTTAGGCATGGAGTTTCACTCTCTAAGGACCAGTCTCCCAAGACTGCACAAGAGATTGAAGACATGAGGAAAATTCCTTACGCCTCTGCCGTAGGAAGCCTCATGTATACCATGCTTTGCACTAGACCTGACATCTGTTTCGCCATTGGCGTAGTTAGCCGTTTCCAATCCAACCCTGGACCCGAGCACTGGATTGTTGTTAAGCATGTTCTTAAGTATCTTCGAAGAACTAGGAACTTGATGCTTACATACTCAGGTACTGACCTGACTATGACGGGATATACCGACTCCGATTTTCAAGCGGATAAGGATTCCAGGAAATCCACTTCGGGATCTGTGTTCATCCTTAATGGTGGAGCTGTTGTGTGGAGAAGTATTAAGCAATCTTGCATTGCTGACTCCACAATGGAAGCAGAATATGTGGCTGCTTGTGAAGCATCCAAAGAGGCTGTATGGCTTAGAAAATTCCTTAAGTATTTGGAAGTTGTTCCAAACGTCGACAAGCCCATGACCCTTTATTGTGATAATAGTGGGGCTGTCGCTAACTCAAAGGGACCTAGAAGCCATAAGCGCTCTAAACATATTGAGAGGAAATACCATTTGATTCGAGAGATCGCGCAACGCGGAGACGTGGAGGTGAAGTAGATCTCTGGCAGATCCATTCACCAAGGCCCTAGCGAACAAGGTCTTCGACCAACATCGTGAGGGATTAGGCATGTAGGACTACTCACATCTTCTTTGAGTCAAGTGGGAGTTTGTTGTCAATGGTGCCCACAAGAAGAGTAGTAGTGTCTATTTATGTACATTTGATGTCATATAGTCTTACGAAGACTCTTGCTTGTAATTGCTTATTCATTAATAAAAAGTTGAAACGTTCATTCAATCTTTCTTTGTTTGAAGCTTTATGATAAAACCCTAGTCTTTTAGTCCATAAACAAACTTAACAACTTACGAAGAGACAAATGTAGATTTGCATGAACAAACTCTTCGTAGTTTGCTTAAAACGATATATTCGCAATCTTAGGGTCAAAGGACTATTGACCTCAGTATGATTGTTAGAAGAATCTATGATGTCTGGTTATGAGGCATTGAGAGTTGGGGACTCTATAGTTCTTCTAGGTATCTTCCGAAGGTACTGAATTGACCAGTGCACTTCTAGAGACAATATAAGAACAAACCATTTAACCTCTTATGTCTCGAAGTCACTATGTATGAATTGCATCATGCTTACCTTAATCCTGAAATGAGACATGCCATTTCACACCTTAGTATTCTCATTTGAGAAAGTCAGAGTTCGGACTCACTATGTCATTCCGAACAGGGCCTATTGGTGAAATACTAAGTTGTGAGTATGTCATGAGTAACTTTGTGAAGTTCTCATAGATATGGAATTCATGTACAAGATTGCTGAAATGCAATGTATGTCACCTCATGCTTTGTTCCTTGGAGTGTGAATAAATGAACTGGCCAGTGTCCAAATTGAGTCCTGACTCTTTTGGATGAAACAATGTGACTTGTTAGCTCCTCGTCAATACATTGTTTCTAACTTATTCACAAGCGACAAAGGAGTTGAGGAAATAAGAGCTAGAAGGGTAAAATGGTAATTTAGTAAATCCCGACTAGCTGATGACATTCATGAAAGGTAGCATAGATAATATTCAGTGGATCCGCTCATCATAATTAGGTCGAATTCTTGAGTAGAAAATAAATTCATTTGAACCGAGAGATTTTCAGTGTCAGCTCTTTAGTGGAGTCAGTTGGCATTAAGCTAAACTTGGAAAAGGTTTGTGAACTTTTGAGTCCAAGTGTTTAGCTCAAGCTTTGTTCATTTGGGTCCATGAGGTCACTGTCACGAATCACATCGATAGGAATAGTTAAACTGGAAGCTAAGTCAAAACAAGAACGAAAATTGTCGAAAGGGTATTTTTGTCTTTTGAGACAAAGGATGAAATGAATGTCAATAAATTTTTGACAAGGTCATTTTATGACATGTTTCACTCGGCCATGACTTGATCATTGGGCCTTGTGAATTAATTTCATTTTATAAGAATTTTATTGAAAATTCTTATTGGGCCTTTTTCATGTTGTCATGAACAAATGGAAAAGCTTCTAGAAGGCCTTTCTAAAGCATAATAGGCGCCCACTACCCAAAGAGAAAGAGAGTTCCTTTTGTGCATTAATGTATGAAGATACTTGCCAAAAGAAAAAGAGGAAACAAATTTCCTATTCAAGGCAATGGGAATTTCGACCAAGACAAGTCAAGGGAGAAGAAAAATAAAAGAGGAAACAAATCCAAGGTGTCATGAAGGCTTATGTGGCCGTGTGACTTGGATAGGAATGGGAAATAAAGGGTTGCTCATAAAGGCTTGGAAAATAAGAGGAAACTACTTCTTTCCAAGGCCAACCCTTCTCCTATAAATAGGACCCTCATTCCCCTCATTTTATTCATTCCACATAAGTTAGAGATTGAGAGCTTCTCTCTCTAGACCTTGTGGTGGCCGAAAATCCTCTCTCTCTCTTTCTAGTTTATTTTCGATTTTTTCTTGTCTTGGCACCTAGGTCCTCATTAGACCTAGTGTTTAGCTCTGCGACTTCGAGACCCGTTCTTAAGTCGTAGTGTTTAAAAGTGCCCACTCACTGATTCCTTCTTTTCGAGTGATTTAGTGATAGAAACTTTCGTGGTTGCTCGAGGTGCCGAGGAAAGAAAGAGAGACGTGCTGCGAGGGGAGACGAGCGTTGCGAACTTTCCAAAAGCTTCTTCAAAGTTCAAGCTTCAAGAAAGGTTAGTAAATTCTTAGCTCATATTGGTTTTTAATTACATGTACTTGCACTTGTCTAGGTTAGTAAAAACTGTTTTACTTGTAAAAGAAAATTTTTAAAATTCCGCCGCTTACCGAAGCGTTAATTATTTTCTTAAACCCTAGATCGATTCCAACACATTATGTAGTGAGACTTCTCACACATGTGCGCCTGATCGGCACCGTGCCCAGCCTAGCCTCCCTCCCATCTTGCCAAGAGGCCCTGTATTCCTTATCATGGGTTGGACATTGCGAACTATTGCTAGTATACGCCCGGCCACTCTCTTGATCGCATAACTCTAGATTAGCCCCAACACCCGCAAAAACGCTGGGCCAAACAGCCCAGTTAGCTATTCCTTACCCTAGACGGTGCATCTCTTGGCACATCACCTCACATGTGTGCGGAAAAGCTTTGGATGAATAGGAGAAATGCCCTACCCATCCCCTCGACTAAGCTTAGGCCCAGCCTTGTGCGTCTTGCCCTAGGGTAAGATAAAAACCACGAAGGATGTGGTCTTCGCTGGTCCCTCAAACGTGCGGGACCTGCTCAATCGTCACGCCGTATTGACAAGCCCAACCTTCTTGTATTTTTCTCGGTTTAGAGCTCATGAGCTAGATCTCGCTTGATCAAGCTCGGCCTACTCACATAGAAGAACATCTCGAAGTTGAGATCATGGATTTGATCTCCCTTGATTAAAAATTCGACCCATGACTTTTGGGTGCGAAAAGTCGCACCCAAAAGCTTACCCGCCAAATTTAAGTGCGACTTTTTTCGCACCCAAAGGTGAATCCATATGACTTTTGGGTGCGACAAGTCGCACCCAAAAGCTTACCCGTCAAATTTGGGTGCGACTTTTTCGCACCCAAAAATACTTTCCCGCTATTTTCAATATTCTTTCAGTCATAATTGGGTGCGAATATGGGTGCGAAAAGTCGCATCTAAAAATTGGACCCGAAAGTTATGACTTTTGGGTGCGACTTTTCGCACCCAAGACCTTTAGGTGCGGAAAAGTCGCACCTGAAGGTGTTTTTGGGTGCGAAAAAGGACTTTTGGGTGCGAAAAAAGTCGTACCCAAAAGTTTTTTTTGTACTAGTGCAAAATTAAAAATTTACAGAAAATAAATTGCTAAACCTATACTCTTTAATTTGTGGGTTTAACAAGAGATCTAAACAATTATGATTTGTCAAGCCACGAGATTGCATATTAAACAATACTATCCGTTAATTATATAATGGGTAAACGGAAATCAAAATATAAACAACATATGCTCTGATGTAGATGTATAATTGTGGGTTAATGGAGATGATTAAGGGTTTGATGAATATTGATAAATCTAAAAGAACATTTCATGTTTTTTATTATTTAAATAGCACACAATTTCATCCAAGACTAGTGCTAGATAATAATAATAATAATAATAATAATAATAATAATAATAATAATAATAATAATAATAATAATAATAATAATAATAATAATAATAATAATAATAATAATTTAACTTAAAATGAGAGAATAAAATTAAAATAGAAAGTATTTAAAACTCAAAAATGTCATGTTAAAACTTTAAAGATCACCTTCGTAAATATTTTAATGTTATTTATTGTTATCATTGTGATACAAAAAAAAAAAAAAAAATGAGCAAGTTTTCTTTTTATGATGGTATATTTGAGGTCGGATAAAGTGCCATATATATAGATTAAAATTAGTGGGGGATTTTATATTTAACCTTACTATCTTTATTATATAGTACTAAAGAATATACCAATAAATTTATGGGAAGAAAGTTAAGTCTTCTACAAAAGGAAAACGAGTACTCCTAGTAAGAGACCCCAACTTTCCCATTATTGCAAGCACTAGGAAAATTAAAATTTGCTTTACCTTCTTTCTTCGTTTCTTTCTTTATTAGCTGTCCGCGTCTTTTTCACTAGGAAGAATTGCAAGTGTCTTTTAACTTAAAACATTAGTTTTCTACATAGATTCTCCTTTGGAAAATCTATGATATCTTGATGCTTTTAGGGGATATGTTTCCCGAAGAGTATTTACGTATACGGGAAGAATATAGTAAAAAGAGTATGAGAAAGTACATGGGCAAGTAAACGAACAAATGAAAAAGTCCATATAAAAGTTTTGCGGTAGCATCAACCCGCAATTTTGTTCCATCTATAGAAACTATTTGGAGACGAAACTACATAAATTTATCAGAAATAAAAACCTTCAAAAGTTTTTCAAATGGTATAAATTTTGTCATCCCACTTGTTTCTCTTTAGGAGAGGAATAAGACGAATGACCTCAAAGTTTAAGAGTTGATATGGACAAATATATAACTAGTTCCATCCCTGAAGTTTTTGGCCCCTTTAATTAGTTGTTTAAGTTCACACGTATTATGCGCTTGCTAATGGATTTTATTTCATTCCAATATTTCTTATATAAAGTATGAAAAGTTAAGCAAATAATAACTAGCAAGTACTTTTATTTTTATTTTTTGGTCTAATGTTAAAAAGAACTACAAAAAGCGAGCCAAGATTAGTATATATTACAGAAATGATAGTGATTGCTCTAAACACAATTAAGGTAAACTTAAGGACGAATTAGATATTATTTATCTTACTATTATATTGCAAATATTTAGATTTGAAAGCCAAGAATACAATCACGCGTGCGTTCTGTAGAGCAGACTCACGAAAATAAAAATAAAATGATTTTTTTTTTTTTTTGTACGAAAGTAGCCAATTCAAAGTAAGTGTTTAGCAAAATAGCTAATATTTCATAAGTTAGTGCATTTTATTGACTTATAATGTAAAAAAATACTAATATATTCTTAATTATTTTCAAAATAATTAATTTTAGTGTCTAAAATTTTAACCCACTGCACTTTATGTATATACCAAATAGATTCAAAAAATTTAATCGTGCGTTCAAAATATTTAATCCTTCATCCAAATAGGCAACATAATATTTGAAGTCATAGTCATCTATAACGAGAGCAACGAAGTGTCAAAAAATATAATCCTGCTTTCAAAAAATTTAATCCACTATTCGATAAACCAGAAGAAGAAGATGTCAAAAAATTAAATCCTGCTTTCAAAAAATTTAATCCAATGTTTGATAAAAAATAAACTTAAAATTGAAGAAGAAGAAGAAGAAGAAGAAGAAGAAGAAGAAGAAGAAGAAGAAGAAGAAGAAGAAGACAGTGATAGCGGTGGTTATGACGATCGACGCCGATCTTCAATCTTTGACTTTCGATCTTCGAAGATTTAGGGAGAGCAAGAATGTTACCGACAATAGGGAATCACCGGCTCCTCCTCCTTCTTCTACGTCACTGACACCAATCTCTGCCTTTTCAATCGTCAATGGCTTCCTTCGTCGGAGAAACCCCCAAAAGCAACAATCATCATGGTCCACGGCTCCGGAAACGACACGATCAGGATATTCCATGCCACTCCGATCTTCCTCGCCCAAAACGGTTTTGTTTGCTAAGCCGTCTATCTCCCCTCCTGCGGCCGACCCAATGGTCTCCCCGCCTTCGTCCCAACGTAAAAGTCGCCGCCAAACACTGCATCACCTTCTTCCAAACCTGAACTGGACAGGACAAACTCAAGAAACTCCCTCTATTTATCTTTGGAGAATCCATGGGCGGAGCGATCTGCATTCTGCTGCACTTTCTCGCGCCGGCGTAGTTTTTCTCCACTATGATTTTGGTGGCACTGATGTACCAGATCTCGGACGCGATTTAGCCGCCGTGGTCGGTCTCGAAGATTTTGATAGTGTTGGCGAGATTGTGTCCGACTATTGCGGCGGCGCCGGTGAGGGATTTGGTGGAGAAGTCGATTAAGGTGATGGCGCAGAGGGAATTGACGGAGATATGGATTTGAGAGACGAAGCGTTGGATGGGAAATATGATGAAACATTGAGTCTGTGCTGTGGTGAAGGGTGTTTTCGGGGGTTTTTTTTTTTTTTTTTTTTTTTTTTTTTTAAATTTAGGCTATTTTGCTTCAATTTTACAAAGTTGGGCTACTTTGCCAAAAGACAAACTTAAAAATGGTTAGATAGCCGCATCGCCCTAAACTAAAAGTTAATCCATTGTTCAGTGTTTAAGTTAGTCCACTTGACATAATTCATATTGTAAAATATACGCACGAAAAGTAATTAGGGGTAATTGGGCAAGTAGTCTAATAGCTCACTCTACTTTTAAAAAATAACCATAGTTTCATTTTATTAAGAAAATAGCCCACCAGACCTAAGTAAATTAATTAACTGATTAGGTTAATTTAGTTTACTTAGAATGATAGCCCACTAGGCCGAACTAAATTAAATTAACCTAAACGGCTAATTAATTTACTCTGGTTTGTTGGACTATTTTCTAAATAAAATGAAATTTTGACTAAAAACTTAAATGAATCTAACAAATTGACTAGTTGCAACAAATTATTGAAATAATTATTATAAACTTTGACCTACTTATGTTGTCTTTCAATAGATGATTGGAACATTAACGCTTGGCCAAAATGAAACAGCTATATTAATATTAAATTATGTCTAGTCAGAGAGAATATGTCGCACACAATGTAGAGTTAATGCATGAGATAATTTGTTCCGATGCAATAGGTAAAAATATAAAATGCTAAGTAAAAGTAAATGACACAAAAAAATGTTAATCCAGTTTAGTACAGTTACCTACTTTGGGACAATTTGCTCAATGACTAAAAAATTCAATAAATGAAAAGTAGTCTATAGTACACAATGATCTTATATGAATGATCCCCGCTGCATGGCCATTTTCTGATTACTACTCGTGAATTTCAACTCATGCTCCCCTGAATCTGAACCC
Source organism: Urtica dioica subsp. dioica (assembly GCF_054948205.1). NCBI lineage: Eukaryota > Viridiplantae > Streptophyta > Magnoliopsida > Rosales > Urticaceae > Urtica > Urtica dioica. Next base: position 42,138,259 of record NC_142757.1, read on the forward strand.
CCCTATTCTAAAACACTCCTCCAAGTATTGGTAATATTCAATGTCAACGACCGTGAATCTTCAATCACAAAACACATAAACTCAAACAAGAATGTAACACTTTATGAATTAGGAATAGCACGCATTTAGAAAATTACACCACACATGTCAGACAACTAGTTTATCAGTCCGCCGATTTTAAATGTCTAAGAACCCTAATTGTATTAATGAATGCGTCAAAAAATTACTAAAGGCAAAAACTTTCTTATATAGTGGAATAGAGTTTTTTTATCCATTAACGCGGGAAAAAAATATATGTAGAATGAATTCCGCTAATAATTTTGGTGAAACATAAAACTTGTCAAAAATACAGATTATTCGTATAGTGGTCAATATATCTCAACATATTTGAACATGTTGTAGTCTGTCGAGACAAATTTGTCTTAAAAAATAAGTTACGCATGTATTAAAATATGGGCAGTGTAGCGAAATAGCCAAAATGAAACTATGAAATTTGTTTTTAGTCTATGTTTCACAATTTTTAGTGAAATAGCCTACAGACTTATGTGGCAATAATTAAGGTCTGATTTACCCTTATTTATTAACAAATTCGTCATTTTCTCTTTCCTACTTTTTTCCTACATTTTTTTTTACATAAAAACTTCAAAAAACCATATCTATCTCATATGAATTCGAAATTGAGTGATTCCAAATCCTACGGATTCGTGACGCCGAGATCTTCAAAAATAGATCCATTGTGTTTGATGAAAAATCATGTTTAATATCATAGATGTAGAAAAATCACGTTACTACCTTAAATATGGAAATAACTGGAAATTTTTAAAATTATAAAAAAAATAAATGGAAACGTAACTATGATGCATTAAACATAAGTTTTCATCAAACACAATGGGTCTATTTTTGAAGATCTCGACACCACGAATTTGTAGGATTTGAAATCACTCAATTTCGAGTTCGTATGAGAAAGATGCGAATTTTTGAAGTTTTGATGCAAAAAAATTATTTGAAAAAACATAGGAGAGAGAAAGTGACGAATTTGTTAATAAATAAGGGCAAATCAGATCTTAATTATTGCCACATAAGCCATTTGGCTATATCACTAAAAATTGTCAAACATAGGCTAGATCCAAAATCACATGTTTAAAGTGGCCTATTTACTTACAAATCTCTTAAAATATTGGATAATTTAGCAAAATAGCCAACTTAAACGTTGAGAATTAAACGTTGAGAATTGCTAAATAGCCAATGTTTGGTAAATATTAGGTAAATAGCCAATTTTTTATATTTACAAACGTAAATATTAAGTAAATAGCAACTGTTATATTAAGCCACGTCATCATTTATGGCTATTTACCTAATATTTATCAAACCTTGGCTATTTAGCAATATCAAATATTTAAGTCGGCTAATTTTTTGTTTTTGTTTTTTTTTTTGTAAAATATTTGAGTCACAAATAATGATTCTGGATGCACGAAAAAACATGAGAAAAATCAAGCAGCTAAAGTAATATTTTGAAATGCGACACACATGAAACTTAAAAGTTAAGGGGCCGTTTGGTTTAGTTTTCTAAACTCGTTTTCTGTTTTTAAATTCTGTTTTCTGATTCTAATTTTTAAATTTAAAAAACAGATTTAGAATTACGTTTCAGAATATTTTAAATGTTGTTTGGTTATGTTTTCCATTCAATTGTATAGAGATAAAATAGAAAACAACTTTTCATTGTTTTCTGTTTTCTGAACAAATTTCAAAGAAAACAGAAACATGATTCTAAATCTGTTTTCTAAAAACATAAACAAACAGTTTTTCTAAAACTGTTTTCTAGAATTTAGAATTAGAAAACAGAAAATGGATTTGGAAAAGTAAATCAAACGGGCCCTAAGTTTTATATTTGTGATATGCGTAATGTTATATGTACCGCTACCAACTAATAAGTTATTCATACTGATTGAATGAATATAAATATCTAAATTCACATGTATTTGAAGCAAGAGTTCCCTGTATATTCGAACCGTTAAACTATGTTGGTGCCATTAATATTAATTGATAAAATACCCTTAATATTGCTGAAGAAGTATTCATATATCGTAGTTAACAAGCATAAAACGACAAGATATCTAAGACCGCAGATCTTTATTATGTAATAGAACTGCATCAAAAACATCAATGTCACAAACAAAGATAAAATACCAGAAATCACTATCACGCCACATTCATGTGACTTAGGATGTAAAGCAAAAGCTTAAGGCTAAAAAAAATTTGAAAAAAAAAGCCCAAAATTTTGGCTTCATCTGATAATTAGGAGGAATAAATTTAAGGGAGATTTGCACCAAAGTCACTTCTTATGAGCAAAATTGTATCTATGTCACCACTAAAAAACGTGTTTCAACTAAGTCACTCTTATTTATTATTAGACCAAAATACCCTTAAAGTAGAACTATAGTTAAATATTTAAAAAAAAAGTAGACTAAAAGAAGAAAGTAGAACCACAATTAAATATTTACAAAACAAAAGTAAACTAGAAGGCTGAATATGTGATTCTGGCGAGAGCTCCGGCGAGGGTTACGGCGGCGGTGACCTCGTCGGAGCGGCGATCGGCGCGGTAGTCGGAGCTTAAGCTAGAGAGATTAGGGTTTGGGAGGGAATTTGATGAGAGATTAGAGTTTGGGTGTGGATATGAATTCTTGTTGGATAAAAAATAGAAGGTTAATTAAGAATTGTATATGTGACAAATATGCAAAAAAAAAAAAAGACACGAATGCAATTTAGACTCATTTGTGATACAAATGAAATAATGTGCTGCTGTTGTGACATTTACATCAAATTCCACTAAATTAAATGGGCATAATCTGATAACTAAGGCCCAAAATTTATTGAGGCATAATCTAACAAAAAGGCCCAAAGAATTGTAGTAGCCCAATTTAATTTCCCCTAAAAAAAAGAAAGAAAAATGGCCTCTTCTCACCTGCTTCTCAGTTCTCACGCTGAATGGTGTTTGACAACAGTAATCTCCTTGGTGCCGTTACACGCACAAGTCAACCACATAATCGATTTTTTTGTTTTTTTTGTTTTTTTGTTTGTTTTTTTGTTTTGTTTTGTTTTTTTTTGTTTTTTGCAGAAACCAATTCATTCAATTGAGCTTCAAAGGTTTTTAAGGTAAATTTTGAATAATAAAGTTTTATTTATTTACATATTATTTTCATAATCACCAAATTGTTTTCTCTTAAAGTTAGTGACAATTTGAGAATTGAGAAGCTTAAAGACAAATACATTGAATCCGGAAAAAACAAAAGAGAGAAAGACAATTCGATCTTTCAAGGAGATACAACATAATTTTTTTGTCCGCTTTAAAGGCTCTAGAGAGAGGAAGCTAGGAAAGAGTCATCTCTATACGGTCCGGCAGAGGATAAGCGAATCTATGCTCGAATACTTGTCACGATTCACTAAGGAATCAAATAGAGTCGACAAGTTTGAAGATGAAGATGCCATCTCCGCCATTCTCGATGGACTCCTAGTCGATGACTTTCTCAACTCCTTGATCAAGAAAGAGGCGACGACAACGATCGAGCTCACAACTTCGGTCGGAAAGTACATCACTTTGGAAGAGTTTGTCCAGATTCGAAGGACAAGCGATCAAGTAAACCGCCGAAGAGAAGATGACGAGTCCGACGACTGGAAAAAGAAGATGGCGTGTGCCAACACTGTCGGACGATCCCATACTGACTCGAAGCGTCTGTTGGTGGAAAATTTTTGAGATCACTCAAACTTTACCCCGTTGAATGCCCCGCTTGAGAGAATCCTCACATTGGCTCGCGACAAGTTTACCGACACCACACCTCTGAAGAGCAACCCCGCCAAACGAGACCGGTCCAAATACTACAAGTTTCACAAGTGTTACAGACATGTGACCTCTGGATGTATCGATATGAAGAGACAAATCGAGTTCTTAATCCGAGGAGGGGACTGAAGGAGTTCGTTCTCAAAATGGTCAGCAACGCCAAAGCCTCGACAAGCCGACACGGCAAAGCAGTCAGGAAAGAGAATAATGAGAATGGGGTCCAAAGGGTAAGAGTACCTCTTAAAGTTGTCACCTAAAAGTCAAATACCGCCCAGACAAGAGCGAGTTCCGCATCGACAATCGAACCCCACATGCTCTCCATTTTGTCACTACTTTTTTGTGTCCCACCACATGGAATCCCCGTGAGGGGTGAAATTTTTGTAATCCACTCAGTGGAAATACTTATCAATGAAAAACGATCTCTTTTTGTAATCCACTCATTTGTCTTTGGATTGAATTGGCTGAGGAGGCATGGTTTTTTTTAAAAAAATTCATTCCCTCACTCTTCCTGTCACTCTCTCTTTCCCATAAGCTCACTCGCTCTTTCTCTCTCTCCTAGCTTTCTCTTTTTCTCTCTTTCATTCCGGTGGGTTTCCGACCAAACCAACGGGAGATGAGATACACCTCCACCATCACTGCCAAGTCCTAATAAAAAAGATCATTTTGAGTACAAACTTTACCCGTGAAATCGCTGTTGTTCCCCGAAAAAGCTCGGCCGAAGTCGGAGAAAAGGTGAGTTTAGGATTGAACTTCTTTTCGACATATCTTCTCCACCCGACCCTCAAATGACATGACTCTTTCTGCATTAGCTTTATTTTGAAAAGCTGTACAAAGCTGAAGAATTGCATCTTTCAAATCGGAACGGAAGTCATTCTTCATAGCATCGCCGGTAAAATGTAAATTTTTTGATTTTTGTGTACATCTGTGTTTTTGTGTGTGGTGTCTCATAAAAAAAACCCCGCCAAGGTATTCAGGATGTTTAGGAGTTCTAAGAACACCTTTCAGAAAAAAATTTCAGTCGCCGAAAATTTCTGCCGCCACCATCGCCAGAGCTCCGGTGTTGAAATTTTGAGCAGAGGCCTCTCTGAGTCTTTTTGATGTTTCGAACGCAACAGTGAAATCCGTGTTCATTGGCACGTACTTCGAGCACCTTTGAGGAACCAAATAGGTAGGACTGCTATTACTCTTCCTTTGTGAGAGTTTTATTAATTTAAAAATGGTTAGTATTAAGGTAGATGGTTGTGTGAAATGACTAAACCAAGTAGGCTCGTCTCGATATTTTGATGGGATAGAGTTTTAGAATAATTATACCATAAAAGGATTATTATATATGATATGTAATCAATGTATTCGTTATCGATCGATGCGCTTCCGTCCGGGGACATTATTGTCCAAAATAGTTGATTGGAGGGAGCGATGGCGCATTCCGTTTCCTTTGGTGTGCATCGAATTTATGCGGGGCGAGACTTGGGGTTACTAGTCGTTGTGCTCATCTCCCGCAGTTACTTTGGGTCCAGCATCAGTTGTAGGTGATGCGCGTCCACCCGGAGCCTTACAGCCCATAGTAGCTACTCTTGGCTTCATGCCGGAGGTTTCATTGATCTTTGAGTTTTAAATAAATAGTAATTAATATTCGGTAAATAACGTAAAGTTGGTAACTATGAGTTTTGATGAATAATGTGGTTAGAAACCTTAGATTGGGTAATGGTTATCCTGCTAAGCATGTGGAAGCTCACATTTTTTTTTGTTTTTGTGTTTTTTTTTTTCTAATTCCACTTCAGGTGCATGAAGATAGATGTTCTGGTTGTAGAAATGTTGTGGCATCCCAACAAATAACGTGAAGATACACATTTTTGTAAGATATTCTCCTCCTTGTCTATAATACTTTGACTGAGATGACTTGATGATATTTGTCGTTTTTATATATTAATGGTGCTACACTAAACTTTGGTGATTTGTTGACTGGTCGTTAAGTTATATTTGTTTACGTCTATAAATCCCATGGGTGTATACTCTGTTGACTTTTAAAAAGAAGTCTGACCTGACATTTTATTTTGTTGTCTAGTGTGATTTTTATTCATTTGAGCCTTTTATTTTATTTTTATTTTAACACCTTATTTTGGGGCGTCACAAATTATGGTATCAGAGCATAGGTTTAAGATAACCAAGGGGTATAGCACCATTTGATTTGTGTCGGCCGATGTCATATTTTTAAATTTTAATTTTGTTTTCAATGGTGCCCACAAGAAGAGTAGTAGTCTCTATTTATGTACATTTGATGTAATATAGTCTCACGAAGACTCTTGCTTGTAACTGCTGAATTATTAATAAAATTTGAAACGTTCATTCATTATTCCTTGTCTGTTTGAAGCTTTATGATAAACTATAGTCTTTAATCCTCAAACAAACCTAACAACAAATGAGGAGTCAAATATAGATTTGCATGAACAAAACTTCATGGTTTGCTTAAAACAGTTTATTCGCAATCTAAGGGTCAAAGGGCTATTGATCCCAGTATGATAGTTAGGAGAATATATGATGTCTGGTTATGAGACATTGAGAATTGGAGACTCTATAGTTCTTCTAGGTATCTTCTGAAGGTACTGAATTGACCAGTGCACTTCTAGAGACAGAATAAGAACAAACCTTTTAACCTCTTATGTCTCGAAGTCACTACGTATGAATTGCATCATGCTTACCTCAATCCTGAAATGAGACGTCATTTCATAGCTTACGTATTCTCATTTGAGAAAGTCAGAGTTCGGACTCACTATGTGATTATGAATATGATCTATTGGTGAAGTAACTTTGTGAAGATCTCATAGATATGGAATTCATGTACAAGATTGCTGAAATGCAATGTATATCACCTCATGCTTTGTTCCTTGGAATGTGAATAAATGAACTGGCCAGTGTCTAAATCGAGTCATGAATCTTTTGGATGAATCAATAGGTAACTTGTTAGCTCTTCGTCAATATATTGTTTCTAACTTATTCACAAGCGACAAAGGAGTTGAGAAAATAACATCTAGAAGGGTAAAATGGTAATTTTGTAATCCCATCTAGCTGATGATATTCATGAAGGGTAAACATAGATAATATTCAGTGGATCCACTCATCACAATTAAGTTGAATTCTTGAGTAGAAAATAAATTCATTTGAACCGAGAGATTCTTTGTGTCAACTCTTTATTGGAGTCAGTTGACATTAAGCTAAACTTGGAAAAGGTTTGTGAACTTTTGAGTCCAAGTACGTTAGCTCAAGCTTTGTTTATTTTGATTCATGAGGTCACTGTCACAAGTCATTTCGAGTAGGATTAGTTAAACTAGATGCTAAGTCAAAACAAAAACTAGACAAGTTTTACGAAAATTGTCCAAAGGGTAATTTTGTCTTTTTGGACATGTGATGAAATAATGTCAATAAATAAGTTTTTTGACGTTGTCATATAATGACAAGGAATTTAGTTCACTCGGCCATGATGAATAATTGGGCCTTGAGTATTAATATCTTTTCATGGATTTTACTTGAATATTCTAAATGAGCCTTTCTTCGGTTGTCATGAACAAATCAAGAAATATCTAGAAGCTCCTTCTATTAGTGACTAGAGAGGAGAGTTTATTTTGTGCATTAATGTATGAAGATACTTGCCAAAAGAAAAAAATGAAACCAATTTCCTCTATGAGGAAAGTGACATGGGCGGCTAACCAAGAGAGAACAAAAGAGGAAACAAATCCAAGGGTGCTTCTAGAAGCCATCTTGGACGTGTGAAATGAGGAAAAGGAGAGAAAATATTTGCTCATGAATATGTGATATTCTACAGAAAAGAGGAAACTACCTTTGAAGGTAATCATCCTCCTATAAATACCCCACCTCATTCACAACTCACAACACACAATTTTGAGATTGAGAGCTTCTCTCTCTTCATTGTGGCCGTCCCCTCTCTCTCTCTAGATTCCCTTTTTTCGTTTTTGTTTTTGGAACATAGGTCCACATTTGACTTAGCATTTTGTTTTAGCTCTTCGACTCTAAGACTTGTTCTTGATTCGTTGTATTTAAAAGTGCCCACACACTAAATCCTACTTACCTCGAGTGATTCATGTGATAGAAACTTTCGTGGTTACTCGAATTCCCGAAGAAAGAATAAAGGCGAGCTATGTGGGGAGACGAGCGATTCAACCTCCACAAGCTTCTCAACGATCAAGCTACGTAAATGTTAGTTAACGAGTAATTTCTCTCCAATAGTTTTAATTTAAAATAACATGTGCTTGCTCTTTGTCTAGGTTAGTAAAAATCGTTTTACTTGTTTAAAGAAATTTTTATATTCTGCCACTTGCTAGAAGCGATAAATATTTTCTTAATCCTAGATCTATTCCAACAAATTTATCATCGAGAAATCTTGAGTCTGAAGTAGTACTCAATAAAAAATTCATTGGGATCGATCTATCTTGAAAGTATGATGTTAGTGGATATTGTTTTGCAATATCTAAATTCGATTGGATCTTTTGATTAATATGAGTACTTGGGTTGGTCATATTATGCTCTAAATTTGACTCCTAAGTTTTCTACTTTATAGAATGTATGTTGTGGATTTCTCGTCTATATCTAGCCATTATGGTCATTGAGAGCCGTAAATCCTCAACATATACGTTTAGGTTGTCTGCTTGTATCGGAGGCAAAACTCTATTCTCCTTGCAAAGCTCTATTAGTAAGAGATTTACACACAAGTGTTTCTCCTTGCAAAACTATATTATTCGTTGCAAAGAAACTGATAGGTAAGGCTATTCGTAGGTTAACACCAACTCAATCTAGTGACCGTCAAGAACAAACATATTCCAACGTTCAACACTGAATTCAACCAACTTGGTGGTTCTCGATATTTCACTTGCAATTTGGGTATTCTAACGTTCACTAAACACTTTCCATATTTGATATGGATGCTTCAACTTTCTGGTGATGTGGTTTGATTTAAGTGACAACTCCATAATCTTCTCGGACTTGATTATTTACGTCGTATTTAAATTGTTATGAATTCTTGCCCACGAGAAGATGCTTTTGTAAATTCTCGTCGAAATATTAATAAAATAAAGTTTTGACATTTATAAGTTATTCGAATCGAAAACTTTATTTCTTATATATTAAGATTTATCTAACATTCATCAACCCATAGTCTCCGTATCAAACTGAGTAACATGCACGGCATCTGAGCTTGAGCGGTGAACTAAAACTGGTCGATGATTGGTTCATGCATGGGTAGCTGAATCTGAAATCATATATGTGGAACACAAGTGAAGGTTGATCACTTAGTGGGAGCATTCTAAACTTATGGTAAGTGTACGACCCGGATATGTCTTGGTTGTAGATGTGTCGTTTAAGGACCGTTACGACACACTAACCGATGTCACAAATGATGGTCACAGTGAGACTTGATCTAAATCCTGAAGTGATCATGGAAACTGGATCATGTTACCGCACTCTTTGACTTATTCGCTAAAAGGCTACTATCATGCTGATCACAACTTATATCTTGGGAGTTGCGGAACATGGTTCGAGTGGGAAGTGATTTACAGATATGGAATCTAGCCTTCCTGAAAGAAGGTAAATGTTCTCTCACCTAAAAGTTGATTCCAGAACCGATAGATTGCGCGCACTTCCGAAGTTTGTACGTTCATAAGAATCTTTCACTGGGGAAGTAACAATGCTTCGGGATTATAGGTGTCAAGAAAAGGATAACGGAATAATTGACTTTTCTCGACATGGGTTAAACCTGGAGGATCTTGATCACGAACTGACTATATCAGTGGACACTTGTCACGATAAATAAATATAATTCTAGTACCAAGGAGGATTCAGTCTTGGCCTGCAAGGTGGAGTCTAACCAATATTAGACAAATCGATGTAGAAAAGAGAAATGAATTTGTCGTCTTTTCATCGGATTTATTAAGCTTATAATACTAGGTCCATAGTATAAAGGCGAATAAGAACTTTCGAATAATAATGTTTTCATTATTATAATCTCACTAGTTGTAATTGTGATTGACAACATCAATTCTGAAATATGGGTATTTGCATAATTAAATAATTATTTATTGTAGTATTAATTATTTATTGTTTGATCAAGTAAATAATTAATCAATTACTTATTTGTTTATTGTTGGACCATGTAAATAAATAATTAATTGAGTTTTAAGCAATTGGACCTTGCACATATTGAGGTGGACGATTTTTAGGGTTTTCGGGCATTGGGATTTGCTCCTACCCTCCTGGCCATGTGCCAAAATTCGTCCATGCCATATTGGTACTTACCAATATTTTCTCTTTAGTTGTTTAAATAAAGGAGGGATAAAATTATTTAAAAGGAAATAAGATATTATCCTTTATTCTATCTCATGAATATTTAGAGAGAATAATATTTATAAGGAAAAAGATTTTTCTTTATTCTCTCTCATGAATATTTAGAAAGAATAATATTTAAAAAGAAATAAGATATTGTCCTTTATTCTCTCTCATGAATATTAGGAGAGAATAATATTTAAAAAGAAATAAGATATTTCCTTTATTATCTCATTAATAAATATTCTCTATTTAAATAGAAAATAAAATCTCATAGATATTGATCTAACTGCTAAGAGAGAAAGTAGAATTCATGAGATGAGATCCAAGGGCCGAGCTTTGATTCACTAATGTGAGCACAATATAATGAATAATATATTTTGGAAACTAACAAGAATATATCTTTTTCACTACTATAAATAGGGGTTAATGAGAAGGGAACATACACACTTTTGTGCTTCAGAAATTTCGACCAGGAGCTCTCCCTCTCTCTCTTGGCCGATGCCCCTCTCCCCTCTTGGAACTCTGTGATTCCAATCCCATAAATATAAACACCTAGTTGTAGATCGTAGTGATATAAATATTGTGCCCACTCATCTTTCTTATTCATCTCGGAGATTACGTCTCGGAAGATTACGGTATCATCATTGACGAGTTCAAAGCGTCGGGGAGCTAAAGCTTGAAGATAGTCTTTTAAGACTGAAGACGAAGGAGTCAAAGCTTGAAGATTCAGTAGCTGATCCGAATCATGTAATTATTACTGAATCTTTGAACCTTGCCCTTATTGGTTGCTTGACATAGCTTTCATGAATTATTAATACGTAAATCTAGATCTTGTTAGATAACCATAATATTAATTAGCTCTTGTTAGTGTAATTAATACTTTTCGCACTTAATATGGTTATCAAAGTGCAATAATCACCAACATAAATTGATTCATTATTGCTCACATGGATAAAAAAATCCTTGTCTATTCCAAGACAAGGGAATATCACGTTCTAGAATACAAAATCCCAGACTTGAAGTTCCAGTAGTCGTATTCTCTTATCTGCATAGCTTTTCTATCGGCTTTGGGATTCCCATTCGATCTCGTACCTTCTTGATAGCTTCTGTGGTGTCTCGAATAAAATCTACCTTCTCGAGGTTGTTTTCTCCCGATTCGAACCAGTGAATCAAAGATTGACACTTTCGACCATAAAGAACTTCATATGGTGCAACGCCGATTGACGCTTGGTAGCTGTTGTTACATGAGAATTCAATAAGTAGCTGCTTCTTACTCCAACTCCCACAAAAATCCATGACACGTGGTCTTAGCATATCCTCTAAGGTCTGAATAGTCCTTTCAGATTGGCCACGTGCTTTGGGGTGAAAAACGGTGCTAAACTTCAGTTGCGATCCCATCGACTTTTGCATGCACCTCCAGAAGTTAGGAGTGAAACGATCATCGTGATTACATATGATGGACAATGGAACGCAATGCAGTCTCACCACGTTATTAACGTATAATTAAGCCGACTTCTCTGCGGAGTACGTGACTTTCATTGGGATGAACCTAGCAGAGTTGGTCAAAAGATATACTACTACCCAGATAGCATCAAAACTCTCAACCGTCTCAGGTAACCCAACCACAAAATCCATTTTGATTTGTTCCCACTTTCATTCTGGAACTTCGATTGGATGGCAGGTAAGACATTTACCGACAAAATTTGCAACGTCGCCCTTCATTTCATTTCACCAGAAGTGTTCTCGGAGGCCGTGATACGTCTTTGTGGAACCTGTGTAGACTGTATACGGTGTCTCATGTGTTTCAGTCAGAATATGCCTTCGTAACTCTTATTCGTTGGGCACACATATCATTCCATAGAAAAAGAGTACATTATTCTCCGCAATAGAAAATTTTGACTCCTGACCTTCCAGTACATTATCTTTCACTCTCGACATCTCAGGATCATGTTTTTGTGCTTCTTTGATTCTTTCAAAAAGATCCGACTGAGAATTTTGACTCTTGACCTTCAATTACATGAAAGGCTTTAGCGTACACAAAGAAAAAAAAACAATCAATTAAGTCTAAAAATGATAATAATTATTTGAATCATACAAATCTTTTATTTTTTTTGAAACGTAATTCAATCTATTCTTACTATTGAACAACTGAGAATTGAATAGCAATTACACAATATCTTCCATGCATTCAATATAATGCGTTTTCAAGGATCAGGCTTTAATTCCTTATATCAAATCCCACTAATCAATAATGCAAATAAACGCTTTCTATATATATTTACATGCAAACATCAAAATTGATATCATACTTTGTATTATATACCCGTAAGTTTTATTAATATATTTTCAAGTAATATATCAAGAGGTAGTATTCATAATTAAAATATTTTAAATTTGTGAAATTCACATCACAAATTTAAATTTCATCTAGCTCAAAATTTGGGGTTTCACAAGGAGTGCCCGAAATTCCAAGTGTAAAATAAACTTATGTTGGTCGAAAATTTCACCGCCCTAAGCCTCTTAGTTATAGCCTTCTACCTTACTTAAATAGAATATGCATTTTTCCAATTTGATTTTAACTTATTATATTTAATATGAGATATTTAATATATGAATAGAATAAATCAAATGTGTTCAAGATATTCTGATAAATATAATATTCAGACCATATCTAACATTTATTTACTTATCATATTAGAATATGTTATTTAGATAACTGAATAATATAGAATATCTTCATTATATTCTTACTAAATAATATAATTAATATTTTTTTTTCTCACCATTACAATAAGATATATTATTCTATTAATAAAATATTACATAGTAGCTTCATGATGCTCTCATAAATAAATACTATAATAAATACTCACAAAATTCGATTATACTTTTAATGTACAATATTTATTTCCTATTTTAGGAAAGCCCCAATCATTGGACTTTTATCAAACAAATTGAATGCCCACGTACACTATGGCACACGCCTACCACAAGTTTAATTGGGTCTTGTGGATTGATTTAAATTTCTATTTTCAGGCCCATTTAAATTTTAGTGATATTTCGAACTTACTTGTAAAGTACCTTTTTATGAATGCGAAAGATGTTGAAATTAAATTGCGGTAGTGAGCTTGTAGTCAAAGCTCATATTTACTACAAGAGCATACTTGTCCATCTTGCCGAAGCCGACTAGGGGAGATGGACTTAATAAATCAAAGCTAGATGCACACAAGGGAGAGATTTGACATTGTTACCTCTCTTACATTCGTTTCATCAAATATTTGTGATATTCCACTATAATCCTAAGATTGAACCTCGAAGTTATCATAATTATATTTTATCGATCCATTAGGTAGAGCGTCCATTGATACACCAGTACATATAGCCTACCCTCCAGGTTTAGCTAGTGACTCGAAAGGGTCAAATATACCGTTACACTCTCGAGTCACTTATGGGCCCCGAGTTTCACCAATTCCCTAGTGAAAGATTCCTTTACCACTTACAGTGCAAAGGTGCGTGCAATCTAACGGTTCTGGAATCGACTATCAGGTGAACGAGCATTGACTATCTTTATTAAGAGCTGTATTCCACTTTTGATGTTTCCCTTCCAACATTGATTATACCCAGATCTCCCAAACCACAAGTATATAAGCATCTCTGTAGTTGTGAACGAACGGATAAAAGAGTTGAGTATATTACCCTGACTTCTAGGAGCACCCTAAGATTAAGGTCGATCTATACTGTGGCCATGAGTTGTGATTGCAATACGTCCCATCGTTATGGTAACCTAAACGATGTAGTTAATCGGAACTTGTCAGGTCACGCATAGAACAATTGTAAAGCATGCTCTTGCTTAGTGAAAATCTATCCACTGGCGAGCTGCATATGTGATCCCAAGTCTAGCTACCTAGACATAGATTGATCACTTACCAATTTAAGCGCTCCACTCGAGACTTATATTTCTCACATCAGATGTAGATATATAATCATAGTTAATGTAGAGAGCTAGGGGTTTGATGAATGTTCATAAATTATACACAAAATATTACATCCAGTCAAGTAATAAAAATGAATATTTATTTTATTTAAATTCAACCAATAAATTTTTATCACATGCTATTCTATTAGACAATAATTCGAACAATAACATCACTTCACCCTCTTAGTCTGAGCCATCTCCTTCTTCCACACATGACACTTTAGACCAGTCAAACCTAGACAATGCACCCCAAATATATCAACTTAACCAATGCATTGAAACCACCAATTCTGAATCTATGCCTAGCATAACATCACCAAGCACTCTCTCTCATCCAAACCCCACTCCATTTCTACACTTACCATGAACACATGATCAAAAGATGGCATCTTTAAACTAACAACTTTCTATATGGAATTATCTTTATTAGAACTGTTGAGAGAGCCATTTACTGTACACGGGGCTCTCCTCGATCATAGGTGGATTGATGATATGTAGATGGAGCTATAGGCACTCTACGTCCTCGATGCATGGGATCTAGTTCCTTTTTGTTGCAAACATGCACATGGTGGCTAACAAATGGGTCTATTGAATAAAAACAAAGGCTGATGGCAAGGTTGACAGACTCAAAGAAAGACTCCTGGCCAAGGGATTTCAACAAACTTCGAAGTGCATTTTTTTGAGGCATTTAGTCATGTGGTCAAAGCTCCCACAGTTCTAGTGGTGCTATCACTAGCCATGACCTATGGTTGGCAGATTCAACAGATCGACATCTACAATGCCTTCCTCAACAACATAATTAAAGTAACCTTGTACATGAAGCAATCAGACGGCTTTGAAGATCCCACCAGGCTAACCCTTGTGTACAAGCTCAAATAAGATATGTACGACCTCAAACAGGCGCCATGTGCTTGGTTAGAGAGTTTCAAAGCTAGTTTATATCGATGACAATTTACCAACTCTAAATTTGACAATTCCTTGTTCTATAAGAAAATAGAAGGCAAAATACTCTTACTCGTCATCTATGTCGATGAACATATTATTACAGGTGATGACACAATTAACATAGCTGAACTCATCTCAAACCTCAACCATAAATTTGCCCTCAAAACTCTAGGAGATGTGAACTACTTTCTAGGTTTTGAAGCTCACTGTACCAATTCATATTTCTATCTGCATCAACGCCAATACACACTTGATCTACTCATAAAAACAAACATGATCCACGTAAAACCTAGTCTCGCACCTATGTGCTCAAATTAAAAGCTTCACTCCACTGATAATACATCCTTTGATAACCTAATTATGTATCGCGGTACAATAGGTGTTTTATAATACCTCACCATGACTCGACCCGACATTCCTTCACCGTAAACAAACTTATACAATATCTCCAAGCCCCGAGTATTGATCATTGGTATGCATGTAAATGCCTCCAACGATATCTCTGAGGCACAGTCCACTTGTTCTCACATAGACACCACTTCAGAAACCAAGGCAAAAAAATTGCATCCAAAAGTCATTTGGATGCAACAAAAATCTCATCCTTTGGTTTGTAATTTTTAATATTGGATGCAAATTGTCGCATTCAAAAGTCATAGGCTTACAAATGCGAAATTTTGAATGCAACTTGTCGCATCTATAGTCACATCTATATCAATTCCAAGAACGACACATGTCATATCCATAGCATATCGATATCATGGACTTTGGGATGTGACTTGTTCGTCTAATGATTCATGACTTTGATCTTCATGAAACCAAGAACTAAAATGATGATAAAAATATTTGCAGCTAGAGTACGATTTTGATTCCAACACTGCAAAAAGGGAATCTACTTGCTCTTCGACATGCACCTTGCTCGGGGTTGGATGCACATGATCATTGAAATTCTCATGCACCATGATATCATGCAGAGCATCGTGCTATCTCCTACGTCTCTTTCATCAATACCCATGGCCACTTCTTCTTGGGTAGTGACAGACGTTGTGGCTTGCTGTGATGATACCATTCAGTGCAGTTCAGGGGAAAACCCCTTGATTAGGAGGTTGACTATCATATCATATTTCATTGTTGCAACACTTTCAAGGACACCTATATTTGATCTTTCTTTCTTTGGTGAACGAGACAGGAAACAAGAGGGATATTTAATTAAATAACTTTGAAAGAGAGATACTAAAGGATCGAGAGTATATAGAAAACAAGAGAGAGAGAGAGAGAGAGAGAGAGAGAGAGAGAGAGAGAGAGAGAGAGAGAGAGAGAGAGAGAGAGAGAATATTATTTGTGAAGTTTGACCGTAGAAGTATTGATCGAACACACTTTATAATTTGTAAAAATATAACAAAATTTTGGCAGAGTTTCCCCTACAATATTTACAAACCAAAACATACAATTTTATATGCAAACACACACACACACACACACACACACACACACACACACACACACACACATACCATCCATAACAATTGTTGTCTGTCTTTTTTTAAAAAACCCAAAATATTAAATTCAGTGCGATCCGCATCGAATTTCGAGTTCTAAGGCCCAATGAGCCGCGCCACTAAAAAGTCCATCAAAGCCAAAGAGTGCCAAATCCCACTCAAAACGGGCCAAAAAACCAAGCTCGAGCAATCAAAGCACGCACACACCATGTGCTGCGTCGCGCCAGCCCTTTAGTGTACCGCACCCATGCACTATGGACCTCCCATCACGTGCTCCTCCAAAATCACACCACGTGTGTTCGAAAAAACAAGCTATTTCTCTCAAGATTAATCGATTATGGAGTTCTGACACGCTGTCGAGGACCCTCTGCGCTCCATTGTTGGAATTGATCTAGGATTAAGAAAAGATTTAACGCTTCGAGTAAGCGGCGAAATTTATAAATTTTCTTTAAAACAAGTAACACGTTTTTACTAACCTATACAAAGAGCAAGTACATATAAATTAAAACTATAAACAAGCATTATATGTTTACTAACCTTTGAGAAGCTTGAACGTTGAGAAGCCTTAGGATGGTTGAAACGTTCGTCTCCCCTCGCAGCACGTCTCTCTTCTTTCCTCGGGAACTCGAGCAACCACAAAAGTTTCTATTACAATAATCACTCAAGAAAGAAATGAATTAGTGTGTAGGCACTTTTAAACACGACGACTCAAGAACAAGTCTCAAAGTCGAAGAGCTAAAACACTAGGTCAAATGTGGACCTAGGTGCCAAAACAAAAACGAAAAAAACTAGAGAGAGGAAGAGAGAGAGAGGCGGCCAAGTCTAGAGAGAGAAGCTCTCAATCTCTAAAACTTTGGAATGAATCAAGTGAGAAGAATGAGGGCTCTATTTATAGAAGAGGTTTTACCTTCAATAAGTTAGTTCCTCTTCTATAGAATAACACATATTCATGAGCAAATATTTCTTCTTTCTCTTTCTCATTTGGGCGGCCAAGAGAGCTTCTAGAAGGCTTGGATTTGTTTCCTCTTTTGCTTCCCTCTAGATTGTTGGCCGAATCCCCTCTTTCCTTATGGAGGAAATTTGTTTCCTCTTTTTTCTTTTGGCAAGTATCTTCATACATTAATGCACAAAATAATCTCTCTTTTTCTTTGGGTGTTGGGCGGCCAAGAGCATCTAGAAGGAGCTTCTCGATGTTTCTTCATTTGTTCATGACAACATAAGAAAAGCCCATTAAGAATTTTCAAGTAAAATTCTATGAAATGAAATTAATCCACAAGGCCCAATAATCTTGTTATGCCCGAGTGATAACATGTCGTCATATGACAATGTCAAAAAATTTATTGACATTCATTTCATCCTATGTCCAAAAAGACAAAATTAACATTTCGAAAATTTTCGTCAAACTTGTCTCGTTCTTATTTTGATTTAGCTTCTAGTTTAACTATTCCTACTCGATATGATTTGTGACAGTGACCTCATGGATCCAAATGAACAAAGCTTGAGCTAAATTACTTAGACTCAAAAGTTCACAAACCTTTTCCAAGTTTAGCTTAATGTCAACTGACTCCAATAAAGAGTTGACACTGAGAATCTCTCGGTTCAAATGAATTTATTTTCTACTCAAGAATTCAACTAAATCGTGATGAGTGGATCCACTGAATATTATATATATTTACCCTTCATGAATATCATCAATTAGTCGAGATTTACAAAATTACCATTTTACCCTTCTAGCTGTTATTTCCTCAACTCCTTTGTCGCTTGTGAATAAGTTAGAAACAATGTATTGACGAGGAGCTAACAAGTCACATTGATTCATCCAAAAGAGTCATGACTCAATTTGGACACTGGCCAGTTCATTTATTCACATTCCAAGGAACAAAACAATCTTGTACATGAATTCCATATCTATGAGAACTTCACAAAGTTACTCATGACATCTTCATAACTTAGTACTTCACCAATAGGTTCTGTTAAGAATCACATAGTGAATCAAATGAAAATACGTAGGCTATGAAATGACATGTCTCATTTCAGGATTGAGGTAAGCATGATGCAATTCATACGTAGTGAACTTGAGACATAAGATGTAAAATGTTTTGTTCTTATCTTGTCTCTAGAAGTGCACTGGTCACTTAAGTACCTTCGGAAGATACCTAGAAGAACTATAGAGTCTCCAACTCTCAATGTCCCATAATCAGACATCATAGATTCTCCTAACAATCGTACTAAGATCAATAGTCCTTTGATCCTTAGATTGCGAATGTATTGTTTTAAGCAAACCATGAAGAGTTTTTTTTCATGCAAATCTACATTTGTCTCTTCATGTGTTGTTAGGTTTGTTTATGGACTAAAGACTAAGGTTTTATCATAGAGCTTTAGACAAGGAAGAATGAATGAACGTTTCAACTTTTATTAATAAATAAGCAATTACAAGCAAGAGTCTTCGTGAGACTTTATTACATCAAATGTACAAAAGTAAAGACTACAACTCTTCTTGTGGGCACCATTGACAACATCCATTTCCTCTGCCGCACATACAATCTTCCTAAATATTCACTGACGAATATCGGTCTCCCACCTCACATAGCAATCAAACTATTGTTGAGAGTTGAAGCGCTTGCTAGAGGTACTATCTTTGCACTCCTCTAAGCTTGATCTCTTTTCTTTTTATTCTCAGATCTCAGCGACGAGCGCAGAATGCCTTCGAGGTAGAGGAGCGACAACTCTTGACTTTCAAATTTATCGAGTTGGCTTGGGTTTGGCCACTTGGTATGGCCTTGGGTCGAACCGCCCGAATCATTAAATAGTTGTTCATTTTTGTGCGAAAAAAACTATCATATTAAACACTTAAATCCTAAACCGCGCCTTAGTGTCTTGGGCACAATTATTTAACAATTAAAATCAATAACTCAAAAATATATTCAGGACATAAACTACAATTTCAATCACATAATCAATTTTAATCCAAGTATTAATTTCAATATGATAATCAATTTTAAAACAAATTTGAATTCAATTTAACTAAATCATTTACATTTATAATTATTAATTAACTAAAGTAGTTACAATTACATTGCTTCTATATTACAATTCCAATTACAATTCAAGTTCAACTATTTAACAAAATTAAAATAACATATTAAACTACCTAATTACGTTAATTCGGTATGGTCTATATAATGCATATCAATATGACCAGTTTCTCTACACTTCATATCAAACTAGCACATATAGCTTTCTTACAAACTTAAAATTCATTACCTAATAAACTAAACAAAATAACCAACTAACTTATTATAAACATGGATGTTTCAATTTCAACTAACTACAAAAATTAAACTAAAACGTAGTCGTAACTAACCTTCCTGGAAAAGCGTTCATAGGCAGCGAGGCGAGACAATAAGTCAACGATAACAACGAGCAGCGTGGAAATGGTTCGACAATGACAAGGCAGCAAGCACCTAAAGTTTTCGATAGGTGTTTCCGCGAGGCAGCAAGTAAAATACCATAGAGAGAGAGAGAGAGAGAGTGTGTGCGAGAGATATCAAGAGAGTCAGAGCTGCGGCGCAGATCTGGGGCCGCACATATTTATGTCGCAGAGCTCTTGTGATCTCGTGCAAAGGAAAAGTTAGGTGGTCTCGGCACACCAATGGTCTCGCGTCAAGGAACGGCGCCGCTAGTCTGTTGATTTTCGGAGTGAAAAAGAGAGAGAGAGAGAAGTGAGGATAGTGGTGGTTTATGGTCGGGTGGTCATCCTTTGTGGTGGTGGTGCTCGGAGAGAAGAGAAAAAGAGAGTTAAGGTTTTGGGGAGAAAGAGGCGGAGTGAAGGAGAGAGAAAGAGCTAGAGAAGATGAGTGATGGTGTTTTCGCGAAGAGAGGTAGAGAAGGCGAAGTCTAAATAGATTTGACCTAAATTTTTGATGCAACAAACTTGCATCCAAAACGTATTAAAATAAAATTGGGAAAAAATTTACCACGTCAATAAATCAACCAAATAAGAGCGGAAATTATATCTGCTCATAATTTTCAACTTTTGGATGCGATTTTGTTGCATCCAATGGTCAATAATCCCAATTAAAAAGACAAAAGTTTGGTGAAATATATTTCACTCTTCGGGATGCGACATGCCACATCCAATAGTTTTTTGGATGCGACATGCCACATCTAAAAACTATCCAAAGCTAAATACCCAAGTTGTCGTAGTGATGCTCTTCTCATATTTTCTATTGATGATTTTGATGATTAACCAATATTTATACAATTATTTTTTTGCAGCTAACCAATCTTCTACCTCTTTTTGAGGATCTAGCCCAAGTTTCATTTTGTTAGAAAAATAGCCCAGCAGGCCGAAGTTAATTAAATTAACTCTCCAGTTAATTACAGTTAATTAAATTGACTATTCAATTAATTACATTACGATTAATTTAATTAACTGAATAATTATTTTAATTAGCTTTGACTTGATGAATTATTTTCTTAATAAAATGAAACTCTGACTATTTTTTAAAAGGAGACAGAATCGCTCTTATAATTTATTACTTGTAATTAATCTTATTATTTTTTAATTTACTGGAAACCTATTAATTAATTAATTTGGGCTTATTAGCCCTTAGTTTGCCCAAGTTAAGTACATGGGCCCAATACTTAAATGTGACAAAAAAAGAAAAAGAAGAGGACAATGATCAATAAATAATCAGAAAAAGCCCATGAATTACCTTCCAAATTTTTAGGCCTAACTTGACAGTGGGAAATATTCTAGTACATAGCTATCAAAGGTGACAACTCCAGTTATGATATCGATCAGTACTTAACGTACGTACTAATAACCACTCAATGTATTTCTTGTACCCGATCGATGAACAAGACAATCAAAGCAGACAAGGAATATACACAAACAAACATGTACGTCCGAGAAGGTCCCGAGTGTCAAACGCATATCGTTGTTATTGTAAGAGTAATGAAATATGATGAATACTACTATTTGAGTACTGTTGAGGAACAGAATGCGGAATTTATAGATACCGATACAAATACTACACAGCAAATTACAACACATGATTCCAAGAAAAAAATGGGAACTACATGCATCTCAGTTAGATACATTTTTGAACTCGAGGAGCAAAAGCGATCAAAGAAGATAAATAAAATGTAGTTGTTTGATATATATAAAATGGAGTTTATCACTGTAAACGATATTCGACTATGTCCCATCAACATGCATCTCAGTTAATAGATATATTTTTTTTAACAAGAGGAGCAAATGCGATCAAATACGATGAGTAAAATGAGTAAAAAGGTAGAGAACACATTAATTATTTTATATTATTTTTTCAACATTTTAATTTTGATTCTGTTGACTTGAAAAATTAGTACAACAACATCTCACGAAAGACACAAGGTATCGAGAACGCAGTCCCGTGGATTCTGAGTGTTTTGGCAAGACATTTCCAAACTACAGACTAATCTCGTAGAAGAAAAAAAATAAATGAGGGTGTCGACAAAAGGTGAAAGTTATGGCTTGTGTTCTTTGTGCTTAAAAAGTGAAGTGTCCTTTTCTGTCAACCTCCTCCTCTACTTATAGATGTTTCGAGTCGTGTACGTGGGGTGATCAGTCCCACGTCTTTGGCGGTTAAAAAATAACCTTTCCCAGGTCGTGTGTAGTGGGTGGGTATTCTTCGTGTCTTCGGCATAACCGTCGAGGTGTACATTTTGTCTTTATTTTGATTACGTAAACATGTTTGCTTTGTTGTGACTAGTCTTTGACCTATCAGATTCTCTTCTCTTCGAAGTTCTGCTCGGTAGGGTTTGTTCTTGATTTATGAACGGGTCGTTCCTTAACTTTCATGAGTTCGGATTATGTGAGTAACAACAGCCTTCTAGTTTCTTAGTATTTAATAAATATGATAAGGAACTATATAGTTTAATCTTCAATTCAATTAAACCTTAAACACTTTTACTACTTTATCTTCTCTGTATTGGCCGAGGATGAGTTTTTTGGACCCCCTTTTCTTTGGGTTGATATTGCTCTTACGGCGCCGTTTCTTGTCTGATTTATTTGAAGCGTAGCGACTATCTGTTTTTGCCGTTAGATCCACAAGGCTTCTTCCTTTGTACGCTTCATCTGAGTCGTCAATTATTTAAGTATATAGGGATGTAGTCCGAGTTTTGGTTCTTATTTCAAAAGTTTTCCAAGTACTTTCACGAAGCTCTTTCGAATTTTCTGGTGTTTCTTTCAGGCGAAGATTTGGGTTTTTCGACTCTTCGATCTTCAAGTCTTCTGGGTAAGTTGTCTCTGCCTTTTTTTTCCTACGGTTCTGTTTGTAATGCATGCATTTTTGAGCAGTTTTTATGGTAAAATGACGAGGGTCGCTTGTGAGACTCCTCGGTCTTGTGGCTGGTATTGTTGACACACTAAGAATTATAGCTTATTTCGTGATATCATAAGAGATGGAGGGTCGGTCGAGACCAGATCTGATGATTGATCCTAGAGTGGTTCTGTGAGCAGAACCCGATCCCGAGGAGGTCACTATCCCTTCTAGGCTTAGTGTCTCCTTTTTCTGAGATATCGATTGGTATCATATTCCATAAGTTGGCTGGAACCGACATGTCTTTGAAATTGCACTATTTGAAGTTTTCCACTATCCTATCGTGCATCCTGAGCTTATGAATAAGGAGCTTGTGGATAAGATTTTTTATTCCCTCGGGTTTTATTGAAGGGAAGGAATGTCCTCTGAATCCAGTGCTTCTGCGTTCATGGAGCGGGTTGACGCTCATCCGAGTCTGAGCTCGGATCCCGCGGCCTCATCGGCGATTGAGGTAGAGAGTGGGGCTAATGGATCCCACTCGCTTGGTCCTAGTTGTCGGAACTTCGGAGTGGATAGTCATGAGGTCAAGGTCTTGGAACGTAAAGAGGGCCAATTTTTGGCTTCTCAATGGACTTCTCGGGTGTCGTCCTCGTATATCTAGAATGTGTGCAAGAGGTTCTAGCTTTTTGAGGGGATCATCTTGTCAGTCCCTGAAGAACACGAACGGGCGTGTAACCCTCCACTGGGAACGGTCGGCGGTGCCATCTAGAGGGTGATTGGAGGGTTGCCGATGCACCCGCTAATTTCACAGTTCGTGGGCGATTTAGGTTGTGTTCCGACTTAGCTCGTTCCCAACTTTTATGAGGTTTTCACCGGGATGACGGCCTTGTGGGCTAAGTATTATAACGGGCCTCCGGAGTTGGCATACTTTGCTCAATTATATTGCCTCAAGTTGTCCCTGGATCAACATGGTTTTTACTATGACTGCTGTTGTCGCACGAAAATGAACAACTATTTAAAACCTCGGGCGGTTTGATCCAAGGCCGGACCAATTGATCGCACCCGGGCCAAGAGTGTGAACTCGATAGTCTCGAGCTAGGGTTTTCTCCGATCAACCCGCCTCTCGGGATAGGTAGGGGATGAGGAGGAGGAGTGACCGTGCCTTGGGTGTCGGCTGCCTACGTACCCGTGTGTGGGATCAGGTCATAACGTAGTTCAAGCGTGTGTGACGCAGTATGAGGCACAGAGCCTTGGTGGAGAAGCGTAGTCGACGAAGGAGACGGGGCGCGAGGGGTCCTCGGCGGCGTCTCAGAACCTCGGAGATCGCGTACGCGTCTAGCGTGTTAGACGCGCGAGGGGGACTCTAGTCGAGAACCTTAGGGGCATGCTTGAGCACCGGAGAACGTTCGGTCAGAGGGAGCGACGTCCGGGAAGTCCCCGTGAGTGCTTCGGAACCTCTGAGAACGGGGGAGAGAGAAGAGAGACTGCTTCAGGCCAAAAATGGCATCAAGAGAAGCAGAAAAGAGTAAGAAATCGAGCGTGTCGATAGGAGATGAAGAGATGGATTTCCCCTCAGTGGGAGAGGGTTTATATAGGTGTTTGAGGATCCCAAAGAGGTCCTTTGGCGTCCATGTGGGACTAGGAACGCGCGCGGCATCAATTGGAGGCGCACGGAGCGCGCGGCGCAGGGGGCGCGGCGCGCGGGTCACCTGGCGCGGCGCGCGGGTCACCAGGCGCGGCGCTGGATGTGCGGCGCGGGACGCGCGGCGCATGGGGCGCGCGGCGCGGGTGCGTCCTGGCGCGGCGCGCGGTCTGCCTGGCGCGGCGCGCGGTCTTCCCGGCGCGGCGCGCGGCTTGCTGTGCCTGGCTGGCCGGCGCAACGTGCTGCGCGGCGGTTTCGCCGAGGGGCGTGTGGTGCATGGTCCGTCTTGTCGGCCTCTTGAGTGGGCCTTAGGGGTCTTCGGATACCACGCTTGCCATGCGAAATATGAAGGTTTCCACTTGACGAGAGTGACTCGAGGAGGACAACTCGAGGCTCGACTCGAGGAGGACGACTCGAGGCTCGACTCGAGGAGACTGACTCAAGGCTCGACTCGAGGAGCGAAGCTCGACTCGGGGAGCCGACTCAAGTCTCAACTCGAGGGGCTAGGCTCGACTCAAGGATTCAAGAGTTTGGGCTAGGTCTTGAAGACTTGCCGCTCTTCAGGACCTCCGGCCTGACCATCGGCCCTTTGAGCGACGTGCCTTCTTGGCGTCTCGGATTTTCCGAAAACGACCGACAACATTAGCCCCCCCAGTTCATTGCTCGGGAGGCCCCGTGCGGTGAACTTTTAGTTGTTTTCGCCGGGTGTTTGAGGAAAATAGACTTCCTAGAGCTTCAGTGTTGCGAAGCATTTGTAATTATAGAGAATACTCTCACAATTGTAAGTGCTCTTTCTCACTTTTCCGTCTTTCTCGACACGAGTGTGTGATCGACACGTGGAGGAGGATCCAAGCGGATAGGAGGCGTGGCTCAACGTGGGCGAGGCGAACGTGCTTGCATCCGTCGCTCTAGCCCCGGAGCAAAGGGGATATGCACGCGCAAGTAGGGCGTGCATTTGTGTAGAGGCGTACCGACATGTCGCGGTCAGTTGGTCTTTTGGTGAAGTCACGTTTTGTTGAAGGATATTTTCAAGCGGAATCTGTGGGACTCGATGGTGAATAGTAGGGCGACGATCTTGTAATCGTGACCAATCAGGGGAAGATCATGGCGCCCATCTCGGCCAGCTTGGAAGGCGACTGCACTTTTGCATTTCGCAAAGGCGTGCTCGTTCCAAGGTCCCGGAGACGGAAGCTGATGTTGTGGGCCGATGCTCTGAGAAGACGGAGTGGTACCTGGCGGAAGGCTCTGCCGCACCGGAGGGCTTCGACTGCTCGAGGGTCAACACTCAAAGTTTGACCGCGCACCAAGCATAAGTCGGTCTCACGGGGCATCCGTCATCTCAGTCCTGGCGATGCTTCTCCGTCTGCGCTCGGGAGATCGGCCCTTATTCCCCAGACGTGAGTGCGGGTCTCTGCTTTGGCTAACTTGTTCTTCACGTCGCTCCAGGTGCTTGCTCGAGGAGCGGGACTCGATTCGAGGAGACTGACTCAAGGCTCGATTCGAGGAGCGAAGCTCGACTCGAGGAGACTGACTCAAGGCTCGACTCGAGGAGCGAAGCTCGACTTGAGGAGACTGAATCAAGTCTCAACTCGAGGAGCGAAGCTCAACTCGGGGAGCCGACTCAAGTCTCAACTCGAGGGGCTAGGCTCGACTCGGGGAGCCGACTCAAGTCTCAACTCGAGGGGCTAGGCTCGACTTAAGGAGATTGGCTGGACTTTAAGGAATATGACTCTACTCGAGGAGCGATGCTCGACTCGAGGAGTATGACTCGATTCGAGGAGCAAGACTCAACTCGGGGAGAATGACTTGATGAGTGATGCTCGACTCGAGGGGGATGACTCGAGGAGAGTGACTCGACTCGAGGAGAATGGCTTGATTTGAGGAGGGTGACTCGACTCGAGGCGCAAGGCTCGACTCGAGGAGGCCGTGACTCGACTTGAGGAGCAAGGCTCGACTCAAGGAGGATGTCTTGACTCGAGGAGCAAGGCTCGACTCAAGGAGAGCGACTCGACTTTAAGGAGAATGACTCGACTCGAGGGGCAAGACTCGACTCAAGGAGGGCTACTCGACTTAAGGAGCGATGCTCGACTCCGGGAGAACGACTTGACTCAAGGAGCAAGACTCGACTCAAGGAGAGCGACTCGACTTTGAGGAGCGATGCTCGACTTGAGGAGAATGACTTGACTCGAGGGGCAAGGCTCGACCCAAGGAGGGCGACTCGACTTAAGGAGCAAGGCTCAACTCAAGGAGAGCGACTCGACTTAAGGAGCGATGCTCGACTCGGGGAGAATGATTTGACTCAAGGAGTAAGACTCGACTCAAGGAGAGCGACTCGACTTTGAGGAGCGATGCTCGACTTGAGGAGAATGACTCGACTCGAGGGGCAAGGCTCGACCCAAGGAGGGCGACTCGACTTAAGGGGCGATGCTCGACTTGAGGAGACTGGCTCGGTGAGAGTGACTCAACTCGAGGAGCAAGGCTCAGCTCGAGGATAATGACTTGACTCAAGCAGCAAGGCTTGACTTAAGGAGAGCGTACCTCGACTCGAGGAGCGAAGCTTGACGTTAGGAGAATGACTCGACTCGAGGAGCGTGTCTCGACTCTAGGAAATTGACTCGTTTCAAGGAGCGAGATTCGACTCGAGGAGAATGACTCGACTCGAGGAGGTTCTACACGACCTCATTTGTTGTCTGGGACTCTTCCAGGAGGAGCTTGCTCGAGTGAAGTCTCAGCTAGCTCATGCTGAGCGAGGTTCTCGCTCAGAGGCGGAGTTTGCGAGTTTTTACGAGAAGCTTTGATTAGCTCGCACGGAATGGAGAGTCTCCCAAGGTGGGTGTGATCGTGCTCAGTCGGCGGTGGTGGAGATAGCATGAACTGTGCCTAGTGTGGCGGTTCAGGTGCGTTGCGGTTAGTCATCACATGCAATGCCTTGTGGTGACTTAGAGCGCGTCGTTAGAGACGGCTCTGTACGTTGTTTTAGGCATCGTAGGCACGTCGTGAGGGATGGCCTAGATGCGGCATGTAGGTTACTTAGGTGCGTCACGAGGGACGACTTGGTTGCGCCATGTGGGCGTCTTAAGTGCGCCATGTAGGCGCCTTAGGGGCGTCGCGAGGGACGACTTGGTTGCGCCATGTAGGTGTCTTACGTGCGTCGCGAGGGACGACTTGGGTGCGCCATGTAGGCGTCTTACGTGCGCCATGTAGGCGTCTTAGGTGCGCCATGTAGGCGTCTTAGGTTCGTCGCGAGTGACGGCTTGGTTGCGCCATGTAGGCGTCTTAGGTGCACCATGTAGGCGTCTTAGGTGCGTCGCGAGGGACGACTTGGTTACGCCATGTAGGCGTCTTACGTGCGCCATGTAGGCATCTTAGCCTGCATCTCTAGGATGGCTTATGGCGCGCCGCGGAGGCGTCTTAGCCTGCATCTCTGGGATGGCATGTGGCGGGCCGCGGAGGCGTCTTAGCCTGCATCTCTGGGATGGCTTGTGGCGCGCCGCGGAGGCGTCTTAGCCTGCATCTCTGGGATGGCTTGTGGCGCGCCGCGGAGGCGTCTTAGCCTGCATCTCTGGGATGGCTTATGGCGCGCCGCGAAGGCGTCTTAGCATGCATCTCGGGGATGGCTTACGGCGCGCCGCGGAGGCGTCTTTAGCCTGCATCTCGGGGATGGCTTATGGCGCGCCGCGGAGGCGTCTTTGCCTGCATCCCTGGGATGTCTTACGGCGCGCCACGGAGGCGTCTTACGTGCACGCTTGTTCCCGTTTTATGTTCAGGTGTTTTGTTTTGATGGAGCGTGCTTTCTTTTTGTGGAGCGTACTTTCTTGAGGATTTTGAGCGTACTTACCATTGCCTATGGCACTAGCCCCCCAAGTTTTGGGTTTACAAGTGTAATCTTTGATGATTGAAAATCTTTGATAAAGTGGATTTTGAAAGAAAAACATCGAACTTTATTAATATTGCAAAAAATATGAAATCCTAAAACGTTGGCTCGTAGGCCTTATTGAATGTTTAGAAAGCAAAGAAATGAAATGGGGGGAGCGCTGGCTAGTGGTAGTAGTCTCTCAAGTTTTTCGCATTCCACAGGCGACGGATCGGTGTCTCATCCGTGTAGTATGTCCCGTCATGTATGACTTGGCAAACTTTGAAGGGTCTCTCCCTGTTTGGGATGAGGACGCCGGCACCTTGCACTTGGGTGTCATGCAGAGGTCTTCGTGGATTTCACGGAGGACCTTGGTCGACTCGATGCTATCTCTGAATTGGGAGATCGTGTTAACCGTCTTTCTAGCGGTCTTTCCATCGATTCCTTGGATATAGCATACTCTGGCTTGGGATTGGTCTCCAGCCATGATGCCGATTCCATCCTCAGTTGGGAACTTCACCAGTAGTTGGTATGTTGAAGTAATAGCCCTTAGTCGGTTCAGCGTGGGTCACCCAATGATTACATTGTAGGGCGACTCTTGATCGACCACTAGGAATGGGACCATGTGAACGACTTCAGTGCCTCCGGGAGTTCCGAAGGTGACCGGCAAATCGATGATGCCTTCGGTCATGACTCTCTCCCCAGTGAACCCGAATAGAGGCGTTTGGGTCGGAGTTGGGCGTAGCCCCCCGAGCTTCATGCGCTCTAGGGTGGACTTGAAAATTATGTCGGCAGCGCTGCCGTTGTCGATGAGAACTCTTTTCACCAAGTTATTAGCCACTTGGGCTTTGAGCACAATCGCGTCATTGTGCGGATGCAGAACTCGCTTGGCCTCTTTGTTGGTGAAATGCATCGTCTCGTGAGGCACGGACGGAGGTTCTTCATACGTAAGGTTGACGTGCATAGCAGTGTCTTCTTGAGCCACGGCCCTTAGGAATTTTTTTACGTTGTCGGGCTGAATCTCCATCTTGTGGGCCACCCAGTATGGTGGTTACAATGTGGAGTTGCGGATTGGCGTCAGCAGTAGCTGTGGTTCGGTCAGCAGAAGCGGCTGTTCCTCCTCCCTTGCCAGATTGTGGTTTGTTCGAGGTGGGGCCCGCAGCGCTAATCATGCGTAACACGAACTCTTTTAGCTCACCCCGTTGGATCAATGCCTCGATCTGCCTTTTAAGACTGTGGCACTCGGAGGTCAGGTGACCGTATTCCTGATGGAACTCGCAATATCTAGACCGGTCGCGAGTCGCGGGGTCTTTGCTCATTGGAGCCGGGGGAGTGAACTTGTCACGCGCCAAAGCCATGATTTGATCCGGCGTCGTGTTCAACGGTGTGAACGACGAGTAGCCCTTAAAGTCTTCCGCAAGTCGCGGCTTCTGGGGCATCGGAGGTCGGCTATTAAAAGTCTGACCTCCTCTGTTTCGCCTTTTACGGGAGTTGCCTTGCTCGTTGCTAGGCTCGTCTCGGTGGTGATGGCTTTGATTATTGCCCTTGCGACCATCGAGGTAATCTTCGACTCCCATGAAGGTCTTGGCTCGAGTCATTAACTCGGCCATGGTAGAAGGGACACGGCCGACGATGGACTTAAGGAAGTCACTTGTGCGCAAGCCTTTAATGATGGCGGTGATTGCGTCCTTGTCGTCAAAGCGGTCGACCTTATTCGATTCTTCAGTGAATCGGGCGAGGTATCGTCTAAGAGACTCGCCATTCTCTTGCCTGATTGACCACATGTACATCTTGGTCTTCTTTTGGACCATAGATGTAGCGAAGCGTGCCAGGAACATGTCCTTCAGGTCTTTGAACGAGTGGATGCTTCCCGGCCTTAAGTTCTTGAACCACTCGAAGCCGGGTCCGGCGAGGGTAAGACTAAAAGCTTGGCACATAGCACCAGGAGAGACACCCTGCATTGTCATCCAGGTTTCATAGTGCTGGATATGGTAAGCAGGATCTGCTTTTCCATCATAGGGAGCGAGGTTCGGGAGTTTGAAATTTCCCGTGCATACCTCGGCCAGTATCTGAGCCGTAAAAGGCGATGGATTCTCCTCGACGACCCCATAGGCACTTCCGTCTATTCCATGTTCTCGGAGATCTCGTACTTCATTTCGAAGATTGTGGATCATAGTGACCACATCGAGACCGGTAGTCGGAGTAACTCCCTGTTCGGGAAGAGTCAACTGTTGCCTTTCATATGACCCTTGACCCGTGCGGCGATGTCCGTTAGTTGGGGCTGCTACGGGGACATTTGGCCAAGAGCTTAGTCGCTCTCTTAGGTCATCGCCACGCTTGATGCGTTGAGCAGTGAGATGGTCCCTAAGATCAGGGCTTGTCGTACGGAGGCGCAGGCTTCGTCTGCGACGGCGTGCTCTCCGCGTGCCCTGACTCTCCGTAACATTCTCCCTTTGACCTAGTCGGTCGAGGGCCGAACGTCGAGAATTTCCCTCTTGAGAAGCAGTCGGCGCGTCGCCTGTCCGGGGTAGGCGATTTGAAGGACCGGCTTCAAACACGGCGGGGAGTCCCCCGTCCTTCGTGAGAGAAGTCTCGATAGCCTCCGATTCGCCAGTACCCTTGTAATCAGGGTCGCGGCCATGGCTTTCCTCGTTGAGGTTCTCAGGATCCCCGTTGGGGGTCATTGTGTTATGCGCGGGTTGCTTCGCAGCCAGTCGGCTGTGGTACCTCGCGTTCTTCGCCTTTAGTTGGCGGATATTCTCCTCCAACTCCATGATGCGGTCGTCCCTGCTATCAGGAGATGGAGATGGTGAGCGGGTCGAGCTCTCTTCATGGAGCGACTCTTCGTCACCATGCGCTCGGGAGCGCAAGAAATATTTTTTGGTCTCAGTGACGTTATCGGGGTTGTTAACGCCCTCAGAACGTACGGGTTGCTGACCACTCATTTTTTCTCAAGTTCGAGAAAGTTGAGTTTGTAGAAGAAAAGAAGAAGATGAACAGAAGGGATTTCGGGCTGAATAGGTCGGGAAGTCCCCTCCTTCTAGCGCCAAAATGTTGTCACACGAAAATGAACAACTATTTAAAACCTCGGGCGGTTCGATCCAAGGCCGGACCAAGTGATCGCACCCGGGCCAAGAGTGTGAGCTCGATAGTCTCGAGCTAGGGTTTTCTACGATCAACCCGCCTCTCGGGAGAGGTAGGGGATGAGGAGGAAGAGTGACCGTGCCTTGGGTGTCGGCTGCCTACGTACCCGTGTGTGGGATTAGGTCATAACGTAGTTCAAGCGTGTGTGACGCAATATGAGGCACGGAGCCTTGGTGGAGAAGCGTACTCGACGAAGGAGACAGGGTGCGAGGGGTCCTCGGCGGCGTCTCAGAACCTCGGAGATCGCGTACGCGTCTAGCGTGTTAGACGCGCGAGGGGGACTCTAGTCGAGAACCTTAGGGGCGTGCTTGAGCACCGGAGAACGTTCGGTCAGAGGGAGTGACGTCCGGGAAGTCCCCGTGAGTGCTTCGGAACCTCTGAGAACGGGGGAGAGAGAAGAGAGACTGCTTCAGGCCAAAAATGGCATCAAGAGAAGCAGAAAAGAGTAAGAAATCGAGCGTGTCGATAGGAGATGAAGAGATGGATTTCCCCTCAGTGGGAGGGGGTTTATATAGGTGTTTGAGGACCCTAAAGAGGTCCTTTGGCGTCCATGTGGGACTAGGAACGCGCGTGGCATCAATTGGAGGCGCATGGAGCGCGCGGCGCACAAAGTGCGGCGCACAACGCGCGGCGCTCGGCGCGCGGGTCACCAGGCGCGGCGCGCGATGCGCGGCGCTGGATGTGCGGTGCGGGACGCGCGGCGCAGGGTGCGCGGCGCATGGGGCGCGCGGCGCGGGCGCGTCTTGTCGCGGCGCGCGGTCTGCCTGGCGCGGCGCGCAGTCTTCCCGGCGCGGCGCGCGGCTTGCTGTGCCTGGCTGGCCGGCGCGACGTGCTGCGCGGCGGTTTCGCCGAGGGGCGCGTGGTGCATGGTCCGTCTTGTCGGCCTCTTGGGTGGGCCTTAGGGGTCTTCGGATACCACGCTTCCCATGCGAAATATGAAGGTATCCACTTGACGAGGAGGACAACTCGAGGCTCGACTCGAGGAGGACGACTCGAGGCTCGACTCGAGGAGACTGACTCAAGGCTCGACTCGAGGAGCGAAGCTCGACTCGGGGAGCCGACTCAAGTCTCAACTCGAGGGGCTAGGCTCGACTCAAGGAGTCAAGAGTTTGGGCGAGGTCTTGAAGACTTGCCGCTCCTCAGGACCTCCGGCCTGACCATCGGCCCTTTGAGCGACGTGCCTTCTTGGCGTCTCGGATTTTCCGAAAACGACCGACAACAACTTCGCACATGATACTTCCGAGAAGATAGTAACTCGTCTTCCAACCAACCAGAAGAAGTGGAAATATTATTTTCTCTGGGTCGACGGGGCATTTTGCTTTGGTAAGTGTTTGATTGCTATCGAGTTTTCGGAACTTGGTGGTGCTCAGTCTTTTATATGCTTTGTTGGACTTATTTCTGCTATGCTATCTAATCTTTAATGTTTGATTTTAAGTCCATCGCCTCATTACGAAGAGAAAGATCTTCCAGATCGGTCCCTGATTTTTGACCTCCAGAGTTCGACCATTCGACTTACGTTTTGTCGGACCCAGACTTTCTTGAACGTTATTTTTACTATCTTTACTCGAGTAAATTATTTGAGTTTATTGTCATAGTTTTCATTTCGTTAACTTTGTTAAGTTAGTGAGGTTTACCTGGTCCCTTACAATGATGAGGAGAAAAAGAGCGGCTCGTGCCGATATTCCTGCCAACCCTAAGCGTCAACGAGTTGTGCACAAGTTTACGACTCTGAGCAAGTCCTTGGCTCTAGTTCCACTCAAAGTCATAGAGCATCCGAAGTCGTAGTCTGTGACTGAGGCCGTGGAGTCTTCAAGTGCTCGAGATCATCTAGCTCCGACCATTAATTTCCTTTAGGAGCACCTGACAGCTAATGAGGTCGGTGCCATGAGGACGAAGACGGCCGTGGACTGTCTCGATTTGGTTGTCGAGGCCAACGCTCTGGTACGTGGCTTTTTTGTCAGCTTTAGTTAGACTGTTTGGCTTCGTATCTGTTTTTGATTTCCCACAAGTCCTTGCTGGTGCCGTGAGCTTAGAGCTTAGTCGACACCGTTGGTGCTGAGCTCCACTTGCTCATCAAGAGGAACAATCATTTTCTTAAGTAGCGAGAGGTTGCAAGTGCCGAGGTGGAACATCGTGCCGACCTTGAGGTTGCTCGTGATGGGGCTCATACGAAGGGTGTGGAGGCATATAAGGCTTCAGAGGACTACCACAACATGCATGATGATCTTTATAATGTCGGCCTTGTTGATGCTATGAAAATTCTAGGTCCAAAGAATCCTAGTTCACTACAACAAATAGGGCCATTACCGACGATTTTATTCGTCAGTAATAACCCATTAGTCGTCGCTACATCTATTTAGCGATGATATTAGCGACGATTATTATCGATGCTAAATGTCCGTGCCTAAATATATTTAGCGACGAAATAGTCGTCGCTACATATTTACCGACGACAATGTCGTCTCAAAAAGTATAAACGAAGACATTTTTTTTAATTTTGTGAAATATAATTAGCGACGATTTAGTCGTCGCTACTTCGCGCGTGAAAATTTTCGCGCGCGATATAGCGACAGAATAGTCGTCGCTAATAACTTCACTCATTACAAGAATTAGCGACGACTTTGTCGTCGCTAATTATTAAGTTCTTATTTTTTTCGTTTACGAAATTCTAAAATGAAAAATCAAATAAAAAACCAAATTATATTAACGAAATCAACTTATATATAAAATCCAGTTACGATTTCGATAATAGAGAAATATGTTAAAATACATGTAAATAATAATCTACTATATACAAAATATCTAATAAAAGACTAGCCGCCAACGTTTGGGTCGTCGTCCTTTTTTTTCCTCCTCCTTGACGTTGAATGCTCTGCTGGTGCTGATATTCTGCAAGGCTCGGCGGAATAATGTGCTCATCAGCTGATTGACTCGGACCACCACGGTGGGAGGTCTGGCTACCGTCGGGAGTCGTCAGCTGGCCGCCTGTCGGAGTGTGGACGCCGGGCGTCGGAGTCTGCTGGTTGTGGGTCGAAGGAGCCTGCTGTGAACTTTGCGGAAATTGGGGCATAAACGAGCTCAGGTTGAGGCCGGGCACCTGACTCTGCATTGCCTCGGCGAACGAGGTAAGGGTCGACGTGAATACCTCCTGCGAGATATATCCTGGATGCGATGTCCCAGCCTCCGAACCGTAGACTTCGGCGATTTCAGCCGCCATCCGCGCTCCCTGTGGCACCAAGCGTCCGACACCGGTCAAGTGATCACTCCGTGAACCCATAATATCGCGGATCGCCTGCTGCTCTAGGACGGAAATATCAACGTTCGCTCCTTGTTGCTGAGCCTCCGCTCACAACGTGTTGAACCTATCGACCAATCGATCCTGATATAATTAACTAGTTAGTATATATTAATCGAAAAATAAGACAAAATAAATGTAAACTTACATAACGTGCAGAGGCTTCAGGAGTAAGCCATTCGGACTTGTCGTACTGATGTTAGTGCTTGTAGTTCGCAAACAAGCTCTTCAAAGCGCCTGTCTCGGCGCTCTTCTGCGTGTAAACAAAATTTCAAGTGTTAGACAGTTTTAACGATTTGATGTATCATATAAACATAAAACTTACGTTCTTCATGCGGTGGGTCAAGAATCTAATCGTCCCCTGTTGACTCTTCGTCTTCTTCGTCGCGCGATTCGCCTTGTTCTTCGCTTGTATGGCCTGTAATTTAAATAAACATACACGTAAATAATAAATTGTATAATAAAAGAATAAACACATATTTAACGTAAATGATTTGATTACCTTAAACACATCGCTCGTATATCGTGGTATAAGTGTCTCCCATTCGGTGTCGAGCTTAACGGTCCTCGGTTTCATCGACCGCGCCACCTGTACGGTGCTCTTGCAGTCGATGTCGAACAATGACCGCAAGGTATGCCTCCAATCGCGAAGACGGGTCTTCGCGTCACGAATGATTGCCGCATCGACAATCGCCTTCTTCTTCCCGGTTGTGTCATCATCGACTCGAATGTCGTACTTGTCTCGAATCGCTTCTCAGATCTCCGTCTCCTTCGCCGGCCCCACGTTCGCATGCGTCCACCGTGGGACCGTAGGCGAGATCTTGTCTCGGACGACCAACACGAGCGTGTTCGCGACCGTCGCGAGATCTGGATCCATCTCTCGCTCTGGCTGCAAGAAAGACTGAACCTCCTCGTTATAAATAATGACTTCCTTCACCCCGGGGCGCCGTGCACTCTCGGATCGAATCCTGAGCGTCGGCCCACGCACGGCCGGTTCGATCTCCTCGTTTTCTTCTTCGCCGCCATCGCGTACGGGTGCCGACTTGCAATAGTTCGGGAGACACGCTAAGTAGTCATCCCCACTTCCGCTGCTTCCAGCTCAAGTAGCCGTAGCCATCTGAAATTCAAAACAAACTTTATTTAGTTATGCATTCATAATAATTTAAATATGTTAATTTAGTAGTTAAATGAAAAACGTTATATACTATCAATCATCATCGTCTGAAAAATCATCTTCTTCCATCAAATCATCGTCGTCAGCTTCTTCATCATCGATGGACTCTTCTTCTTCAATATTTTCCAAGTTCATTCCTTCGTTGCTCACGGGCTCTGGTATCGCAGACTAATGACGCGTCGACAGTGAATCCAAATCTGACGGTTCCACCGACAACTAAACTGATGACGAAGATTGACCAAGAATGAGGTCAATATCAGGAAGATCCCACATATTTCGATGATTACACTCTTCGACGATTCGCCAATCAGGACCATTCAAGTTATCTTCCAAGTAGAAAACTTATTTTTCCTCAAATTGTTGTCGTTGCGTGTCCTTTTCCTCGGATCTTGGTCACCAAATCAACGACATTGAAATAAGACGACACGACAATCATTCTAATAAGTCAAGACAATTACGTTTTCTACTGGACCGTAGGAGTCGTGACCTCCTTCACTTGGTACACATACCCCACTATTCTGAGTCGTTCTTCTGCTATCACGTTGATGTGAGATAAATTTAACTCCATTCACTACACAACACGGATACGTCTGTGGTACGAAATGTGATCCCAATACCAATGCGTATAATTCGGAGGATACGGGTAATCCGTCTTGGCTCATGCAAAACACCTACATATAACCATTAACAAGTCGGTTAGTGTCGAATACCTACATACGGAGTTTAATCATATTCTTTAAGTCAGTCAATACCTTTTTCCAAAACCATTTTGGGAACTCAAGTCGATGCGCTTCTTCAACATCCGGTCGACCTTCTAATTCCATGAGATCTATGTGTTCACTGAAATAAAATTCATGTTCATTGAATACATCATTTAGTGTAAATAATTGAAGTTCATTTAAAGTTCACTCATTTACCTCATGAAATCGTCAATTTCGGGACAATTTCTTAAAATGTACCACTCAGCGAGCAATCGTAGATTCTCATCTAAGCGTATCGTGGTCATCTTCCCGTAAGGCCGACAACTTGATGACTGAAACACTGATAATTCCCGTTCGACACCTTTGAAGTTAGAGGCGACGTCTGTTCGTTGGGGCATGTTGAAACGATTCTCAAGACCTTCTAGATACCTTGAGCAGAATGTCAATGCTTCGTCTATAACATAAGCTTCGACAATTGAACCCTCTGGTCTAGCTCGATTACGCACAAAGTTCTCGAGCGTTCCAAGGTATCTCTCAAATGGATACATCCACCGCATATGAACCGGACCTCCGTTCATTGCCTCCTCCGGTAGATGCATTACCAAATGAACCATGATTGTGAAGAAATCAGGCGGGAAAATTCGTTCCAACTTACACAATATCAGCTTACATCCTTCTGCGCCTTTTCGATGTATGAAATTACCAGCGTTCTTGAGCAAATAAGTATGAAGAAGTTGCAAAGCTCTATTATGGTACAAATGAAGCTCGTGCCTTATGTTCCAGTCCGCCAGAGTCAACCATGCCTTATCTGTGTCTTTCGTCTTACCCTCGATGTTCAGCAACGTACCAAGAAGATTGTCGCATACATTCTTTTCTATATGCATTACATCGAGGTTATGCTTTAACGTAAGACTTGACCAATACGGCAACTCGAAGAAAATACTTTTCTTTGTCCAATTTAGCTCACTTGCATCGCGCTTTCGTTTCTTCCCGCCGAAGTCAGGGTGCTTCCCCGGCGTTGTATCTCCCACTAATCGCAATTGTCGAAGTATGTCGCTCGCCGATTTTCTCACTGGTGGTGGTCGTTTCTCATTTCGTACCTTGTACGGTTTGCTCTTCCTCATCGGGTGTAACAACGGAAGGAATCGACGATGGTCGTAGTAAACAATCTGGTTTCGAGCCTTGAAAGACGGTGTGTCGTTGTTACACGTTGGACAAGCAAGGTACCCTTGACCACTCCATCCCGACAAACTGCTTCTCGCTGGAAAATCATTCACCGTCCATAGCAGTATGGAAAACAACTTGAATAGCTCACCAGTCGAACCATCTCTCAACACAACACCGGTTTCCCATAATTCCTTCAGCTCATCAATAAGCGGTTGTAAAAAAAGTCCATGTCTTTTCCCGGCGCACTGCGACCTGGTATAAGCAATGTTAACATCAAGTACGATGTTTTCATGCACAACCACGGTGGTAAGTTGTACGCAGTCAAGACTACCGACCACATACTGTACGATAAACTCAAGTCACCAAATGGGTTGAAACCATCGGCGGCAAGTCCAAGCCGGACGTTCCTCGGTTCTGCCGCAAACATGGGATATTTTCGGTCGATCTCCTTCCACGTTGCTCCGTCCGCAGGATGTCGCAGTACACCATCCTTCTTAATGCGTTCATTCTCGTGCAACTGCATCTCTAGAGCTGTGTGCCGACTCACGTACAATCGCTTAAGCCGATCTTTCAGTGGAAAGTAACGCAACACCTTATGCGCTACTTTTTTTTTCACCGTATTTCTTCAGCCACCGGCTCTCATTATAAACTGGACACTCGTCTAGATTGGCGTTGTCCTTCCAAAACAAAGCGCAATCGTGTTTGCAGACGTGAATCGACTCGTAACCCATACTAAATCGACGCAATTTCGCATTTGCTTCATAGCGTGACTCTGGAATCGTGTTGCCGATTGGATGAGACTTTTTTAGTACTTTTAGAAGCTAATCAAACGACTTATTCGTCCACTTGTTTATCACTTTCAAATGCATCAACGTGACAACAAAGGAGAGTGACGAATACTCCGTACAACCCAGCGATAATTATGTGTTCAGGTCGCTGAAAAGGTCATCGAACTGTCCACTATGGTATTCTGCATTCGGTTTAATACTGTCATCGTCACCGTCTACGTCGTTGCGATCTAAGATATCGTGTACATCATCAAACATCCCACCTCCTCTTCCGTAATCCGTCTGATACTGCATTACGTCATCTTCTTCCTCCCCGTGAAAGATCCACCTTGTGTAATTCCTCTTAAATCCTCTGATAAAGAGATGATTCTCTATATCAGGAATTTTTTGCATCAACATGTTGTTACACCTCTTGCATGGACACTTAACTCGTCCTTCGATGTTTACGTGTTGTCGGGCCATTGCCATGAACTCTGTCATGCCAGCCGCAAACTCAACGCTTAGACGTTGGTCCTCGATTATCCAATTCCTATTTGGATAACTCATTTTACCTAAAGATAAAACATTTAAAAATTTAGTAGTTTTCAGATTTTATTTTATAATTTCACGATCCTACCGAAATTTCGGCAGAACCTCCCCTATAAACTTAACAACCCGGCATCAAACCTTTAACTTTAAAACCTGCATAGAAACATCCTAAAACTAACAATAAATCGAATCTCAGTGGTTAGATTACTAAAATACATAATCCATAACCAACTTTAACAAAATTAATTACAATTTCAATTTTTATTCATTTTTACAAAATTTTACCTAATCAATTTTAATTTCGAATCCTAACAAAATTCTATTTCATAATTAATCTCTAATCCTAATTTACATATAGTTACATATATTTATATTTATACATGTAAATATTTATATCTCTAATATTTATATATCTAATCCGAAATTATATATATATATATATATAAATAATTATATCTCTAATTTACATAAATATTTATACCTAATTTAAATATTTATACCTAATATAAATATATATAACTAATTTCAATATTTAAATATTTATACCTAATAATATATATATATATATATATATACATACCGTGTAGGGGGCGGGGAACGGCGTCGGCGGGCTGGGAATGGCGTCGGCGGCGGAACGACGTCGATCGGCGGGCGGGGAATCTGTGGATAGGAGGAGAGAGAGAACAGTGAGGAAAGAGAGAGAAAAGTGACGAGAGAGAGAAGTGAGGAGAGAGAGACTAACCGGAGAGGGAGGAGGACGGCAACACACGGCGGATGACGGCGACACACGGCGGATGACGGCGACACAAGAGGGAGAGATTCGGAATCGGAGAAAAAAAATTAGGGTGCGGCTCGCGTGAAATGAAATGGGGGAACTGCGATCTTGTTTTTAAAGACATTTAGCGACGATTATTTCATTGCTAAATGTTTAAATTTCGTCGCTAAATGAACTTACCTTTTACCAGGCATTTAGCGACGATATTCTCGTCGTTAATTGGTTTCATAACTATTTAGCGACGCCAATATCGTCGCTAATTCTTTTCTATTTAATACAATTGGAGGGATTTTTCCCTCTTCAACTTTCGTCAAAATTCGAAAATAATTAACGACGATATTTTCGTTGCTAATTGGTTTCATAAATCGTTAGCGACGAAAATATCGTCGCTAATACTTTTTGATTTAATATTATTGGAGGGATTTTTCCCTGTTCAAAATTCGTCAAAATTCGAAAAATCATTAGCGACGATATTACCATCGCTAAATGACATGATAACATTATAGCGACGATACTATCGTCGCTAAATAGTTTTCCGCGAAATTAGCGGCGACAAAAAATAATTAGTGACGAAATAACCGTCGCTAAATGTCTTTACCGCCAAACTTTGGAATTTTTAACACCAAATTTTCATACTATTTTAGCGACGAGAAAATTGTTGCTAAAAGTATGATTAGCGACTTCTTAATCGTCGCTGATAGTTTCGTAGCTAAATGTCATATTTCTTGTAGTGGTTTGGATACCACGAACCTAGATGACGACTCGGAGTATACTGAAGAAAACCTCGACAAGGAGCCCCCTTTTCACGAAGTTGACGACGAGACCGAAACAAGGACCGATGCAAATTAACTACCGAGGATCTTTTTTTTTTTTTTCTTTTATTTGCTTCAACCGGAAAGTGTTTTGAAATATTGATCCGTGGTCGGATCTACTATTTTTTTTTATAAGTTTAACCCGTTTGGGTTTGATACAATTGATCCATGGTTAGATCTTTATTTTGAAGAATGCTCGATTAAATGCTTTTATTTATCTCTTATTTTTTTTCTACTTTCTTTTACTCGGAAATATATATTTTTGCTAGATCAGATGATGATATTTCGTTGATCACGAGTAAGAACTTATGTGTTTTGAAAATAAAACAGCTTGGAAACAACTTACGATTTTGGAAGTGAAAACTATCCTTTTATAAAAAATAGACCGGCTTGGAAACAACTTACGATTATGTGTTTTGATGGACATGAAAAAGTTTTGAAAATAGACCTGCTAGGAACCTAGACTTTTGATGGACTTATGAAAATAAAAGTAAGTCGATAATCCTAACGCTATGTTGACAAAACGATTATACATATATATTTGGATCTTCCCCATTTGCTTTACTTCTAAAAAAAAGTAAAGCATTAAATGATGATAACATTTGGGGAGTAGGGAAAATAGATGTGCATTAATCTTGTCGAATAACATCATAATGTATAAATCATGGTCATGATGTTTTTTCAATATTAAAGATACAAATCTCTACGGCCAAGCCGCTTTTTTAATTAGAAAAAAACGCGATTAAACGTAGAAGAGACGAAGGTGTAAGGCATTGCATGGATTTTTTTTTTTCATGTTTCCGTTCAAGTGTTGTAACCCCATTTTCGAAGTCTTCTTTGATGACGTATTGTACTTCCCAGTTTGCACCGAGTGCTCGTCTTATGAAACTTTGGTGTGGAGGAAATTTTTTTTGGCACTTCTGGCATTTCCATACCATACTCCGAGCATTGTTCTTCAAGGTGGGCTAGTATAGCCCTTGTCAGAGTATCTTTTGTGCTAGCACTTCGGCTCTAATATGACTTCTACAGATTCCCTCATGGACTTCTCAGAGTGCACATTCTACCTCATCCTTGTCTAGGCATTTTAGCAAGGGACTGGTGAATCCTCTTTTGTAGAGTATTTTTCCATCCAAGACGTATCGTGCTGCTCGGAACTTTAGATTCGACGCGTCGGATTTGCCTTTTGTTAAGGTTTCATGTTTAAGATATTCCGTGATCAGAACCTGCCAAGATTTGTTCTGGCTTACTTGAAAGGCTGGGTTGCTGGTGATTATTGCACCTCAAACAACCATTTAAATGCGGAAAAAATTAATTACGCTATCATAAGCTAATTAAAACATGGTTATTAATTATACAAGATCTAGATTTATGTTATTTAATTAGAGCAAACACAATATGTCTAGCAACTGATAAATTTAATGACAAGTTCAGAAGACTTACGAATTTGGTCTCGCGAACTGAACCTTCAAGCTTTCACGATCCGTCTTCAGTCTATAAAAGACTCCTCACGATCAGACCTTCGGGATGACTCTGAAAATCTTGGATTCCTTCTCATCGTGTTGATGACAGCGTAGTCTTCCCAACGTAATCTTCGAGGAAGATATGACCAATGAGTGGACAACGATTCTTGATCTCACTTAGATTCAAAACGAGGTGTTTCAGATCTTTCTCTCTTATTTCTAAGAATAAAATTGAAGCAATTCCGAGGGGAAGGTGAAGAAGCAAAGTCTCGCCCAAACCAAAGAGAGGAGGTCGAATTTTTAGTACTGTTTTGGTTTAACTTTTGCTTCTCATTAACCCATATTTATAGCAGTTAAAAGGAGATATTCTAGAATATATTATTTTCTTTTATTGTGTTCACACTAGTGGATTTAATCTCAGCCATTAGATCTCATCTCATGAATCCTACTTTGTCCATCATCCATCAGATCAGTATCTAGGATTTTATTTTATACCAAAATATAAAATATTTTATTTGTTAATAGAATATAGGAAAATATTTCTCCTAAATATTCTCTTAAATATTAGGAGAGACTATAAATAACTAATTTCCTATATTTTCTCTCCTTTATTTTAGAAACAAATAAAGAGAATAAATTGGTATAAAACCAGTATAAAAAATCGCCCACCTCTTGGTAGGGAGGTGGTGAATTTTTTCTTCAGCACAAGGCCCGGCCCAAAAATCCAAAATTATTTATTTACTTGAGTCAACAATAAATAAATAAATTATTAATTTATTATTTACTTGATCAAACAATAAATAAACAATTCTACTATAAATAGTTATTTAATTCCGTAAATACCCATTTTCAGAATTAATGTTGTCAATCACAATTACAGCTAGTGAGATTATAACAATGAAACCATTATTATATGAACGTTCTTATCCGCCCTTATCGAAGCCGAATCGGAGACTATGGACCTAGTATTTGAAGCTTAACAAACTCGATCAAAATACGGAACGATCATTTCTCTTTTACTTATCGTTTTGTCTAATCTTGATCAGTACTCCACCGTGTAAGCCAAGACTGAACTCTCCCATAATACTACAATTATATTTATGTCCACTGATTTAGTCAGTACGTGATCTTGATCCACCAGGTTCAACTCGTATCGAGATAAGTCAATTTGTTCCGTTATACCTTTCTCGTTTCATATATACCCTAAGCACACTTGCTTCCCTAGTGAAAGATTCTTCCGAACGTAAGCCAACTTCGGAAGTGCTAGCAATCTATCGGTTTTGGAATCAACCCTAAGGTGAGAGAACATTTACCTTCTTTCAGGAAGGCTGGATTCTGTATCTGTAAATCACTTTCTTATACGATCATGTCCCGACTTCCCAAAACACCTATTTAATCAGCGTTTCATTAGCCTTTAACGTGGTGAATCAAGGAACCCAGTAACATGACCTAGAAGTCCATGATTACTTCATGATTTAGATCAAGCGTCACTGTGACCATCATAAGCAACCTCGGCTAGTGCGTTGTAACGATCCTTAAACGCCACATCTATCCAAACCAAAGTCTGTTTGGGTCGTACACTTACCAAATATGTAGAAATCTCCCACTGAGTGAAACAACCTTATTTTAGTTCACCGCCCAAACTAGGATGCCCAACATGCGACTCAATTTGATACAGAGACTATGGATGATAGTTGTTATTGATTCTAAATTTTATCAGACCTCAACCCACTAATCATATTATTGTTGGAATTGATATAGGGTTAAGAAAAAATTAACACTTCTAGCAAGCGGCGGAAAATAAACATTTTCTTTAAACGAATAAAACGATTTTACTAACCTAGACAAAGAGCAAGCACATGTTATTTTTAAATTAAAACTATCTACGAGCGATTAATCGTTTACTAACCTTTATGTAACTTGATCATTGAGAAGCTTGTGGAGGTTGAATCACTCGTCTCCCCACGCAGCTCGTCTTTCTTCGTTCTTCGGGAACTCGAGTAACCACGAAAGTTTCTATCACATAAATCACTCGAGGTAAGAAGGAATAAGTGTGTGGGTACTTTTAAACACTACGACTCAAGAACAAGTCTTAGAGTCGAAGAGCTAAAACAAATCCTAGGTCAAATGTAGACCTAGGTGCCAAAAAAAAAACGAAAAGAGTTAGAGAGAGTGAGAGAGGGGCGGCCACTATCTAGAGAGAGAAGCTCTCAATCTCTAAAATTGTGGGATGAGAAACAATGAGAATGATGGCTCTATTTATAGCAGAACGGTTACCTTCAAAAGGTAGTTTCATCTTCTCTATTGAATATCACATATTCATGAGCAAATCCCTTGTTTCCCTCTTTCTATTTAGACGTGCAAGCTTATGCTTCTAGAAGCAAGTTTGTTTCCTCTTTTGCTTGCTCTCTCTTGGCCGCC
Source organism: Urtica dioica subsp. dioica (assembly GCF_054948205.1). Taxonomy (NCBI): domain Eukaryota; kingdom Viridiplantae; phylum Streptophyta; class Magnoliopsida; order Rosales; family Urticaceae; genus Urtica; species Urtica dioica. Next base: position 42,182,912 of record NC_142757.1, read on the forward strand.
TAAATCAATTCCTCCTAGAGGAAATTTGTTTCCTCTTTTTCTTTTGGCAAGTATCTTCATACATTAATGCGCAAAATAATCTCTATTTCTCTCTTATTTGGATGTGTAAGGGCTTCTAGAAGGGACTTCTAGATGTTTTTTCATTTGTTCATGACAACATAAGAAAAACCCATTAAGAATTTTCAAGTAAAATTCAATGAAATGAAATTAATCCTAAAGGCCCAAATTCTTTAAGTTGGCCGAGTGGTCTAAGTGAATTGTCATCATGAGAATGTCAAAAAACTTATTTATTGACATTCATTTCATCACATGTCCAAAAAGACAAAATTACCCTTTAGACAATTTTCGTAAAACTTGTCTAGTTCTTGTTTTGATTTAGCTTCTAGTTTAACTAATCTTACTCGAAATGATTGATAGGTGCGTTAATCACGCGTAAAACTCCTATTTCCCGAACCAAAAACCGACGAGTTCTCAAGTATTCTAATGGTTTTTAGTAGGTTTTTGAGTAATTTCAGGTTCAGAGCAGCATTAGAGCGTCTACAAGCAATTTTGTGGAAAGATGATGGGATTCGGAGTCAAAATGGTCAAAATAGAGTAAAAAATGAGATGGGCAAGAAACTTGGCAAATACACGCGCCGCGGGAAGACAGAATCCGAGAACGCGTGTCGCGTGCCTCTAGTCGTGCGCTGCGCATACGGGGACACAAACCACAAAATCGCACAGAGTCTTATACGCGGAGCGCGCATAACCGGGAGCTGAGTCCGCGCGCCGCACGCCATCGGATTACTGGAATAGGAAATTAACGATTTCTGAAGATTTTTGACCCTTGGATTGAATTGGAAGGCTCAGATGACTCCGAAAAACACACATTGAGGGCTAAAAACAACTCTTGTAACCTAATTAACTCATTCTAGTTGTGTTTTTTTAGTTTTTTCTACTTTTGGCTGCACTTTTCTTTTGAGAGCTTTTGTTTGGGAGCGAAGTTGAGTCGACGATCCGACGAACAAGCAACCGTGAACTCCCGTTTTTAATAGTTTTTCTTTCTTTCCCTTACTCTTCAGTACTTTTATTTTTGATTAATTGATAGTTTCATTCTTCCCGTCATGAATCTCATAATGTTTTTCTTGTTTATGATTATGTTGATTATTGTTTTGATCATTATGTTGTTAACTATGGATTCCGTTAGAGGCTAGATTTTTGGCGGGATTGTGATGTAGCTGGATTGAATTAGGTTAGGGGGTTTCGTCAGGGTGAAATTATGCTTTGAATTACTTGTTTATTCATGCTTGTGTGGATGTGTTCTTAATGCGTTCTTTGGATTGGCCATCTTTAGGATTGTTTTTAGGAGTTTTCTGTCACTCGAGAGAGGGCGAAAACTCATGCTCATAATCCATGCTTCGTTTTGTTCTTAGGTTGCTAGACGGCTTAAGCTTAATGTGATCGTTTGAATTCTCGTGTTTATTGCTCGTGATTGTTTTAATAGGATTAGAGGCCGAGAGGATATATAATCTGTCAATTGCGTAGGTTGCTAGATCACTCGAGAGAGGCTAGTAATATCATAGGGAGAATGAGACTAGCGTGAGTAGAGTAGGTCAAGTTGTTGGAACCCGAAACCCCCGAGTCGTAATTTTCTGGTGAAGTCGTGACCCCCATTTTCTCTTATTCAAAGTTTCGTGTTAAATTTTCGTTGCTGTTTTTGTTATTTTAATTGTAGTTAATCATTGCACCACACACTTCAATACTGTGAAATCAATTTTCTTAGGTTGTTTAACGTCGCTATAGTAACTAGTCTCTGTGGGATCGATATCTGTTACTTACGTAACACTATTACTTGTTCGATACGTCCGCTTGCGTGCTAGTTATAAAAATATCGCAACAAGTTTTTGGCGCCGTTACCGGGGATGTTTTACAATAGCGTCGAAAAACAATTTGCTTTGCCATTTGATTTTGTTACGCGTTTCCTAACTTGGCGTGTCATTTTCTCTATTTTGAAGGTGCATGCGGAGTGAGGGAACATCAAACCTCGTTCCACTAAATCTTGAGATCGAAAAATTCTGCAAGACAAACAGAAAGCAGTCAAAGGAACGAGCAATGGGAGATAGAGCGAACAACGCAGCGAACGAAGAGCCAAAGACCCTATTCCAATATGGGTTACCACCAGCTGACGCCGCGCAATCGGAAATCGCTCTCCCGGCTCTTGCGGGTAACCAGAATTTCGAGATCAAGACCGGCATAATACACATGGTCCAAGCGAATCAATTCTCTGGATCACCTGCCGAAGACCCGCAAGACCATCTGACTAACTTCGTCGAGATCGCAAACACGTTCAAGCTCCACAACGTGTCCGACAAAGCTATCCGCCTCCGCCTATTCCCGTTTTCACTACGGGACCGAGCCAAGATGTGGCTCAACTCCCTCCCGCTGGGTTCCATCACATCATGGGCCGACCTGCGCGTCAAATTCATCTCAAAGTTCTTCCCGTTCGAGAAGATGCACAAGAGACGCAACGAGATCCATACGTTTGCCCAATACGACGGGGAGTCATTGTTTGAAGCATGGTGGCGCTTCAAGGAGTTAGAGAGGAGGTGTCCCAATCATGGCATCCAAGGGTGGATGATGGTGCAGATTTTCTATGGCGGTCTCTCACCATCGTCTCGCACCCTAGTCAATACGGCCGCTGGAGGGTCGTTCTTTCAGAAGACAGATGAGGAAGCTCACAGTTCAGGAGTCTCCGCTACACCATTCAGGAGCAGGTGGAGATGAGTCTCCGCTAGAGACACCGGGTTCCCAAGGTCCTAATAAAACAAGGGGACCAACAACTGGCTCTACTTCGCCAAAAGCGGCTCTACTTCGGCAAAAGCAGCGCTTGGGGTACCCGACGTGAAAGTTGTTAGGTATGACCCAATCAACCAAACCTTCTACCAGGATGTAAGGAAAACAATAAAAAAGGTAGGAGTATTCAACAACCGTGTCGGCGCTTTGGTGAAAGTCCATATCCCGGTCACACTTCGTGATTGGAACGAAGTGACGCCTCAGATGTTGGGCAATATTCTGAGCGCACTTCATTCGGAGTACACTTTCGTGTACAAAGATGATGAGACCGAGGAGCTGCTTCCGGCGGATTGCTTTCGTCATCAGATTGACCAGACTATTATTCGCGATGCAAAGCGAATGAGGCACAACCAAAAGTCTAGATTATCAGGGACTTTCTTAGGCAAATTTTGTGGGCAAATAAATGTCGCCAAGAAAGAAATCCCAAAAGAATATCAAAAAGACGATTGGGAGAAGGTGATAGAGGAGTTCGCAACTAACGATTGGAAGGTAATGTATAATTCAAAAAAATTATGTTATCTCCTATGAAATCGAATTATAAAGCAATTTAATATGTGCAGAAAAAGTCTACTCGCAACAGGGACAATTCAAAGAACAAGAAAACGAAGTCCACACAAGGGTCGATTTCTTTCTTGGCTCATCGACATTTGAAAGTAAGTTTATTCTAATTTTGTAATATTTTTTTTGCAATAAATACATTACTCATATTTTCATAAGAACTGCAGAGTAGGGAAGATGGGACTTTGGCCTCGGCGTTAAACACGTGGGAGAAAAAACATCAAGATGATCAAGGCAATTGGACGACAGATTGGGTGCAACAAGCATTTGTAAGTTACTTGTGTTAATTACTTAGTAGTCAAGTTTCGATAATCTTAATAATTTTCTTAACATATGTTTGAAGGCGTGAATTATGACTCAAGTCGAGGATATTCAGCGACAAGCAGCGGAGTCAAGCCAAACGTTTGACATAGACCAGGCGGAGCAGTACGCGATGGATACTGTTCTCGGGCAACGTCGAGATTGGTATGTCGGGATAGGTCCCTCGATCCCGAGATCCTCGTATCTCTTGGCTCAGGCTCAGGACGACAACTCGTCATCAGGTTCTTCATCGAGGCGCGTTCCAGATCCAGTGGTTAGCGAGCTACAAGCTGCGTTGGCCGCACAACAGGTCGCAATGGAAGAGATGAGGCGTGAGCAACGAGCTCAGATGGAGGCGTTTCAGCGACAGTTCTTTGCCTACACACAGCAGCATCCGTCTCCCATGCAGACATCCCCCGCGATGATGCACCCTGGGACGACGCCGCCATCAGCTTCAATGCCGAATGTTCAGACGCCGCCATCCGCTTCAATGCCGAATGCTCAGACGCCACCACCAGCTTCAATGCCGAATGCTCACACGCCAGATTTGGTAGAATTTCAGCGACATCGTTCGAGCGGCAGCGCACGAGGAAGGTCTGGCAGAAGAGGAGGCCGTGCATTCAAGAATTGGAAGACTTCGAGTGAAAAAGGGAAACAAAAGGAATATATTGTAATTTTTTTAATTTATTGAACGTAAATTATCAAATTTTTTTAATTTAATATTAGAATTTCTGTTAAATTATTTATATAATTATTCTAATTAATATTATATAATAATTATTATTAAAATTATTTAATTAATTTAACAAAAAAATATTGATTCTAATAGAATTTTTTATAGGCTGATTCTATTAGAATCAGCATTTAAAAAAAAAACTACAGACAATCAGATGCGACTAGTCGCATCTAATACTTTCGCGGGAAAACTAGTCGCATCTGATTGTACTGTAACCCGCCAAAATATTAGGCGGGGAATTACTATCAGGTGCGCCTAGTCGCATCTGATACTTTTCCCGCGAAAGTATCAGATGCCATTAGTCGCATCTGATACTATATATCCCGCTTTAATAACTTATTTTGGAGTATATTTAGGTGCGACTTTTGGTGCGAGAAGTCGCACCTAAACTGTCTCACCTGATAGTGATGACTTTCAGGTGCCACAAGTCGCACCTAAAATCATCAGGTGCGGACTTTCAGATGCGACTTTCACTACCAGAAATATGGGATACAACTACAGTTTTTTTTTAACTCTGGTTTAGCCTTTTAATGGAGTCTCTTAAGACAGACTACGGTCACCTTTTTTTGGGCATATATTAGACTCTAGTCGAATATAAAGCTGTAGTTAATGACATTTTTTTCTCTACAGTCAATATAAAAAAGTAGTGATAATGGTCAAAAATTTAAAAATTACTAAAATTTCACCACTTTAAAATGGGGGGAAATTTCCCACTAAAATTTGGCACATTTTCACTACAGTCAAATATAAAGAAGGAGTGGTAATACTCAAAATATAAAAAATTACCAAAATTCACCTATGGAGGGAAATTTCCCACTTAGGATTTTGTTTTTGGTTGTGGATGAAAACTTAAAATTTTTTGACTAAGTACAAAATAAAATAACTTATTCGGAGAAACAAAAAAACAAAGAACTCTTTTACTTTCTCTCTCACCGCCTCTGATGTCTTCGTCGCCGGAAAACTTCTTCGCCTCTTCGATCCCTCTCTCTCACATTATGAACCCAACAAAACCCTCATAGTCTTCTGTGTGCTTCACGTTCAACACAAGTGAAACGCTCAAAAATCACACACGCACACACCAAACGAGCTCAGAAACGCTTAAAAATCTCAAAAGCAAAGAAATGGGTTTTCATCGCAGTGTATTACAATCTCCGACCAAACGCTCTTCGATTTCAACTGGTATGTCAATTTCTTCTCTGTTCGAAAATCAAACACATACATTAGATTGATTCAGGGGTTAAAATAGGGTTTCGTTTTGTTGTGGTTGATTCGTAGATGACGAGAACAAAGAGAATTACAACCCACTAAGTCGCGAAAACAAGAACCCCATTTTTTCCGACCTCAGATGTTCAATGCCTACAACAACGAACAACGATGATAAAGAGGAGAAGCCGTACGACCCTCAGGTTAGTGAGTTAATTAGCTTGAATCTAATGATTCATTAAAAAATATAGGGTTTGAATTTTCTTTGAATTTTAAGTCCTCGCGTGTGTTGGGCCATGGAGAAATCTCTGATTGACTTGGAGCAAGGCACGACCTGCTCTTCCTGGAACTTCAACGGCCATAGATTGGCATATGCTTCAGCCGACGGTTCTCTTTCTATCATCGACTCTCTCGACCCTGCTTCTTCCTCCTTTTCCCTCTCTTCCAAATCCAAGGTTTGTGTTTTCTCTTTCGCATTTCGTCGAACACTTGGTAAGCGTGATTTGGCTTGCGTTACGCTGGATCAAATTTTGTTGGAAATGTTTCTCGAATTCTAGCGAAATACATTGAGCTTTAATTGAAAGTAACTGGATTTTTTAATTCTTAATATTTATTTCAAGAACATGTGCTTAGGTTTTTTGTATTGGAATGATATAAGAATAAGTCTTTCACTTTTGTTCCTGTATGATTACTCTCCAAGGTTTTTTTTCCATCTGTTCACTGATGCTGATAATTCAAAAGACCACACACACCTACGGATGCAGGTCTGCAACTCCGGAACTCCATAATGTCACCGCTCGTGCAACAGGTTAATAAGTCCACCCCTGCGAATATCATCCCTCTCAATCTCTACACACCGAAAGAACCAAATAGAAGTCACGATTCACAACACAAAAAATATCAGCTGAGAGCATTCGCAATCAAATGCTGACCTTGTTGAGGCCTTGAATGACCGTAGCCAAGAACTGTACAGTCTTGGCCAAAAGCCTCTGCTCAACTTGAAGAACAGCAGACCTGTACATCGAGAGAACCTCGACGATCCTTAATCATATATGGTAAGGATTTTTTTTTTTTTTTCCATATGTGCCTATTATTTGAGCATAGACTTCTTTTGGTCTACTTATTGAATTGAAATTGAATTTTTATTCATTTATTTACTGATATGGTAAGAAGATCCTTAATCAATTTTGTAAGAAATTTCTTTGCAAGGATTTGAGCACGGATCTGAGGTAGAGGAAGCTTAGAATCACGTGGGTTTGTTCAGCAGCAAGGTAGGAATTTCGCTCATTTTCTTTGCTTCTAGTCCGATTTCTAGGTTTTCCAATTAGGGGTTTTTTAGTTCATTTGGTTGATTTCGTGGGTTACTTGTGTTTGGACTCGGTTTGTGCTTGTAGTGAGCTGAAATTATTTAAGTTAGGGTTTTCATATTTTTATGGATAGTTTGGCCGAAATTTGGAAGAGAAGAATTGGGGGTTTTCATGTTGTGATGCTTGAATAAGTCCATTGATGTTTAGGACTCAGATTTTAAGTAATTAATTGGATGATTACATGCTTGATTTCAATATTCCTTGCTTGATTGGAATTATGGACGAATTTGGGCTGATTTTGGAGGTTCCGGATTTGTAGGGAATTGCTTGGCTTTGAAGTGTGTTGTATGGATTTTTGCTCTGTTTGTGGTGTGGCTTGATATGTGTATGATCGGATTTGAGTTTGTGGTGTTTTTAGATGAGTCGGAGACTCGTTAAGATGTGAATAACGTAGGTTTTTTTTTAAGAAAATTTACTTGTTTTGAACTTGGCTTTGGTTGTTGTTGTTGTTGTTGCTGAGTGTGGGACGTGTTAGGATCGGATGAGTGTTCGATTTCCGAATGCTTTGTTCGGGAATTGATTTCGAATCGAGAAATTTGGGTATTCTCGGTTCAATTTTTAATCTAACCATGCTCTCTTGTTGGTGCTGCGTGCCTCTCCGAGCTCGTACCGCAGGTACGAGGATGCAGCGAGGACGGTTCCAGCGAGTCGCAGGCGAGCAGCGAGGGCTGTTCGGGTTCAGCGACGAGGCAAATAGGGGCTGTTCAGTGCCAACAACAAGTCAACGGCTCGGCGAGATGTCTTGAGGCTGCGACAGCGCGCAGAGACGGTACAGACACAGGCTGCGAAACCTCGGCGTGTTGAGGCATAGTGAGTTACGCAGCGACGACAGCGACTCGGCATCTTTTCGATTCCGCGTCGGCAACGATACGTTTGAGCAGCGACGACGGCGACGACGAGTCGAAAACGCACCGGCTCCCGACTCTAATTAATAACCGAGTCGTTTCTACTAAAAGTTTAACTATAATATGTAATATTATTTGTAAAATAGTTATGTACGTTTATGATACTAATCACGTGAGTTAGTAAGTTGTTTCGGGATTCAGATCGAGTGCTTCGATGAGCTTTGGTTCGTGGGTTCGAGACAAACCGAGAGGGTCGTGACATAATTTTTGGTAGAACGCATAACATTTAGCTATCGATCGATGACCTGTGCCTTAAGTTTTATGATACTTCGAAGACAAAAAATCTAATCTCGTGTTTTTTTCTAAATTTTGATGTTGTTTCTTGGTTTTGGACAGATCAAAACATAAACTCTTCACAACATGAAAGAAGAAGATCCAGAGAGCCGCAAATGCAGAGAACCAGTTTTGGAGAGAGCTTGACAGTCTTGGCATTGCTCATCCACTTGAACATAGTGAATGAAAATGAAAGAGTACATTTCTGGAACAATGCAGATCGGAGTCTGAATCAGACTATAACATTTCTTGAACATGTTTTTTATTGTCTTTATTTTCTGAAACTGTTATTGCAGGCTGGGGTTCTCACTGGAAAGTCTTGTCGATGGGCTGCTGATGAGCAATAAGGATAATGTGTGGGTGGAAGATGGTAAATGCGATCTTGTCCTTGTGTTTGAGGCAAAGGCTTTGGCATTGTCCGATTATCAGAAAAGACAGGTAAATGAAACTGTTATACTGTGTATAATTGATACAAATTAAAGTCATGATGATCAAACTTGATAAAATATGCAGATATCTCCATGAGCACATCACATATTTTGAGAGAAACAGAAAACTGGCAGCACTTGAAGCAATGAATGATAAGCTTCGTAAGCGCTTCAAGAATCCAAAGTTGTCCAATAGCAACTGCGCCAAAGTTTGCAGGCACGCCTCGATCGCTTGGTGTCGGGCTGTTGTGATCAGCCTTGGACAGATCGCTCGGGTCTCTTGAGGTAGCAAACAAGAACTTTTTTATCATTATATGATCTATTTCTTGCAATGATTTTGTAGTGTCATAGGTTTAAGTATAATTTTCATTGTAATTCATGACTTGATATTTTTTTATGGCACTGGTTTAAGATTTGGGTATAAGATTGTATTTAATATTTTTTATTTGCTATATTAAATTATAAATAATTAAAATGGGTGGGATATTATATGTTGTTTTGTTGCATTTTTAATTTATTTTCTATTTTTAATTATAAATGTTTTTTTATTTTATATTTAAATAAATATATATTTTTATTAAAAAATTGCTCTACACAAATAAGATGAAGTCTATATTGTTAAAATATAATTTCATACATATAAACTACAATTAAAAAATGTAGTCTTCAACATAAAAGACTGGAGTCATAGGCAAATAGATAAGACTCCAGTGCAATAGATGACACAAAAACACAGTAGTCTGTTCAATTCAATTAATTATAACTACTCTTTAAAGCTGTAGTGTTTATAGACTCTCAACTTGAACAACTACAGCTAAACAATGTAGTCTTCAACAAAAAAAGACAGGAGTTATAGGCAAAGAGATAAGACTCCGGTGCAATAGATGACACAAAAACGCCGTAGTCTGTCTAATTAAATCAATTAAGACTACTTGTTAAAACTGTAGTGTTTTTTTCTTATGTAATTGAGTTATATATAACTACATCATAACGTTGTAGTATTTATAGATGAGACTAGTAAGACTACATCTATAAAATGTAGTTATATATTTTAACTACAGTCTTATAAAACAGATACACTACGGCCAAAAACTGGAGTCATAATCAAAGAGATAAGACTCCAGTGCAATAGATGACAGTCAGTAAACTGTAGTCGACTTAAAATGACTACGGCGTTCGTCAGTAGTTAGAGGCCAAATTTCTGGTAGTGTTTGTCGCATCTAAAGTCGCACCTGATGACACTTTCAGGTGCGACTGTGGTGCTTTCAGGTGCGACTTTTGTCGCACCTGATGCTATATTTTGTACTAGTGCATCTCACGGCTCAAACATTAAGGCTGACTTGGCCTGTCTCATCTATCAGATAGGTACGCGAGCTTCTTTTGATTTGGGAGAGTTTGTTTTTGAGCACTTGGTCAAACATCCCAAGTCTTTTTCTGTGAAGCTTCCTATTGGCTTCCCCTCCTTGATCTCTGGGATTCTCTTGGCTCAAAAGAAGGACCTATTGCGTGCTGATGATATTGTTGGAAAGGCTCCATGTGAACTGACCTTTAGTCACAAGCTGTTTGACGAGAAACATGCTCGTGATCTTGTCAAGCCTTCTGTCGCGACATCTTTCGCCACTAGTGGAAATTTGAAAGTTGTTGTTCTATCCGACACTGTGCAGAGTGATATTCTAAAAGTTATTTTGAGGAAGTTTCTGCTCTCAAGGAGATCATTGAGACATCTACTCGCATGAAAGCTGTTTGTGATGGTCTTATTAAGGTGATGACCCTCCACCTGGTACTGATGGTGCTTCTACCTCACAGCCGACACAGCCTGCTCAGCCTGCCCCAGAAGATGAAGAGAATAAAGATGAAGAAGAGGACGAAGAAAAAGATGTGGCCGATAGTGGTGATAAGGAAGATGAAGATGATGAAGGTTATGCTGGGACTTCTACTTTCTAGAGTCTCTCTTTGTTTGGTCTGTACTGTTTGAATATTTGGTCTGCTTTTGTTGTTTATGTTTTTATTGTTACACTTCTTTGCGTCTCTTTGTGGCCTCTTCGGTATGTGTTTTCAAGCAATGTTGATTATGGTGTTTATCAGTTGTTTTATTTAGTTCTCGTGTGCTTGTTCAGATTTTTGCCTTCCCTTGCTTTGGTTTATCCTTGCCTTTGTATGTTTTTGTGGCAATCACGGGGATAGGTAGTAAATTTGTCATTTATTTTAACTTATTTGATTGCTAGTCTCTTGGTATCATGTCATTTATTTTGACTGTGACTTTGTTTGACTAAGAACTACTCTAGAATAGCCAAAGGGGAAATTTATTGTTGCGTCATGTGTTGACTTATTTTTTACTGCAAGTTGTTAAGGAAAGATGTCGGACAATAGGTTTCAGGATTTGTGTAGACATCTTTCTCTTTGTGCGCAGACTGTAATTATGGCAAGTTTCGTATTTTACCGGAACTTTTTGCTGAAGACTTTCCTTGTTGATCTTCACGCGTTTATGGGGAAGGAAATCCTGGATTGCCTTCCAGACTTGCATGATTGCTAATAAAAGCTGAATGCTTCCCCTTAGAAGTTCTTGACGCTTTATCAAAATATTTAGAGTTCCTAGACGTGCATGATTGGCGGACTGGGAAACTATTGGTAATGATAAGAGCGGTATAATTCTACAAACACTATTTCAAAAGTCTGATTGTCTGTGAGATTGGGTTTTGTGTTTCGTGATTGAAGTCTTCCATGAGTTGATTTTGAAGCTAACCAAACATCGGAGCATGCTTGAAGAGTGAAATTGAGAGGGGTCTCAAATTCAGGGGGAGTCCATGCTTTGGTAATCACTTGTAGTGATAGTTCCTAGGGAATTGATTTTGGTGTTATTCATGTAAGTCTTTTGTTTGTACTAGTGACTACTTGATAGTGAATTCATTTCCACAGATTGAGAGCCCACAGATGTAGGTGGTGTTGCACCAAACTAGATAACCATATTGTATGTCTTTTACTTTACGCACTGTTTAATTTATTATCCATTATCTGTGTTAGAACAAGTTGTCGGACACATTGACTCTTCATTGTGTGTGAAATTTTGTTTCTCTCTCTAAAAAGAATTTCAATAATAACTATACATACGACAATGAACGTGTTAGTCAATCCTATTCTCAATAAGTAATTAGAATCCGAATCCTAATAAGAGATGGACATTTTTGTTTTCTTTTAGCCTTGATCCCTTTGATATATTTTTTTATTATTATTTCCGTAGCAAAATAACGTCTGGAAACTCGATACACGTTAATGGAAACTACTATATTCTAAATCAATAACATGTTTTTTTTAAAATGGACCGCCTAAAACCTCCCCACCCTCCGAAGGTGCGACGAAGAGGAAAACGCACCCCTTGCCTCAATAGAAACAATAGACCCGGAGGCAAAAAATTGATTCCAAACAAGGGTCGGAATCACCCTTAAATTACAAAACCTAGAAATGTGCTCTTTAACCGCCCATTTGCAAAAAGCATGAGCAATAGCATTCACGTTCCTTTTAACCCAACAAACAGAAATAGACTCGAAAAAAACTAACTGATCCAAAATCGCCACAATAAAGGGAAGACATCTCCACTCAGGGCACTCCTTCCTATCCCGAAGATTGTTCATAATTCCCTGGTTGTCTCCTTCAATAGCTACACGTTTTATATTCCGAAATTTGGCTAGCATGATTGCCTGCAGTACACCTGTTAGCTCCACCTTTATCACATAATTAGCGATAATCGGGCTCCTCCAAAACCATAGAAACCGCCCCTCATTGTTTCGAGCCACAACACAAATAGTAGAGCCCCTGGTGGAAAAAGCCGTGTCGGTGTTTACCTTTACTGTTCCTACCTCAGGCGGCCTCAACACCATGTCACGTTCAACACCAATTCCTGCTCTGAAACACTGGTCTTGGCTACTGCTATCCGGGGTATCCTCTTTAGTTCTCTCCACTATTCCCGCAATAATAGAGTTCATCGTCTGTTGAAAGTTGAGGCTCTTGGGGTGATATAAGCACGAGTTCCTCCATCTCCAAATAGTCTCAAGGATAACATTAACCCGGATAAGAAACAAGTCTTTCCTCTCCTCAGGGGATCTCCAGATCACGTTTTTCACAAACACCTCGCGCATCAGCTCAACCCTAGGCATCTCAATCTCAAAATCCCACCTAATACCCATCCCTTCACGGAACCAAAGACACCTCACGTGCTAGCACAGAAACAAGATGTGGGTCATCATTTCATCCTTTGAACCACACACACGGCACTCCCTCGGAATGGTTATCCCCTTCCGAATCAGATTCATCGCAGTAGGCAAGCACTCAGCCGCCATCCTCCAGAAGAAGACCTTGAATTTCTCTTGAATTTTAGACTTCCATATAGCCCGCCAAACATCATCTGTCAGAGCAAGAGGAGCACAGAGGGCCAAAGCAGCTGCCGATCTCACAGTGAAAATGCCGGAATTCGTCCCGGTCCGAATAAGGCGGTCCTCGCGCTGAGCAAGGAAGGACCAGATCCTTTCAATCTCTCTCGCCACTTCGGTCAAGAAAATCTCCCTGACCAAATCCACCTTCCAAGCGTCACTCCCATGAACCAAAAGCTCATTCGCCCTCATCTTCGGAATTCGGTTATCCCCAATGATAAGAAGCTTGTCCGTGAAGACCCAATGGTCCTCGAACACTTTCGTCTGACTCCACGTACCATTAACGGAGCAAGAATTATGCTTTATGAATTCTCTGGTAGACAAAATATCCTTCCACGCCAAAGACTGGCCTCCTTTAAAATTCACATCAAGAAACCTGTTTGTGTGACAATACTTGGATTTGAGAATCCGAACCCACATAAGATTAGAGTTCGCTGCAATATTCCACCCAATTTTAGTGAGAATGGCCATATTAGTATCTTCAAATTTCCTTAAGCCAAGGCCACCGCTCCCTTTTGGTTGACAAATCAAATCCCATCTTTGAAGGGCCAAAATCTACCGTCCCCACTTCTGCCTTGCCACAAAAACCTACTTGCCATTTTGTTTAAGGAGCGAGAAAAGGAGTTCGAAAATTTGAAGGTAGACATGGAATACGTGGGGATTCTTTGAATAACGTCTCTCACTAGCGTAGTCTAACCCGCTTTTGAAATCGTCTTCGCCATCCACCCTTCAAGCCTCTCGTGAACCGTTTTCTTCAAAGACACAAAGGCCGTCGATTTCTTGCGGATGACTAACAATGGGTTCCCCATGTATATAACATCTTTCGAACATTCCTTCATCCCAATGCAAATACCTATAACTCTTTTCAAAGCCAAAGAACAATTCTTAGAAAACATAAGCCCGGATTTATAGATATTTACCTCTTGCCCAGACCAACGTTGATATTTCTCAATGCAACTCCACACCGCTTCCACTTCCCCCACCTTAGCACGACTAAAAAGAATTGTGTCATCAGCGAACATAAGATGTGAAATGCTCGGGACTCTTTGGCCGATTTTAATCCCATGAAAGCGTCCCATAGCTTCCTCTTTCGAAAGTAGCCAGCTAAGCACCTCGGAGACCATGATGAACAAATATGGATATAATGGGTCGCCTTAACGTAGCCGTATTTCAAGACAAAGGGGGTTAAGAGGGCTCCCGTTAAGGAGAATGGAACTAGATGCTTTATAAACACATAGCTCGATAATCTTGATCACTTTGGAAGAGAACCTGAAACAACGGAGGACTTCAAGAAGGAAACCCCAATCGATTCGATCGCATGTCTTGCTCATGTCTATCTTTATCCCCATGAGTCCTCCCATACCTTTGATTGTCTTCATCTTATGCATAACTTCCCTCGCAAGGATTGTGTTTTCTGCTATCCACCTGCACGGAACGAAGGCAGACTGGAAATGGGAAATCATCTTATCCATCAAAATCCGAATGCAAGAAGTAATAATTCGGGTGATTACCTTGAAGCTAAAATTGCATAGACTTATAGTTCGGAACTTGTTAACGGAGTCCGCTTCCCCGATTTTAGGAATGAGCACAATATGGGTGAAGCTCATCTTATCTTCAAGCTTATTCGTCTCAAAGAAGATTTGACACAATCAACATGAGATTTTCCAACCAAATCCCAATACCTCTTATAGAAGACTCCTTGGAGACTGTCCGGTCCCGGGGCTTTGAGCTACGGAATATTCCACGCCGTTCTTTTGATTTCGGCCTCAGTAGGAATCGCCACTATTCTCCTATTATCTTCATCCTAAACATACTTATCAATAATACCTTCGAGCCCCATAGGAAACTATGTCTCCGAAGCTTTAAAGAATTCCCCAAATTTGTCTTCCAAAAGCTTCCCAATCTCCGTGCGATTTCGGCATAAGGATCCATCCTCACGGTTAAGGCTCCCAATGAAGTTTCTTTTCCGTCTAAAATCTCGTGTTCGCATCTCCATCTTTAAGCCAAGTTTCTCTAGAGCGTTACCTCCAAATCTTATCGACATTCCGGTTCAACTCTAAAATCTCCTCTTGAAGCCGATACTCTCTCTCCGCATTGACCCTCGAATTGGTATTTTGAACTGTAAGAAGTTCCTTTTCCCTTATACTCTTTTGTAACGTTCTCTAATGCATAGCTTGCCAACAATGAAGCATTTTACCCACCCGTCTCATCTTCTACATGAGAGGCCCCTCGCCCGACCCTTTCCCAGTAGGAAGCCACACCGAACTAACAATATCGCGGCACTCCGGAACATTAGCCCAAGCCTCATAAAAATGAAAAGGCTTCTTGCCCCTAACCTCATGACGGAAATAGTCCAGTATAATCGGGTAGTGGTCTGAACCCACCATAGGAAGCACCTTGACTCCCGCCTTGCCGAACCGACGGGTCTCTACCATCCGACCAAGTGAAATGACATATGCTCGCCCTAAGATAAACACCTCCCGTCTTATCCATAAAGTTTCTAAGAATAACACTAGTATTCCAAGAGACCATCCGGCTAGTAGAATCAATCATAGAATCCCAAAACGATTGATGTTCTTGAGCATACGGGGGGCCATAGACACCGAAAAAGTTCCAATCTCCTTCTTGATAATCTCCTCGAACAATCCTCCCAATCACATTTTTAGTCACCCTCCACGCTTCCATAGTAATACTTTCCTCCACCATAAACACAAACCCCCTGTTAAACCATTCGCTGAGTGAGCCACGCCATCCCTAAACCCCAACCTCTTCTGTAACAACTATATACGCTCAATACTCATCTTTGTTTCCATAAGAAAAACTAAATCCGAGTTCCGATCCCTCATGAGGATCCGAAGAGCCTCCCCCGTCGGGTCTCTATTGAGACCACGACGATTCCAAGAGAGGACTAACATTGGGGGGTTGAAGGCATGGGGTGACCCACCTCCTCGGTCTCGAAGCTTGTAGCAATAGTATCAGATCTAGATCCTTCCCCCTTCACCTTGCTGGTTACATTGCCCAGTTCGGTTATATTTTGCTTAATCTGATTAACCTTGGGCTTCCCTTCACCAATTCTCTTACGGCGTTTTAAGGTCTTGGCCATTTTTTGGCCCTCCACAAACGAATTGTCCATCTTACCTGCCGCAAAAACTCTTTGAAAGATATTAGCAAGGTTACTTACCTCACAAGTATTGTCCACTATATCCTCCATCTTTCTCAAGTCACAAGCTTGTTATTTTTTATTACTCCCCGAGCCCACAGAGCCATCCTTCTGCATTTCGTCCACCAAGCCCATATCGATATTTCTCTTTAGCGTAAGAGAAAATTTTATCGGTATTGAACTAGAAAGAGAGACTGGTGTAGCAACATGAGCTAAACCCAGTAGGCCCTAAACTCTATTATTATGAGGAGTAATGAAACTTTCATCATGGGCTTTGGCTTTCGGCCCACTAGGAGTCAACTTTCTCTTTGGGGATTTCATTTGCTTCAAAGTACGTTTTAAACTTTTGGCAACCATACCTAGCTCTTTTCCACGTAGGTTCACCTCCTCATAACTATTTCCGCCTAGACCTATTTTGCTCAAAGTTGGTATGTCAGATCCTCGAGCCTCCCGATCACCCTTTTAGGACTGACCTTCTCTTAGGTCCTCTCCTGGTTTTTTGTTAAAAGCACTAAAGAAACTTGAGAGTCCACATGTTCCCTTTGACTCTCGTCATCTCCAACGCTCACCAAATTTTCTGGTAGCTTTCTCGGCGTTGGACCGGACTGGAGCCCAGTTGCTTTTCCGAAGTACCTTTCATTAGACCCTTCTCTTCTTCTCCGATCCGCCACTGCTCCAGAAGAGCTTGCACCATGCTCTCCGGTAGCCGGTCATCGTTGTTATGGTCCTCCAGTCAAGCTACAGCTTCCGGAAACTTGCCTTGCCTTTGCCGATCAATCTTTCCAGTCCTGTGTATGATGTTCTGGCGCTTGAATCAATATTTGTAACAGATCCAACCAATATTTTCAAATTTAGCCTGAATCCACAGAGGAGGATACGGGCTCCGATCCAAGAAGAAACCAGTTAGGAGCTTTTTCCTAGTATCAATATCAACCCTGATCTTCATATTATTCCCTTGTCTGACTAAGCAGCTGATAAATCTGCCAAACATCCCAGCCAATTCTTTTGCGTTTAAGAAATTTTGATACCCCGGGGGAAACCCCACCAGTCTTACCCAGAAATGGGACGAACCAAAATCAATCTCATCCTCTGTAAGGAAAGGCGGCCATTCATATAAAAGCATTAGAGCTCCCTTCACCGTCCAAGGTCTTCCTCCTATCACTCGTTCCACGTCTGCTCTACAGCCAAATTTAAACTGTAGTATACCAGGTCTGATCTCTTTCACGTTCCAAGGCTTTCCACACCTGCAAATTCCCGAGAAAATCTCAAAGATTCATTCGTCCCTGCCGGATTCTTGGTCAAGACTTTCCCAGCGAGGTATAGAGTTCCCTCTGTTTCACCATCTTCGTCACCTCTTTCAGACAACAGAAGATTTCTGGCCATGAATGAAGTTGCCTTGTCCACCTCATCTTCAAGATTATTGCTATCCATAATCAAACAAACTCACACTCACCCGACAAAACCCCAACTCACGGAACCTTCAAAGAAAAACACTCTAAACCTGTAGAAGAAAAACTCACTTGTGTTTCCCAGACCAGAACTATCCACAAACAAAAAGAACTAAGGACTCAGCCTCACTAGTACGGAGTTAAAAAAAACTCAATTTGTACGGAGAGAAAACTCAACTCAACTTGTACGTAGAGAACGATCAATAACATGTTTAGTCAGGTTATTAGTGAAGGAATTGAATATACCGTTGACTATATAAAATGCGGGAAGTAAGTAGAATTCACCCAAAGCAGCGTTTAAATTAATTAAGAAGAAGGGTATTGATATGAAAAGCATCGTTTGTTACTCATTTTTTATATTTAAAAAACAAAAAACAAAAATCTATCAAAGACGTACTATAGATTCTTCATAATCCATATTTTTGTTCGTTTATTTGACACAATTTGTCACAATCTAAAGGAAATCTCAACTAAATATGAAAAGAAAAAAAATAACAAAAATAAAAACAAAGGCGGGCCTCAATGTTCTAAGAAAAGACATAAGATTGTTCATTAGCTTAGGCGAAATGTAATTATCACGGGTTTTAAGAAACTATATATTTTTTTGTCACAACACTTTTCTTCTTTTCATATATTTTTTTATTAAGCATTTATTTTACGTCAATATTTTAACCGAAACATAAGAACAAAAGAAAAAAAAATCCTTCATTCCAAATTTCTTTCATATCTTAAGCTCATTTGAAGTATGTTTTTAAATCAAATATCCACTTTAGTGTTAAATTATATATAAATATGGAAGATTATTAGGAGAAAAATATGAAATATGGAAATAAAATTCTACCATTAATCAAATTGACAATAAATGATATTTTTTTCAAAACAAAACGAAGCTAAGAAAGAGAGAAATTCTCGTTTTGTGAATGGGGTTAGTGTTGATGATGATTCTGGGATTGTCAACAATCACAAATATTTATACGATATATTTGTTTTATTTAATAGGTCTCAGAGGACTTCGTATAAGAAACAGAAATGAAATCCCGATTTAATTCAAAAGAAATATTAATGCGAAATATAGAAAGAATAAGCTTTAGTAA
The DNA here is from genome assembly GCF_054948205.1 of Urtica dioica subsp. dioica. NCBI lineage: Eukaryota > Viridiplantae > Streptophyta > Magnoliopsida > Rosales > Urticaceae > Urtica > Urtica dioica. Next base: position 42,201,640 of record NC_142757.1, read on the forward strand.
TAGAAAACGTTGACCCGTGGCTTCGCGTGAAGACGTGTTCTTTAACACGTGGCGCGACGTGATTGTATTTCAGAAGTCGGAGTCGAAGAGTCGCGAGCGTTTGTTGATATCCTCGAAGATATCGAGAGAATATTTTCGATTTGATCAGATTTTATTCGAAATCATTAGATTTTCACAAGATTCGGTTAAACATAAAGATGTATAAATAAGCGCGTTGAAGAGTCACTTCCTTTCATTTATATTCTCATCATTCGTGGTAAAAAGGTAACTCTTTCTTTTCCTCACATACTTCGAACTCGAGTTCTCTCTCTAAGTTCTTTGAATTTGCTTAGACTTCGGCTATTTTTCGTTCTTAGTTCGATCAGCGCACTCAAACAAGTTCATATCTTTATACACTTCATCATTTAAAACTCTTTGTTTTGGATGTTGAACTCAAGAGTTCGTCCGTCAGGTTCTCAACCGTTAGGAAACGAGGACATTCTTTTACCCTTTGTCGTAACCTCTATCGATTTAAGGGGAATTTGTGAGAAATACCAAATACCCCCATAAATCAAAAGCCTTCTTTCCATAATAGGGTTTCGTGTTTCTGCGTCGACTAACGACTTGCTTACCTAAAATATTGGTCGTTGGTCCTTGCTCTTCTCTGACGAGCACACCGCTAACTACCGCTTGGGACACGACGACGTATAAGTAGAGTGGTTCTCCCTCAATGGGTTTTGCGAGGATAGAGGGTGTCGACTAGTATGTTTTCAATTCTTTAAATGCTTCTTCGCATTTTTCATCACATTCGAGCTTTTTATTCCCTTTAAGGAGTCGATAGAATGGGAGGCATTTATCCAAAGACCGAGAAATGAAGCGATTGAGAGCGGCGATTCAGCTTGTCAATCTTTGCACCTCGCGCCTGTTGCGAGGTGAGGGCATTCTCTTAGGGCATGCAATTGATCCGGATTTGCCTCGATTCGTCGCTGGGTCACTAAGTACCCGAGGAACTTGCCGGATGAAACTCCGAATGAACATATGGTTGGGTTAAGTTTCATTTGGTACTTGTTGAGTACTTTGAAACATTCTTCCATATGTTTGATATGGTCATTTTCCCTTAGGGATTTTACGAGCATATCATCGATATACACTTCCATAGTTTTTCCTATTTTTTCAACGAATATCTCGTTGACTAGCCTTTGATAAGTGGCGCCAGCGTTCTTTAGTCCGAAGGGCATGACCTTATAGCAATATGTGCCTTGGTCTGTTATGTATACCATTTTTTCTTGGTCGTCGAGATGCATCAGAATTTGGTTATATCCTGAGAACGCGTCGATGAACGACATGATTTTATGTCCCGCTGTTGCCTCGACTAGTTTATCAATGTGCGGCAAGGGGAAACTGTCTAGATCGGTAAAATCGATACATACCCTCCATTTTCCGTTTTTCTTTTTGACGACGACGGTGGTTGCCAACCAATCCAGATATTTTTCTTCACAGGTGGAACTTGTGGCTAGGAGCCTGTTTACCTCATCATTGACTACTGGCGCCCTATCGGAGCCGAGCTTGCGTCTCTTTTGTTTTACGTGCTTGAAACTAGGATCAATGTTGAGCTGGTGAGATGTAACGTCGATGCTAATTCTTGGCATATCTTCCGTGGTCCAGGCGAATATGGTATTGTTTCGTTTTCGAAAACAAATCAACTCCCGCCGTCTATTCCCTTTGTGCTCGGCTCTGATCCCTACGAACTTGGTGGGATCGAGGCCATCGAGCTGCACTTGCACTGTCATCTCGATACTTGGGGAGTCCGACTCTTAGGTTTTTGGGTCTTCTCCGTGAGTCGGCTCAATATTCATTAATCACTATTATTTCTCATCGGATGTCTCAGTTTTTATCTTGTGGCTTGTGAGGTAACAACTACGAGCGGTTGCTTGGTTTCCTCTTATCTCCCTTACCCCTCCAGGTGTAGGAAAATAGATGCATTAATGGAATGTTAAAGGCACTGCCCTCATCCTGTGTATCCATGATCTTCCCATTATAAGGGGGGGGGGGGGGGGGGGGGCGACATTCCAGAACCTGGAACTCTACTATTTTGTTATTCCTTCCGTCTTTACGGGTAGCGTAATGGTTCCTATCGAAGGAGTGGTTATCCCGTTGAAGCCTGAGAGTTGGGTTTGTTCCCTAGGGTGTCCTTGAAGATAAGATCCACAGAGCTTCTTCCGTCGATCAGGACACTGGCGACCTCACAGTTGGCCACGTCAATCGTGATAACGAGCGCGTCGTCGTGTGGGTCTGTTGTCCCGGAGGCTTCGCTTTCTGAGAACGAGATTTGGACTTCCTGCTCTACTCCGGGCCGGGTGGTCTTATTCATCACCCAGGGTGGTCTTATTCATCACCCATCGCTGATGAGCTTTGATCGATTTTACCGAGTTGCTGCAAAATTTTGAGCCACCCATTATGAAGTCTACTCGATGTTTTAGTACGGTTGGCGGGGAGTCGGGTTCCCGTTCTTCTATTGGCCTTGACCTTTTAGGCAAGGGATTACCTCTCCCTCGGTTATTTTTTTAGGTGGGGGACGTAAGTCGACATTCTTTATTCCCTTTTTGCGTATTTTTCGGCCAAGACTTTATGCATAGTCTCGCAATTTACCGTCGCACGGCCGTGGCTTTGATGGAATTCGCAATACGCATTTCGATCCCTCGTCCATCTTTTCGTTTGGGGTTCCCCCTCCTTGCTTTCATCTCCGATGTTGAAAGCGAAACCAGGATGAGCGTGTTGCTTCCTAGCTTGAGGTCCGGCGTCTTTGGGACTGACCTTTCGAGGATTATTTTCGCCATTTTCGTGTCGTACCCAGGTGTTCGAGTGTGGTTTCTTTTCGACTATATGCTGTTTGACCAAAGAGGCGAGTTCCTCTTCTGCTTTAGCATAGTTTGCGGCTCTATCGATAGCATCCTCTAAAGTGGGGGTCGATTGATGGTCATCTCTAGTTTGAATCTCGATTCGTGCCACATTCCATTCTTCAGAGCGGTCATTGCAGATTTAGGGTCGACATTCGATATTTTTTATAGTACCTCCTTGTAACGGACCATGAAGTTCACCTTCTTTTTGTTGGACCCCCTATAGGTCTGTCATTGTTGGTTCGTCCTCGACGAACATCGAGTAATGTTTCAGGAATGCTGCAGATAGTTTTGCGAAACTATCAATGGAGTTGGACTCTAGTCTGGAAAACCACTTTAGAGCGGATCCATATAGGCTTTCTGCGAACAATTGACAGTAACCTGCTTCTCGCTCTCTCTCTCAGCATGGCTCGTCCCATAGCTATTCTAAAGGATAGAATATAGGACTTCGGATTCGAGGTGCCATTGTAGCGCGGGAGGCGAACTTTCCCGGCGTCTCCAATGAACACGTCGGTTATGTTTTTAGCGAGCGGAGTCCTTCCCATTTCGGCGATGAGCCGGTCTATTTCAGGGGCCGAACTGGTCGCACTGTGGAACTTCGAATTGACAGCCCTTAGTTCGGCTACCATGGACATTTTGAACTTTTCAAATTCTATAATGCTGGGTTCGCCATTCTGAGAACAGCGAAGTCCCGTGCGGAGTGGTGTTATGGTTCTAACTTCACCTGGAGTAGTTGTTGTCTGATTCAGCTCGCCCGGGATTTGGGTGGTGAATATTTGTGAGGTCACCAAGGGACGAGATCCGGAGTTCGCTGGAAAGGACCCGAAGGGTGCTCCAGTCGGCGGGGTCGGGGGCAGCCCGATCGGATCATTTCGAGCCCCCGGAGTTGCCTCATCTGAAGTCCCGCTGAGCTGGAAGCTTGGACAGGGGGTCTGGTCTAACCCTTGAGAGACCTGAATCTCAGTAAAGTCCAGTTGGATGCCTGGAGGGAGAGGTCGGCCCGTCTGTGATACTGACGCCGCATTCCGAGTCGACTCAGAGGCGGTCATTTCGCTAGATCCAGATCGCGGATCCGGAGTATTTAGAGGGGTTGTGAAGGAGTCCAACCTAGCGCTGAGAGCTCGGTTGGTTTCTTCCTGATTTTCCAATTTTTTGTTCCTCTCCTGATTCATAATGAGTCGGAGTGAAAGACATGGTATTTCTTTTCTGGGAAAGTTGTTTCTTTCGACGTTTGTCTTTCCGATGATTCTCACAGGCGGCGCCAAATTGTTGATGTTGATTTCGGGATCGTCAACAATCCCAAATATTTATACGATATATTTGTTTTATTTAATAATAGGTCTCAGAAGACTTCGTATAAGAAACAGAAATGAAATCTCGATTTAATTCAAAAGAAATATTAACGCGAAATATAGAAAGAATAAGCTTTATTAATAGTAAACGTTTAAAGAACAGGCGAAGTGCCGAGGTCAAGAGGGCGAACTCAACAAAGACTAGAGAATTCGAATACAAATATGTAAGACTGAGTCGAAGCTTATGTGTGTGCGAAAATGAATACAACAGTCTTTGTTTATAGGCGAAGAAAGAATCATCTCTTGGACACGTGTTGATCAGCTCGTCCTCGTCACGTCGCGGGTTGGTCAATTCCCATATTCGGTCTTCTCGGTGAGGTTCCAGCTTGACACGACTTCACTACTTTGCTGGACCAACGCGGGCGATCTGTTCTCCTCGACAAGCTGGGCTTGGGCTTCTTACTTAGATCCGGGCTGAATCACTTATTGGGCTTTGGCCGAACCAAGGCCCAATAAAAATAAGTATTTAAAAAAAATTTATACCCCTACAACAGTCTTATTTATAGGCGAAGAAAGAATCATCTCTTGGACACGTGTTGATCAGCTCGTCCTCGTCACGTCGCGGGTTGGTCAATTCCCAGATTCGGTCTTCTCGGCGAGGTTCCAGCTTGACACGACTTCACTACTTTACTGGACCAACGCGGGCGATCTGTTCTCCTCGACGAGCTGGGCTTGGGCTTCTTACTTAGATCCGGGCTGAATCACTTATTGGGCTTTGGCCGAACCAAGGCCCAATAAAAATAAGTATTTAAAAAAAAATTATACCCCTACAATTAGATTTTCTATATACGAGATTTCAGGTTGAAGATGCCCTTCTTCTTATAGAAAAGCTTTGAGCTATTATTATATATAAAATATATATATATATATATATATATATATATATATATATATATATATATGATTTCAAATTGAAGAACGAGAAAGCTTCCTTTTCGGGTCACATCTTGAATGGAAGTCCAGTTAGCTAGTCTAGACTTCTGGCATTGTTTCATAAGTCAAATTGTTAAACATGAAATTGAAAGTAATGGAGAAGAGATTCGCAATAATATTTTTTTTCAACATTTCAGCAATATATTTAGGTAGGTGTTAGACGCAAGTAGTAGGATAAGAAGAGAACTCGATAGCGGCCAAACAATGAGCTACCAAAATTTTCGTTCTTGTAACAAAATAAAAGCAAACCCGAGAAAGACTCATTTACTAAAATTATATTTTTAACCAGATGACCTTTCTCTGATGAAAAAGTCTAATAGCCAATTTATATTTTTGGTCTGAATAAGTCTTCTTCGAATCTGATTCAATTTCACATGGCACGTGTATCAATGCCAGCAAACTGAATACCACAAGCCACATTGCTCTCATATCTACAGTCAGGATCCCATGTCGACATATCTACGTTGTTCATATTGTCCGCCGTGTTTGGTGAGAAAGCGATCACTGAGTCTTCTAAATTCATAAACTGCTCAGACATATTCGAATAGGTCACGGTACTTTTCCAATGGTAGCACTTTACAAATAAACTATCACGATTAAGTGGATATGCGAGACTTCTCTGCTTGACTTGTGCATTTTATGAGAGAAATCCCCCATGATATTGGGCGGTTATGAACTGTGTCAATGGGCGGTCAGATCGGATTGTTCTTGTTTTTGTAATATATTGGACATTATTCGACCCTACGCGGAGAGCCTTTTCAGCAGACTGAGAATCTCAATCGATGCTTGAGTACTCTTTCCTCTACAGCTCTTCCCTCCCGGGAATGACGGAGAGGTTTTAACGGGCCCATTTTCAAATAAATAAAAATAAAATCTCTTCATCTCTCCATGGTAACTCTTAAAGCAATACACACATTAAGAATACGAACTCATATAATTACACTATCATCTAGAGTTTTCTACTAATCTACGTCAATAATGAAAATTTAAATATGAATACGAAGATTTACTATCTCACGATAAGAGAACAGCCATAGATAATAATTTTATGGTGATCAAACACTAGAATGTATTAAACACAATTTAAACCAAAAAATCATAATATTAAACAAATAAGCAATCATCGAATAAATATTGACAATGAAACACACAATAATAAACAAAAATCGGGAATTGAGAGCAAAACGAATTCATATTAATAAAAATTGGTGTTCAACAATAATTTAAGAGCAATATATATAAAATAAATAGTAGGGAGAAGAAAGAAAAATTATTGAAGCAAATGAAGATGAATATGTCAGGCTGTCTATTTCGTTTAGACACATTTTTCTTCAACAAAAGCTCTCAATAAAACTAACCAAATATTTTTCTAAAACTCTATTATGTGTTTCCGAATGCCTGATCATAAGGAAATTATATGTTGAAGGAAATGAAATACTATTTTTAAAGGGTAAATGGTGTCACTAAGAGAAAAAAGGCTTATAGAAGCGACAAAAGTCGCTTATAAAACTAATTTAGAAGCCACATTAGAAGCGACGATGTCACTTCTAAAACACCGCTTATAATACTTTGTCGCTTCTAAGACTTAGAAGCAAAATATTTTTAGAAGAAAATCAGAGAGAGAGAGAGAGAGAGAGAGAGAGAGAGAGAGAGAGAGAGAGAGTGTGAATGTGTGTGTGAGAGATTTGGTAAAACAAAATATTGGTAAAAACAAAATCGCCTGAAATCGAATGAAAAGGAAAAAGAAGAAACTAATGTATATCATGTCAAAACCTATGTCAAATAAGAAAACATCAAAACTCATTGCTTCAAAGAAAAAGTGGAAATTTTTTAGAAAAATTTTTATTTTTAAAATACCATGTTTTTTTTACTCAAACGAAATGTCGCTTCTAAAAGTCTCGACGCTTCTAATATCACTTAGTGTAAATTTGGAAAAATATGTGCAAAGTTTCAAATATTCTGTTACACACATAGTTTTCAAATATTTACTTATCTCTTCTCTTACTTTCTATCACTCTCATTCCTTCCTACTCTGTCACTCTCTCTCATGTCAAACGCCTATCATCAAGTCTATCGCCACCCCTCCTATCAAATGCAAACGTCGAACTTCAATCGCCCCACCTCACGCAGGCTACTCTCCCACCATCGCCATCTCTCGGGTTAGTGTTTTCGCAGTTTTCAAGTGATTTATGTTAGAGGTTAGAATTTATATTTTTTTTATTATTAATTTGGGTTAGTTTGGTTCAAAATATTATGTTATTTATGAATTTAGGGATGATTTGTTTGATAAATTGTGTTTATCGATGATTTAGGTCAAAATATAAGTTTATAGATTTTTTGAGTCCAAATCTTAGTTTAGTTGCGATTTTCGTTCGTGTTCAGAACTTTTTGAATTCGAGATCTGCGGTGTATTGAAGATCAACTATTCTCTGTGTTTGTCGTTTGGAAAATTGCTTGTCGTTCAAGTTATTTGCTTATTAAAGTTTTAGTGTCGTTTGGTTTATATGTAGGAAAAACGACTTGTCGTCGTTATCTTATCTGTTTTGTTTTAATAAAAAGATTGTTTTACTGTTTTATTGGAGTGTTGAGACACATACTTTTTCGATGAATGAAAATTCCTTCTGAGCTTAATTCGAGTTTTCAGTTTTCTCTTCGTTCCCAAATTCTTTTTTGCAATATGGTATCAGAGCTCATCCGCTGAGATATTCTGTTTCCTTCGTCATCAAGAATCCTTGAGATCGACTCTTTCCACCAGTGTCACCGGAAATCCTTGACCTAGGTCGACTATTGAAGATCAGTCTTCGCCGTATGATCTTCACCACTCCGATTCGTCTGGAGGTAGCCTCGTCTCCAACGTCCTGAAAGTTACAAATTACATGCCATGGAGTAGATCTATGCTGATCATTCTTGAAGGCAAGAACAAGATAGGGTTCATAGATGGAATGATCTCGAAACCTTCACCTGAAGATCCACATCTTCTTCGCTTGTGGAGCCGAAACAACTCAACGATCATCGCGTGGATCATGAATTCGGTCAGCAAGGAAATTGCGTCAAGCATCCTTATTGGGGGAACTGCTAGAGATATCTGGAATGACTTGAAAGATCGGTTTCACCAATCGAATGGTCCAAGAATCTTCCAGTTAAGACGACAATTCGTCAATCTCTCCTAAGATCAGCAATCCATTGGCGTCTATTTCACAAGACTGAAGTCAGTTCATCAAGATTTGTGTGACTTCAAGCCTGAGTCCACTTGTCCTTGCACTTGTGGAGGTAAGGCTAAATTGAGTGAATATGCAGAATCTGAGTATGTAATGCAGTTCCTCATGGGCCTCAATGAGAACTACAAACACGCTCATGGTCAAGTCCTTCTTATGGAGCCTATTCCTCCGATCAACAAATTCTATGCGATGCTCACTCGACAAGAGACTCAGAGGTCTATTGGATTGGATTCAATTACTCTTATTGAATAATCAAACACCCGCCATGGCAGCACGTGAAGACCAGAAGAAACTCAAAGGGAAGGATCGACCAATCTGCACTCACTACAAGATTTCCAGTCATACTGTTGATAAGTGTTATAAGATACACGGCTATCCACCTGGTTACAAGTTCAAGCCAAAGAACTCAGCCAACAGTGTGGAAGGCTCCAACAATGGGGGAATCTTGGGGAATGTCACCTCTACGGATGCCTCCACGGGCCTTTCTACAGAACAGATTCACCAACTCATCAATCATCTGTCAAACCAGCTTACTGCTTCAACAATGAGTCAGCCTTCCTCGTCCAGTGAAGTCAATTTGACTATGACTTCATTGCCAACAGGTTTACATGGTTTGGTCAACTCTATACCTTCTTATATTCCTGCACATGATGCTTGGGTTCTTGATTCAGGGGCTTCTAGGCATATATGTGCTAATAGGAATCTTTTTTGTAGTCTCCGTCCTTTAAACAATTCTACTGTTACTCTTCCTAATAAGACTGTTATTGGTGTTAGTCTTATAGGAGATGTTAGACTAAGTCTTGATTTTGTTCTTAACAGTGTCTTGTTTGTTCCTAGTTTTAAAGTAAATCTTATATCAGTCATGCTTTAACACAGGAATCTAAAATGTTGGTTATTTTTATGAATGACTCATATACTATACAGGATTCCAGTCTCTTGAGGACGATTAGCAAGGGTAGAAGCTGCAATGGTCTCTACATCCTGACTCAAGAAAATCTCATCAAATCTACTGCTCATGTGAATAAAGTCTCTGCTCAAGTTTGGCATCAACGACTAGGACAGTTATCTTTCCAAATACTAGACACTCTCAAACATCGGTTAGATTTTAAACCTCATGATGTTGATAAAATGCCTTGCTGTATTTTCCCTCTTGCCAAGCAACATAGACTACCTTTCAATTCTGCAAATAATTTTTCTGTTTCTAGTTTTGATTTAATCCATTGTGATGTTTGGGGACCTGCAATACGGTAACCTATGGTTATTCTTGAAAAAGACGCAATAAACAATTTTTATTATTATTTATTACCGCAAGAGGCTGCCGCCTACCGTACCGCAAGAGGCCATAGGTGATCGTAGGATGCCACATGAGAGCACAACCCACCACAAGATCGAAGCTCACTGCAGGTGGCCGCAGGAGACTGCAGATGGCTACAGGATACTACGGCCCACCGTAGGAGATCCACAGTTTTAAAATGTTCGTCGAAATTACCAAGATTCGCTAGAAAAACTGTAATATTTTATCTTTCTTCACAAAATAGTACGAAATATGCATTCAAGTTTGAAATAACAAAAGTAACAAACTTATCCCTAGATTATCATGTTCAAATTAATTTTTGGTGTATTCTTTGTCTTATAGTGAGGGAAAAGAGACGGAGAGAGGAAGAACAAAAAGAAAAATGAGAACATAAAATAATAAAAAGGTGGGTGCATTTCGGGGTATTTTAGTCAAAATACATATATACTACAAATTTATTTCAGATCTCTATATTTATAGAAATTCTATGTTATTGACACATATACAACAAAATTACCTTATTTATTTAAATAACATGGTGATTTCGGAGAAATTTTGGCCCTTGATGATGAGATCTAGTGGTTTAAATTGTTTTAAAAAGGGAAAATTAGAGCTTAGAAAACCGCCGGGCTTTGGCGCGCAAGGATACTGAGCATAACGTGGTGCGTTGATGAAGACCGCAGCACGCTGAAGCATTTCCTCGCAGCACAGAGCAACGAGCAATTTTGTGTCCAAAAATAGGCATTGACCACAACACGTTGGGCTTGACACCCATGGTTAGAACATATAATTATGTTCTACGTGTGAAAAAGAGCCCGTTTGACTCGATTTAACTTTCAAATGTTCAAAAACAACGTTTAATAACTCAGATGAGGTTTTATCACTAAATTTGAGCCCAAAACATAAAAAATTTAAAAACTCATATAAACTATCAAAACACTCAAGAACAAGTTAAATTTAAGCTCAACATTAGGAGATAAGTGTATATAAAATGAACTCAGGATTCATGATTTCATGTTTTCTCAATTTGGATATGCATCTTCTTTTTCTATCAACCTGTGTAATCACTTTTTAAGGCTCTGGGTTCAAAAGAAGCATAACCAGGCTATGATCGGACCTACAATAAGCTATGTTGTCAAAAATTCTAAACTTCGGGAAAATCTTTGTTATTCATTATTACAATTTAAATGGTTGAGCCTCTCTTCAATGAAACCTAGAGGTAATTTTGTCCACAAGTGACGTCATGCCCTTTGTATCTGTTACTCGTGTGATTTGCAGAGTCCAAGAAAGTACTCGGACGGTCTGAGAATAGAAGATATCCAGCAGTGAGTTCGAGTCAAATAGGCCCAAGAATTCTTGAAGGTTAAGAACGACTTGTTCATAAGTCAAGAACGAAATCCATCAAGCAGAACTTCGAAGAGAATAGAAGATGATAGATCAAAGATGTTGTCAATGGTGCCCACAAGAAGAGTTGTAGTCTTTATTTTGTACATTTGATGTAATAAAGTCTCACGAAGACTCTTGCTTGTAATTGCTTATTCATTAATAAAAATTTGAAACGTTCATTCATTCTTCCTTGTCTATTTGAAGCTTTATGATAAAACATTAGTCTTTAGTCCATAAACAAACTTAACAACTTACGAAGAGACAAATATAGATTTGCATGAACAAACTCTTCGTAGTTTGCTTAAAACGATATATTCGCAATCTAAGGGTCAAAGGACTATTGACCTCAGTACGATTGTTAGGAGAATCTATGATGTCTGGTTACGCGACATTGAGAGTAGGAGACTCTATAGTTCTTCTAGGTATCTTCCGAAGGTACTAAATTGACCAATGCACTTCTAGAGACAAAATAAGAACAAACCATTTAACCTCTTATGTCTCGAAGTCACTACGTATGAATTGCATCATGCTTACCTTAATCCTAAAATGAGACATGCCATTTCACACCTTACGTATTCTCATTTGAGAAAGTCAGAGTTCAGACTCACTATGTGATTCCGAACAAGGCCTATTGGTGAAGTACAAGTTGAGAGAATGTCATGAGTAACTTTGTGAAGTTCTCATAGATATGGAATTCATGTACAAGATTGTTGAAATGCAATGTATATCACCTCATGCTTTGTTCCTTGTAATGTGAATAAATGAACTGGCCAGTGTCCAAATTGAGTCCTGACTCTTTTGGATGAAACAATGTGACTTGTTAGCTTCTCGTCAAGACATTGTTTCTAACTTATTCAAAAGCGACAAAGGAGTTGAGGAAATAACAGCTAGAAGGGTAAAATGATAATTTTGTAAATCCCGACTAGCTGATGATATTCATGAAGGGTAAACATAGATAATATTCAGTGGATCCGCTCATCACAATTTGGTTGAATTCTTGAGTAGAAAATAAATTTATTTGAACCGAGAGATTTTCAGTGTCAACTATTTAGTGGAGTCAGTTGACATTAAGCTAAACTTGGAAAAGGTTTGTGAACTTTTGAGTCCAAGTGTTTAGCTCAAGCTTTGTTCATTTGGATCCATGAGGTCACTGTCACAAATCACATCTAGTAGGAATAGTTAAACTAGAAGCTAAGTCAAAACAAGAACGAGACAAGTTTTACGAAAATTGTCAAAAGGGTATTTTTGTCTTTTGAGACATAGGATGAAATGAATGTCAATAAATTTTTTGACATGGTCATTTGATGACATGCATCACTCTTCCAATATTAGTTTTATTAGGCCTTTTTCATGTTGTCATGAACAAATGAAGGACCTTCTAGAAGAGAGAAAAGAGAGAATATTTTGTGCATAAATGTATCAAGATAATTGCCAATAGAAAAAGAGGAAACAAATTTCCTATGCAAGCATAGAGAATTTCGGCCAACCTAGAGAAGGAACAAAATAGGAAACAAATCCAAGGGCTTCTAGAAGCCTTGTTGGCCGTGTGAATTAAAGGGGCAATGGGCAATATTTGCTCATGAATATGTGATATTCTATAGAAGAGGAAACTACTTTATTGAAGGTGAGACTTCTCCTATAAATATGAGCCCCATTCTTCACATTTCATTCATCCAAGTTTTAGAGATTTGAGAGCTTCTCTCTCTAGCTTGGCCGACTCCTCTCTCTCTATTCAATTTCGTTTTTGGTTTTGGCACCTAGGTCCTCATTTGACCTAGTGTTGTAGCTCTTCGACTTCAAGACTTGTTATTAAGTCGTAGTGTTTAAAAGTGCCCACACACTAATTCCTATTTCTCTCGAGTGATTTAGTGATAGAAACTTGCGTGTTTGCTCGAGTTGGCGAGGAAAGAAAGAGAGACGTGTTGCGAGGGAGACGAACGTTGCAACTTTCCAAAAGCTTCTCAACGTTCAAGCTTCTAAAAAGGTTAGTAATCTTCAATGCTCATATTTGTTTTTATTTACATGTATGTCTAGGTTAGTAAAAACGTTTTACTTGTCAAAAGAAAATTTTTAAAATTCCGCCGCTTACCGAAGCGTTAAAACTTTTTCTTAAACCGTAGATCAATTCAAACAAAAGACTAGTCAAAACAAAGCAAACACGTGTACATAATATAAAATTAAAACAAAATACACACCTCTACGGTTATGCCGAGCACACGAGGAACAACCACCCACTACACATGTTCTGGGAGCGATTATTTGATAACTGTCAAGGACGTGTAAGCTCAAAGCTTCACCTATCGTTCAACACCCTCATTTACTTACTCTATTTTATTATATTAGTTTGTATTTGGAGAATGTGTCACCTAGTTACTTGGATTTTTCAGGACTGCATTCTCGGTACCAAATTGTACTTCGCGAGATAGTTGTTGTACTAATTTTACTTGTCAACAGTTTGACGCTAGAAGAAGGGGGATAATGTTGAAGATCAATAGCTAGCTCATCAATTCCATCCGGAAACAACACCACTGATGGTTCCGATTCTTAGATCAAGCACCACAACCGCACTTTGCCACTCACGCTGGAGGAACTTGCCGAGTATCTCCCCTAACCCAGCCTAGTTGAATAGTTCAAGGAAATGCAAGAGCGTCTCCTAGTCTTGGTATCCATAACCAAGGAATTGGAGTGAAGACTCCAAGAAAAATAGGTAACACTGCGAAGTGCAATAGTAATCCTCGAAGAAAAGCCATGACGCCGATTAGGGAAAGAACCTATGGAACAAGAAGCACGGATTAAGAAATCCCGTAAAGCTAAGGATCAGTATGAAAGGGAAGAAGATTTCTGATCAGTATCAATTCTCGATTGAATAAAGCAAGTCCCAAACCACCAAAGATCATGAAGAAGATTTAGAAACTGGGGACAACACAAGCATAAACGAGACGCACTTCAAAAGATTGGAGCGTCGCATCGAGGAAGTAACACTAGGACAGAAAGAGCCGACTCCAAAGATAAGATAAGATGTCTCTCTTTTCACGGCACGGGTGTTAGAACACCCGTTACTCGATCGTTTCAAGATGCCAAGCATCCTACTATACAATGTAAAGACTGATCCTGGAGACCACCTCGACGCATTTTCATCATGGATGCTTTTGCAGGGTGTAGGTCTCGAGGTAATGTGTCGAGCATTCTCTATCACCCTTGCATGCTCAGTCAAAATGAGATACAGGAGCTCGAGCCAAATTGAGTAGGATCTTTGAAATAGCTATCTCAAAAGTTCATTAAAAAATTTGTCGGCTCGAGTTCCGAAAAAACTCCCAAGGAAAAGCTTGTGGCATCAGGCAGGCTCACCATGAATCACCGAAGGATTACATCAATCGCTACCCGGAGCAAGCATTACAAGTAGACGATATTATTGTCAATGGTGCCCACAAGAAGAGTTATAGTCTTTACTATTGTACATTTGATGTAATAAAGTCTCACGAAGACTATTGCTTGTAATTGCTTATTTATTAATAAAAAGTTGAAACGTTCATTCATTATTCCTTGTGTGAAGCTTTATGATAAAACTCTATTTTATCATCAATCCAATCATCATTCACCTTTTTTTCTTTTTAGCCCCGTAACTTTGGGAGAACGGGTGCCCCCTCACAAATGGGGTCGCAGTGACCAGGCCCGGGCGACTGTTTACCAAAAACAAGGTCTCCGCAAAGTCGTAAGACCATGTATGGGGGCTGACGCCTGCCCAGTGCCGGAAGGTCAAGGATGTGAGGCATCCTAACAGACCGGTAGACTTGGGGCAGGCAAGAGACAACCTGGCAAACTGAAACATCTTAGTAGCCAGATGAAAAGTCTTTTAGTTAATAAACAAACCTAACAACACATGAAGAGACAAATGTAGATTTGCATGAACAAACTCTTCATGGTTTTCTTAAAACAATATATTCGCAATCTAAGGATCAAAGGACTATTGATCTCAGTACGATTGTTAGGAGAATCTATGATGTCTGGTTATGGGACATTGAGAGTTGGAGACTCTATATTCTTCTAGGTATCTTCCGAAGGTACTGAATTGACCATTATACTTCTAGAGACAAGATAAGAACAAACCATTTAACCTCTTATGTCTCGAAGTCACTACGTATGAATTGCATCATGCTTATCTTAATCCTGAAATAAGACATGCCAATTCATAGCTTACATATTCTCATTTGAGAAAGTCAGATTTCGGACTCACTATGTGATTCTGAATAGGACCTATTGGTGAAGTACTAAGTTGTGAAGATGTCATGAGTAACTTTGTGAAGATCTCATAGATATGGAATTCATGTATAAGATTGCTAAAATGCAATGTATATCACCTCATGCTTTGTTCCTTGGAATGTGAATAAATGAACTGGCCAGTGTCCAAATTGAGTCTTGACTCTTTTGGATGAAACAATGTGACTTTTTAGCTCCTCGTCAATACATTGTTTCTAACTTATTCACAAGCGACAAAATAGTTGAGGAGATAACATCTAGAAAGGTAAAATGGTAATTTTGTAAATCCCGACTAGTTGATGATATTCATGAAGGTAAACATAGATAATATTCTGTGGATCAACTCATCACAACTAGTTGAATTCTTGAGTAGAAAATAAATTCATTTGAACCGAGAGATTCTCAGTGTCAACTCTTTAGTGGAGTCAGTTGACATCAAGCTAAACTTGGAAAAGGTTTGTGAACTTTTGAGTCCAAGTATTTTAGCTCAAGCTTTGTTCATTTGGATCCATGAGGTCACTGTCACAAATCATATCGAGTAGGTGTAGTTAAACTAGAAGCTAAGTCAAAACAAGAACGAGACAAGTTTTACGAAAATTGTCAAAAGGGTATTTTTTTCTTTTTGGACATAGGATGAAATGAATGTCAATAAATTTTTTGACATGGTTATATGATGACTTAAATAACTCGGCCATGATGAGTTCATTGGGCCTTGTGGATTAATTTCATTTCATAGAATTTTACTTGAAAATTCTTAATAAGCCTTTCTTATGTTGTCATGAACAAATGAGGTAGCTTCTAGAAGCTCCTTCTAGGAGTCTTGGCCGCCCAACCCAAAGAAAAAAAAGAGAGATTATTTTGTGCATTAATGTATGAAGATACTTACTAAAAGAAAAATAGGAAACAAATTTCCTCTATGAGGAAGGATGATTTTCGGCTAACAAGCAAGAGAGAAGCAAAAGAGGAAACAAATCCAAGCCTTCTATAAGGTGTCTTGGCCGTGTTGAATCAAGGGAAGGAGAGCAAATTTTGCTCATGAATATGTGATATTCTATAGAAAAGGAAACTACCTTATTGAAGGTAAAACATTTCCTATAAATAGAGCCCTCATTCTTCACATTTCATTCATTCCAAAGTTTTAGAGATTTAGAGTTTATGTCTCTAGCTTAGCCGCCCATCTCTTCCCTCTCTCTCTCTCTCTAGTTTTCTTTCGTTTTTGTTTTGGCACCTAGGTCCACATTTGACCTAGTTTTGTAGCTCTTCGACTCTTAGACTTGTTCTTGAGTCATCATGTTTAAAAGTGCCCACACACTAATTCTTTTCTTTCTCGAGTGATTTTAGTGATAGAAACTTTTGTGGTTGCTCGAGTCCTGAGGAAAGAAGAGAGACGTGCTGCGAGGGGAGACGAACGTTTCAACCTTCTGAAGGCATCTCAATGTTCAAGCTTCTCAAAAGTTAGTGAACATGTATTGCTCGTTTATAGTTTAAAATTATATGTACTTGCTCTTTGTCTAGGTTAGTAAAATCGTCCAACAAATATCAACGAAGACTTTAAGCTCTTTGGGATCATCTTGGAGATCCGAACAGAATCAGAATTCTGGTGGTCACTTCAGAAAACAAGTCCTGTGAGTACAACAATATCCTGAAGACAGCTAAAAAGTACATCAATGCTGAGGAAGCAAGGATTACAGCCAGGAAGGTCGAGCCCCTGGAGACTTGATGAGAAGAGCAAAGCGGACAACACTCTGAGGACACCCGTCCCCCGGAGAATAGCCGGTCAAGAGCAGGACCACAAAATCTCTTCTCCGGTGAGTATGATAAATAGCATCCTCTAAATACTTCAATAGAAGAAATATTATGTCTTACTTAGGATCAAGAGGACTTTCCAAAGCCAAACCGAATCAAGAAAGATATCTTGAACAGAAATAAATCGAAACTGCGCATTTCACCATGATGTCTGCCACAAGACTACGGATTGCTTCAATTTAAAAAAAGCTATAGAAGCTCCGATCCAAATATGGTCATTGAAGAGGTTCCGATCCGACAAGGACAAGAATGTCGAATAAAAGAAAAAAGCATAAAGAGAAATCTCTTTAATCATGGACGGGCTACATGTGGGGGGAAACCTAAGAAGTGCCTAGAAAAACTATGTCATAGAGGCTTAAGCGGGGCATCAAAAAATCCGCTTCACAGTAGGACAAAGGCCGAGCAAGATCATCAAGCCTAGATCAGAACCCATTATTTTCACGGCAGAAGATGCTCGATGGGTAATGTTCCCACACAATGACCCTATGGTGATCTCGGTCCTTGTCGGGAATAGGAATGTCCACAGGATCCTGGTAGATAATAGAAGTGTTGTCGATGTTATTTATGAAGAAATATTCGACAAGATCGGTCTTAATAAAGAATCCTTCGCTTCTTCTCCATAAAATCTCTATGGATTCACAGGTGACTCCATTAAGCGAAGAGGTAAATCCGAGAACTAAAACTATCGCCGACTCTGCAAGCACTTGGAGCCATTACATCAATGGAGTACCTGAAGATTAAGTTCTGACCGATCAAAGAGTCAGAGAAAGTATAGGAAACCCTAAGGATGAAAGAAGTTGTTACGCCGACAATCTCAAGAATAATCAGGACAAAAATGCCCACAAGGTGATGGCGATCGGCACACATCTCGACCCACAAGATTACCTATCTCATTTTTTCTGATCTTCATGCAAAGTTCAACTTTGTGTCCGAGGACATGGAGACTAGGGAGCTTCGACTGACTGATTGTCATCGTGCTGTCATTAATAAGACTATCGTCCGCGACGCGAAGAACCATTTTCGTGACAGTAAGGCATAATACAATTCCCAATTCAGGAATTTGTGTGGTAGAAAACGAGATGTCGCATTGGCTAACAAGCCGAAGGTGTTGACGGTCAATGAGTAGACACCTTGCATTGATAGAATGGAGATCGAAGACTTCAAGGTAATACTTATTGTACATGATATGCAAATAATATTGTAACAAATAAGAAAACTGACTAAGTAGAGGTTTTCGCTTGCACTGCTACATAAATGACATTTAGAAGCGACACGCGGTTTTAAAAGTGACATTTTAACTTTAGAAGCAATTTATCGCTTCTAACCTATTCGACGGATATATAAACATTTTGCAATGAAAAAGTCATTCTGTTTGAGGTTAGAAGCGACAAGTCGCTTCAAAATATTTCTCGTCGATTAGAAGCGACATTAAAAGCGACTAGTCGCTTTAAATCTATCAATATTTTAATTTTCTTGTTGTCTCCGCCAAAATTTTCTGATGTTAACAAAAAAAAGACGACGTTTTGACATTTAGAAGTGACAAGTCGCTTCTAATCGGTTGAAATTTTTGGCTCGTTGTTTTCTCCCCCAAATATCTTTAATCTTTTAACAAATTTACGGCGTTTAGTGTAACGTAGACATTAGAAGCTACTAGCTGCTTCTAATGTAGGTCATATAGATTAACTTCGCGCGACCCTTTTCTTTTTCCTCATTTCATTCCTAGATTCTCTCTCTCCTTTCTCATATTCTCTCTCCCTCTCTGTGTGTCTCTTCTCCTACGCCACCTCTACCGTGCACAACCACCATGCCACGACCGCGCACGACTGGCTACTCGTCTCTTCTCTAACCCTTCCTCCGAACTCCGACCACCGTAGAGCTCGCTGCCCGATGCCTCGTCCAACCGCCGACCACCCGACGCTCGACACCCTTCTCCGGAGACCCAACCCGGCGCCGCCCGACGCCTGACACCCTTCTCCGACCACCGCGAGCTAACATGGCCCGGCCCACCGTCGTCCAGCTGTGCACATCCACGCCGGCAAGACCATCTCCCACGCCGCCAGCCCCGCGCATCCCTCAGCCGTGTCGAGCTCCACAACCGCGTCAAGCTCCGCTTCCTCGTCGTCGGCCTCGCAACCTAATCGCAGCCCGGTGACAGCCTCATCGCAGCTCCGTGGACAACCCGTCGCAAACCCGCTCCGCCTTGTGCCTTGCAGCCGCTTCGGCGGAGGTACGTATAATAGTGATTATTTATGGTAATTAAGTTTGGTTAGTAGTTAGTTTAGAAAATAAATTTGTTAGGTATTTATTTTAGTAATTAAATTAAATGTTAATATTATGTTAATTAATATGTATTTAGATGTGAAGCACATAGAGAAAAATGTGTGCAAAAATTTACTCGGGACATTGCTGAACATTGACGGGAAGGATAATGACACTGAGAAAGCAAGACTGGATTTGGAAGACTTGAAAATCAAGTCTACTTTACAATTGCTCACACCGACGGAAAGGAAGGAATTTGTTGAGCTTCTGAAGTATGTGAAGTTTCCTGACGGACTTGCTGGAAATTTGAAGAAGAATATCACTGCTTATGGGAAGGTGAAAGGGTTGCAGACCCATGACCTCCACGTGATCTTGCAAAAGGATGCTGGTTGTGGATATCGGTCCCTACTTCCCGAAGCAAATTCTATGAAATTATCGCAGAGTGGTACATTTTGACCAATTGTACCGAAATTGATAATTACATGGCATAAGTTTGATTTAATCAATAATTTCTCAAAATGATTCTCAAAACTGATGAATATTTTCAAAAATATCTATCATAGGGATCTCATGGTATCCGAAGGTCGACCCTATGTTGACCAGGCGCATAGGAAGGGATTTAGAGTCTGGTTTGCCAAAAGGGTATGTATAATATTTTTCATACTAATCATGGTACTCATCAGTCTATAGTATTTATCTAATTGCAGATATACAATATGAAAGCAGAAGGATCTGATGTGTCTGAAGAGCTTTATGCTCTTTCAGTCGGCTTGTGCATACCTGTAGATGACTACACTTTCTACAGAAGGATGGAAGATGTCATTGTGCTGAATTATCGACATGATTGTGGAGTCGTATTATTTCGATGTCGTTGGTATGGTGACAAACACAACGCACGGAGACGAGTATGCACGGATAACATCTGGGAACAACGCTTATGTGGCAAAAGAATGGTTCGCGGACTAGCCTTTTATACTCGCAACTCAAGAAAAACAAGTCTTCTACTTGAATGATCCTAGTAATGTTGATGATGGGGAATTGAATGTCGTCGAAGATTGTAATCATTGATTTGTGTCGGATTTACCTGACATCGACGTCTCGTCTTTGGCTCTAGTTCCATTATCAGTACAACAAACTGACTTTGAACTTTTATCTCATCGTCACGAAAATTGTGAAGCAACTCTTGTGAGTGATGACAGTGAGGACCAACCAGTTGATTTTATAGACGACGACGAAGACGAGGAAGATGTATCTCATTTTGTTGGAGATAATGTTGACTTTATGTCCAAAGACATGGAGACTGGGGAGCTTCGACCGGCTGATTACAATCGCGCTCTCATCGACAAGACTATTGTACGTGACGCGAAGAAGTGTTTTTGTGACGTAAAGGCTAAATACAGTTCCCGATTCAAGAATTTATGTAGCAGCAAACGAGATGTGGCATTGGCTAACAAGCGGAAGACCTTGACTGTCCATGAGTAGACCGCTTGCATTGATAGGATGGAGACCGAATACTTCAAGGTGGCAAAATAATATTATTATAATATAGAAAACTGAACAATTGGATTTCTCGGATGCTCTTGCTCGATGTGACACGGATCTTTGATAAAAAAAAAAGTCTTATCAAAGACGTGTCATATTGAGTATAGAGGATCCAAGAAATCCAAGTGAATACCTCCACTTGGTTAGTTTTCTAACTTGTAATATTATTTTGAAGATACAATCTCGATAAAACAAAGCCAACCAAGCAAAAAATACCACACAAAGTCGACAAGAGACGGTATCATTTGCTCATTATCAATGGATGAATGTAATTTTTAATTAAATCATAACTTATTCAATTTATCTAACAAGTATACTAATTCGTTATCTACTCGGAGACAGGCTAATGGTTTGATGCCGAGTTCGCTCGTTGCATGGGAGAGACTCCATCCAACCACTCACGGAGAATAGACGACACATGTTGCTGGACAATACTATGTAAGTTTAATTTAATTTTCAATAACGCTTCATGTTTTCAATTAATGTACTTAATTTTGTAACTATTGTATGCATGCCCAGATCGTAGATTATGTAGTGGATATATGACGAAAAGTTGAGGCGCAAGGAGAATCCCCGAGCCAAGAAACTATAGAGGAGGCTGCCATGGCCATTATTCTTGGCACGAAACATGATTGGACTACAAGTATAGGTCCATTGATCCCTCGTTTGGATCTGCTAGAAGCCTAGGATCACGATATCGAGACGGGACCTTATGCAACTCAAGTCTAGGGGGGAGAGATGTATACGCTCCGGGAAGCAGTGAGAGACTTAGCCGGTGCATATGACACAATGTCTAGGGGAGCGTTCAACCCAGAGATTGCATCGAGGTTGAGCCAGATTGCGAACCATTATGGGTCGCCAGCATCAAGCTCCACGCGTACATCTGAGCGCACACCAGAGGCATGACGTCGAGGAACATCTGAGGATCCTCCATCGTCATCTGCGCAAGTCGTGGCCCCGACCTTGATGAGCCCGGATATAGACCAAGTGGAATACGTCCGTCAGGAGGACGACGTTGAGCATAATTATTCTTGTTTAGACATTTTATTATGTACAGACATATAATGTTTCGTTTTTATTTTGTTAAAACTTTTGATTAGCTTTATTACTACGTATTTTGGTATAAATGAAACTTTTACTTTTATGTTTCTAAAATTAAATTAAATTAAATTAAAAACCAGGACTTTTAGAAGTGACAATCTACTTCTAAAGTCGCTTCTAAATATTACCCACGATATGTTGGAAAAGATTAAGAAGCGACAATACGCTTCTAAACTCTTCCTGCCATTTCGCGAGAGTTTTTTTCGGCGCCAAATTTTTTATTTTGAAGTGGCTTTAGGGACGACATGTCGCTTTTAAAAGTGTCACTTCTAATTTATAGAAGCGACTTTAGAAGCTACTGACATTTAGAAGCGACTTTTGTCCCTTCTAAAGGCCATTTTTGTAGTAATGTTGCATTTCTCGGATCCTCTAGCTCAATCTGAAACGTCTTTAATAAAAAAAGGCTTATCAAAGACGTGTCAAATTGACCATAGAGGATCCGAGAAAGACAAGCGCATACCACCACTTGGTCATTTTTCCAACTTGTAATAATATTAATTTGCAGAAAAGGTCTCAACAAAATGAAACCAACCAAACAAAAAAGAACACACAAAGTCGATAATAATGGATGGTATCATTTTCTCAATATTGATTGATAAACTTAAATTTTTATTAAAGTATAACTTATTCATATTATTTAAAAAAAGTATATTAATTTGTTATCTACTTTTCTGCAGAGGCAGGATAATGGTTTGATGCTTAGTCCGCTCGTTACGTGGGAGAGACTCCATTAAACTACTTGCAGGGAATGGACTACGCCTGATGCTGGACAATACTATGTAAGTTTAATTTAATTTTCAGTAACGATTCATGTTTTCAATTAATGTAATTAATTTTTTAATTATTCTATGCAGGCTCGGCTCGTAGATCAGGTAGCTGATATACGACGACAAGCTCGGTCGCGAGGAGAATCCCCGAGCCAAGATGCTATGGAAGAGCCTTCCATGACTATTGTTCTCAGCACACGACGTGATTGGGCTACATGGATAGGTCCATTGATCCCTCGTTCGTATCTGCTAGAAGCCTAGGCTCACGATATCGAGGCTGGACCTTCATAAGCTCAAGTCCAGGGGGACCCCACATGAGAGGAAGAGATGTCTACGTTCTAGGAAGCAGTGAGAGACCTAGCTGGTGCGTACCACGCATTGTCTAGAGGAGCTTTTGACCGAGAGGTTGCATCGAGGTTGAGCCAGATTGCGAGCCATTACGGATCGCCGACATCAAGCTCCCCGCGTACATCCGATCGCACCCTAGAGGCACAACGTCCGGGATAACCTGAGGATCCTCAATCGTAATCGGCTTGAGTAAGTAGAGGAATTCGTGGCCCCGACCCTGATGAGCCCAGATATGGATCAGGTGGAAGACGCGCCTCAGGTGGACGACGTTGAGCCTAGTTATTTCATATATAGACATTTTATTATGTTCAGACACAATATATTTCATTTTTATTTTGTTTAAGCTTTTAATTAATTATATTACTACGTATTTTGGTATAAATGAAACTTTAATTTCATATTTTAAAAACTGAAATTAAATTGAATTCAAAAAATATAAAACATTACTTTTAGAAGTGACAATACGCTTCTAAAGTCGTTTATAAATATTACTCGCAAAATGACGGGAAAAATTTAGAAGCGACTATCCGCTTCAAATGTCGCTTCTAAACCTTTTTCACTATTTCGCTGGAGCCATTTTCGGCGCAAAATTTTTTGCTTTCAAAGCGACTCTAGTGGCGACATGTCACTTCTAAAAGTGTCGCTTCTAATTTTTAAAAGCGACTGACCTTTAGAAGCAACGTATTGGCCTTGTCGCTTCTAAAGGCCTTTTTTTGGTAGAAGTGAAAGAATTGGAGTGGACCGAATGGTGCAACAAAAATTTTGAAGGAGCATTTGTGTGGCCCCCGATCTTGAAAAAGGTAGAAGGTGATGAACCACTAGAAATCTAATTGGCCGTCTCGGAACATGCTGTTAGCTCAGCTCAAATCAAGAACGAGGAAAAAAAACAATTTCCCGGTGTACTACACTTCGAGATGCCTCAACGATGCTGAAGGAAGGTACTCGGAGCTAGAAACGCTAGCATTCATCCTCGTAATCACGTCCAGGAAACTGAAGCACTATTTCTTGGCACATCCCATAATTGTGCTCACCAACTTCTCACTCCAGAAAGTCCTGCAAAAGCCAAATGTCTTAGGGAGGCTTATGAAATAGTCGATCGAGTTAACTTGATATGTCATATTGTTAAGACCCCGACTTGCCATCAAATGACATGTTGTGGCACACTTTATCGCTGAGTTCACGAACAGGCCAGTCGAGTATCCTCCCTGGGAGATGCACATGGATGGAGAGGCAGATGAAAGAAAAGCGGGAGTCGGGATCGCATTCTTGGAACCAAAAGGAGACAAGTTACAATTTGCTTTAAAATTTACATTTGGTTCGTCTAATAATGAGCCCGAGTACGAAGTCATGATACATGGACTCGAAATGGCCAAAGATTTAGAAATTAAAAATCTAAAAGTCTACTCAGACTCTCAGCTTATAATTAATCAGATAAAAAATGAGTTTCAGGAAAAAGACGAAAAGTATCGCTGTATGCCGAAAAGGCATGAAGCCTCATCCAAGAATTCGAGCTTTGAGAGATAACATAAATCCGTAGAGATTTAGAGTACTCGTATTGAAACTTGTCTCACAAATCAGTTATACTGTGAACATCATGCACCAAAATAATAAAAGGTTCTCTATTTTGATTTAAATATATAAATTAAGATACGCTTTTATAAGAAAAAAAGAAGAAATTTTTAAATATGTTTTTTTTTATTATTTTCACTAATATAATATTTATTTCTATTCATCTTCGTCCACGCTCGAATTGAATTCTTGGGTCCACCACTGTCCGAAGTACTCGGTATCATAAAAGACTAGTCAAATAACACTTATAATGGCACGTAAGTATCAATAATAACTTTGATAACCCACGAGCGGTTATCAGAGCAGTTGCTCCACACACGATGTGATCGATTATCTAATAACTGTTTAGGACGTGGGAACTGATCAACCAATGTAGAAACCTTACCCCCACCTAGAAAAAACACAAGATCCCAAGAAGAAAGGCTGGATACTTATTCGCACATAACACACTTACGCTGTCAACTTTTCATCTGTTTTCACCTTTATACTGAATCTCCTGTAATTTATATTTCTTGTATTGAGATTCGTCTAATATAAGAACAATCTGATCTTCACATTTGTTATAATACAGAATCTATTTGACATATACACGTGATTGTCAAGACAGATATTATATCTATTTTCTTACCTCAACAATTATTATAAGGAAAATGCTTTTTATCAGCGCATAAGCATTGATCAACGCTAATATGGCTATGTTTTATTCGTCACAATAGCTT
Organism: Urtica dioica subsp. dioica; assembly: GCF_054948205.1. Classification (NCBI taxonomy): domain Eukaryota; kingdom Viridiplantae; phylum Streptophyta; class Magnoliopsida; order Rosales; family Urticaceae; genus Urtica; species Urtica dioica. Next base: position 42,227,067 of record NC_142757.1, read on the forward strand.
CATCTTTAAAATATAAAAAGTCGTAATAAATTTAGAGCCTAGCTTGCGCTGCAGCAATGCTCAGGAGCTGTATTTTGGAAAACCAGAGAAGAATAATTTGACCTTTTTTGTCGTTCCACTTCCACAACCCGTGTGGTCAATAATCCAAGCGATATACTTTATTCAAAATAAGAAAAGAAAAAGAAAGAAACGAAGAAGACAGTCTTTAGTAAAATACATGTACATTTTTTCTTGAGGAAAAATCGTGAGATGGAATAGGTCAATAATTCCGAACCGGCAACCTTTATGGAAAATAAAATAACTGAACCATCATTTTCCCCATGGCATTTTCCACCTATTGCTCTATGACCGATCACAATCCTGATGTTGAAATGAGTTCTCACTTGCAAGTAAATACCAAATACTAAAATAACAAAGAAACCTACTCTTTATTTCATTTCCTTTCTTTCTTTTTCAGGCCGAGACATTTTATTTTACTACAACATAATGCTTTTGTTTTTGGAAGATTTAGTAAGCGTTGTTCCAACTTCCAACTTTTTTAATTATTACTTGGCAATAATTAGTTTCTATGGGAATAAAATAAATCACAACAGTTTTATTTGCAAGAGTCTTTGCTAAATTTTATGGGCAAATAGGCTCCTATACTTTTTGACTTTTTCAATACTTTTTATACAAAAATCTAAGTCAATTTTAATCTAAAAATATGACTATTCATTTTGGGTAATTATATTTTTAATCATTTTCTTTTCTTCCTCTATTTTCTCATTCATTCCACTTCCCTCCTCTCTCTCATTTGCCACGCCTGAAATTTTTTGTCGGTCTCGGCCAAATAAAAATTGCAGTCGTCAATAATTCTTCGAAAATCCATCGTACCCATCTCTCTCTCTCTCTCTCTCTCTCTCTCTCTCTCTCTCTCTCTCTCTCGTGCGTGGCTGCCTTTTGTTTACGAGTTGCTGAAACCTCAAGGCGTTCATCTTTGTTCTCATAAATGTGCTTGAAGATATTTTTATTTTTTCATTTGAAAATTTATTGACATCTTTGCCAATTTATTGACATGGATGTAAATAAATCTACAAAGATTATGAAAATTTCTTTCAAGATTTATTGACATCTTAGTCAATTAATGTTATTGATATTAATATATCTTCAACGAACTTTGTTTGTTGAACATTTATTGACATTTAGAAAATTTATTGACAAAGATGTCAATAAATCTTCAAACGAATTCTCAAATTCTTCAAACGAAAAATCGTCGACGAAAGCACTTTTAATTTGTTCGAGACAAACAAGAAATTCGAAGCGTGGAAAAGGAGAGAGATGAAGGAAGTAAAATGAATGAGAAAAAAGAGAAAGAAAAAAAATGGTTAAAATGTAAATAAAAAATAGATAGTTGTAATTTTGAATTAAAATATATTTATTGAATTTTAGTAAAAAATTATTGAGAATGTCATAAATGTTTGTACTTGTGATATAATATGGCACCAGAAACCTATGACATATAAGATACCCGTAGTAATTATTCAAATTTATTTCAATTTCCGACCAAAATGAAATTTTAATTGTGCTGCCTATTACTATGTAAGATGAAACAGAGTCAATCATGGAATTATCATCACCAAATCAATATATTGATAATAAAAAAATTGGCGTAGCTTTTTTTTTTCCCCATATAAATGACCCACCTTTTATAATAAAATAAGGTCGCTCAGGTCCAGGTCGCAAACTTGAGGTTTTACACAAATTAGGAAAAAATGACCACGCATCCCAAGTTTTTTCAAGTTCAAAGACTACTAGTGAAAAAAAATTATTATCTATCAAAATATGTGAAACTCACGCGTACAAACCAATATAAACTAACATTTAGGGTTATGACTCGAGCAAGCGTAGGTTGACTACTCGTACCTCCGTCAATGTGATTGTGCGTCGGCCACCGTTGATCACTGTCTCATTGCCTTTGTTCTGGAGGTGGATTTGCCGTAGGATTTTTACAATAAATAATGACTTACAGAAAAGTAAATTACATGAAATTTCTAATGGTTTCAATTTCGAGCAAACAAAATTGACCTAAGCTTTAAAACCGGTTGTCAGAAATACATACCGATAACGTATGAAAATTAAGAAAACCTATTGTATTTAAAACTATAGAAAGGGATATATATATATATAGAAAACGAAGACCTAGATCTCGTGTATGTGACACGCTATATAATCAAAGCTATGGATTTATGCGAGAAGTAAATAACTCGGTTACTTATTAGTTGAATAATGTCTTAGATTGACTTCATGTGCACATACGCAATTAGTCACCATTATTGGGATAGGAGCAACACTAGTCCAATATTATCGACGGATAAGTGTGTTTCATACTCACTTATCATGTGCTTTTAATCTTTAATGAAAATAGGTCCTGTTGAGTCAGCTGCCAGCGTGGCACAAGGTTGTTAGAGTTAGTTAGAGTTGGGCCTTGAGCGAGCGAAGTCGAGCTGCGAGCTAGTTGAGCGAAGTCGAGCTGCGAGCTGCAAGCTAGTCGAGCGAGCTGCAAGCTGCAAGCTAGTCGAGCGAGCTGCGAGCTAAGCGAGCTGAGAGTCGAGTCATCGAGTCTGTAACGTGCTAGTATAAAGCACCGCCTAGTCTAACTAGTTTAGAGATCTGAGAGTCTTTTCATTGTTGATCAATTGTTTACTTTACACTGGTATTCACAGAGATTTGGGAGAGTGTTTGAGCGGGTGAGAGATCGGGAAATACGTTCTTCTCCGGGTAGCTTAGAACGCACGTTTCTCTGTGCTTAGTAGTCGAAGAACTCGGATTGTGAGTCTTCGAGGAACCGATAGTGTTCCTAGGTGTGTATTGATCGAAAAAGGATAGTGCAACGAATTCCTGTGGGGAATTCCGGGGAGTAGGCGTATTTGCCGAACCTCGTAAACAATTCTCGTGTATTCTTCGTTTTGGTTGTGTGTGTGTTCGTTGATTTGTCCAAGAGAGAAAAGGGTGAATAACCTAACAGTGGTATCAGAGGATATCACGTGGCTCCACTGTGGTGATTAAAGGTCAAAAGATTGATGGTCTCTATCACCTGATTGGGGAAACTCAAGAAGCCTCCTCAGTCAATGTCACTGAAGCCAAAGAAGTTCAGCAGGCTGTTCTCTGGCATAGAAGGCTTGGCCATATCAGTGACAAGGGTCTGCAACTCATGAAGGATCAGAAGTATTTTGGCAAGGACAAGATAAGCAAGATTGAGTTCTGTGAGCAATGCATTCTAGGGAAACATCACAGACTGAAGTTCAAGGCTGGGAGTCACACCTCAAAGGCCATCCTGGAATATGCTCACTCAGATCTGTGGGGTCCTGAACCAAATACAACACATGGTGGTAACTCTTACTTTTTATCTATAGTTGATGATTTCTCTAGGAAGGTTTGGGTGTTTCTTATTAAAAATAAGAGTGATGCTTTTGAAAAATTCAAATCCTGGAAAATTCTTGTTGAAAATTTAACTGATAAAAGGTTAAAGACATTAAGGACAGATAATGGCTTGGAGTTTTGCAATGATGTGTTTGACAGGTATTGCAAGAGTGAAGGCATACAAAGACACCACACTGTCAGAAAAACACCCCAACAAAATGGTGTGGCTGAGAGGATGAACAGAACCTTGCTGGACAAGTCAAGGTGTATGATTTTCAGTGCAGGGCTACCAAAGAATTTCTGGGGAGAAGCTGTGGTCACAACAGCTTATCTTGTCAACAGAAGTCCCTCAAGTGCCATTGAGTTCAAAACTCCTGAAGAGGTATGGACAGGTAAAACTCCAGATATATCTCATCTTAGAGTTTTTGGCTGTTCTGCTTATGCACATCAAAAGGAAGGAAAATTAGACCCCAGGGCTGTGAAATGTGTGTTTCTAGGTTATCCTAAGGGTACTAAAGGATATAGACTTTGGCTGAAAGGAGATAGAGGTTTCAAAACAATAAACAGTAGGGATGTTGTCTTTCATGAAACTGACTTTCCTTGCCTGAATGAGTCTAGTGTTAAAAGAACAGATATCTCTGGTAGTACTAACCCTGCAGGTACAACAAGCATTGAAGTCTCTCTCATGATTGCCTCCACTGGTCAAGGTTCAGACAGAGCCAGCAAACCTGAAGAGTCTATGGAGCATAGACAAGAAGATTGTGGTGAACACAGCTCAAGTGAAGTCAGAGATGAAGCACACGAAGACTTGCCACAGTCACCTACAAGCTATCAGCTGGTCAGAGACAGAGAAAGAAGGGCTTCAAGACCTGTAGAGAGATATGGCTTCTCAGCTTATACAGATCTTCTGGCATATTCTTTCTTCTCGGCAATAGAAATTCAAAGGTCAGAACCTGAGACCTATGATCAAGCGGTCAAGTGCTCTGAGTCACAGAAGTGGAAAGAGGCCATGAATGAGGAGATGAGTTCTCTGCACAAGAACAAGACCTGGGAAGTTGTGGAAAGGCCTAGAGATCAGTCAGTGGTAGCGTGCAAATGGATCTACAAGATCAAAGAAGCAAGCAGTGCATCTGAGAGCCAAGTTAGTGGCTAAAGGGTTCACTCAGAAAGAAGGTGTAGATTACAACGAGATTTTCTCACCAGTAGTCAAGTATAAGACCATAAGGATCATGCTGTCTCTAGTAGCTCAGTTCGACCTTGAACTTGAGCAGATGGATGTCAAAACAACATTCCTTCATGGTGAGCTTGATGAAGTCATCTACATGGATCAGCCACCAGGGTATGAAGTCAAGAAGAAGAACAAGGATCTGGTTTGCCTGCTTAAGAGATCCTTGTATGGGTTGAAACAGTCTCCTCGGCAATGGTACATAAGGTTTGATACCTTCATTACCAAGCAAGGCTTCAATAGAAGCTTCTTTGATACTTGCTTATACTTCAGAGGGTCAAACATTGAAGAGGCTGAGTACTTGTTACTCTATGTGGACGACATGTTGTTAATCAGCAAGGAAATAGGTCGAGTTGAAATCATGAAGAAAATGTTATCCTCTGAATTTGACATGAAAGATCTGGGAGCTGCTGGAAAAATTCTTGGAATGAGAATTGAAAGAGATCGAGGAAGAGGTCAGCTGTTCTTAAATCAGCAGGGTTATCTGGAGAAGCTTGTGGACAAGTTTTCTGTCAAGGATTCTAAAGTCACCAAGTTGCCTCTTGGGCCTCAAGTTCAGCTGTCCAAGGATCAGTGTCCAAGCTCTCCAGAAGATATAGAGTTTATGGGGGATAAACCCTACTCTCAAGCTGTTGGCTCTATCATGTATGCAATGACTTGCACAAGGCCAGATTTGGCTCATTCAATCAGTTGCTTAAGCAGGTACATGGCTAACCCAGGGAAGAGTCATTGGTTTGCAATCAAGGGTATGCTCAAGTATCTGGCAGGTTCTACAAGTACAGGATTGATGTACAGACAGGGCAAGTCAAAAGAAGTTAATGTTGAGGGATTTGTGGATTCTGATTACGCTGGTGACAGAGATACAAGGAGATCAACATCTGCTTACTTCTTTAATGTGTGTGGCTACTGTGTAAGTTGGAGATCTCAGCTTCAGCCAGTGGTTACTCTCTCGACCACTGAAGCTGAATACATTGCCGCTACTGAAGCAGTGAAAAAAGGGATATGGATTCAGGGTTTGTTGAGAGAGTTGAAGCTCTATGATGGTGTTGCAAGTGTTTACTCAGATAGTCAGAGTGTAATACATCTGAGCAAGAATCCGATGTTCCATGACAGAACCAAACATGTAGAGATCAAGTATCACTTCATCAGAGAGAAGATATCTCAAAATGTGATCAAGTTGGAGAAGGTTTCTACTGAAGAGAATCCTGCAGACTGTGGGACTAAGGTAGTGCCTTTGAGTAAGTTCAGACATTGTTTGAACTTGCTTGGGGTAGTTAAGAGAAACTAGTTGGACGAGTGATGATCCACAGGAGTTCTGGTTGCACTGGCCAGCTAGGCAGCTGAGGTGGAGTTTGTTGAGTCAGCTGCCAGCGTGGCACAAGGTTGTTAGAGTTAGTTAGAGTTGGGCCTTGAGCGAGCGAAGTCGAGCTGCGAGCTGCGAGCTAGTTGAGCGAAGTCGAGCTGCGAGCTGCGAGCTAGTTGAGCGAAGTCGAGCTGCAAGCTAGTCGAGCGAGCTGCGAGCTAAGCGAGCTGAGAGTCGAGTCATCGAGTCTGTAACGTGCTAGTATAAAGCACCGCCTAGTCTAACTAGTTTAGAGATCTGAGAGTCTTTTCATTGTTGATCAATTGTTTACACTGGTATTCACAGAGATTTGGGAGTGTGTTTGAGCGGGTGAGAGATCGGGAAATACGTTCTTCTCCGGGTAGCTTAGAACGCACGTTTCTCTATGCTTAGTAGTCGAAGAACTCGGATTGTGAGTCTTCGAGGAACCGATAGTGTTCCTAGGTGTGTATTGATCGAAAAAGGATAGTGCAACGAATTCCTGTGGGGAATTCCGGGGAGTAGGCGTATTTGCCGAACCTCGTAAACAATTCTCGTGTGTTCTTCGTTTTGGTTGTGTGTGTGTTCGTTGATTTGTCCAAGAGAGAAAATGGTGAATAACCTAACAGGTCCGTAGATATTTTTTATGTTTTCTAATAGTTCTATTTGTTTATGGATCTTTAGTGAGATTATAGATTATGGAGTTTAATAAAAAAAATTGGGGAAATTCAAGACGATTCAAATGAGTTTGAGCAAGATGAGCAAAGAGGCGTTGTCTTCTATATAATATTAAGGTTCTAAATGTAGATTTTTGAATTATTTCCTTGCATCGTAGAATATACCTTTCAATAAGATTTTCAATTCCAATCTATTGTTAAAACTCAGACATCAGAGTGGGAAATTGTGGCACTTTGAAACACCATTGTGCGTCAGGTACGCTATGACGCGGCTTAGGAAACTTTGACGAGAGTTCAAGAACCAATAGAATGTTGACATTTTCGTATCATGCGATTGTGACTGAATATTTGGATGAAGAATCAATGGTACTTAGAGCTTATATGTGACTTGAATGGTATATTGGTATATACACCCTTCTTGTCAAGTACTGATGAATTCCAACAAGAGGTTGGCTGAAGACTATGTGTGTGTGATTTCTACGTGTAGATTATGGATCGAGATCAGGTGCTGATGTTTAATTTGTTGTAGAGACTATTTCTCAGCCTTATCTTGATGGCGCCAACTCGAGAACATTAAGTAGGTCCTTGAGGTTTATTCGGACTGAAAGTATGATGCCCTAGTTGGGAACCCAACCTACTATACCATGACCAATGCATTTTAGGTACTTTTTTTTTTCTTGAACCCTTGGTTCCTCGACAACTTGCCTCTTCCTTTTGTAATCCCTCCTTCCAACAAGAAGGGAAAGTCTATGAGGGTTCCTATGATGTTGAATGCTCTACTAGAGAAATTGAATCCTAGCGCAGGCCTCATACATCATATGATAAATTCTAAATGGTTAGAAATTATACACTTGGTCAAGTCCACTACTTGAGGCTATTTAGGGGGAGATTTCCTTAATCAGTGTAAAACAATATGTTCTTATTTGCTGTCTCTTTTTTGTTCTTGTTTTGTTTTCTATTCTCATTAATTTTCTTTCCAGATCATACCTTATACTTTTCTATGCTCTATAATGAGCTATGTTTGGTCGCACGAGCTCGAAGAGGTACGAGACATTTCTAGAATGAGTGAGGCCCCTTCAACGAAGAAGACTCATATCTCTTCTAAGCGGGTTAACGCTACCTCTACGGCTAATCAATCAAAGTTTATGGATATCGTCGAGACAACTAGATCTTACAAGAGTTCTTGACCCTTTGAACGAGATGAATGTCCATAAGGAAGTGGTTTCACCCAAATACTAAATAAGGGCCGGGCTAGAAACTATTGAAGCTGAGATCATTATATGGCCAATGATAAATAGATTAATTGTGCATTGCCAAAGTTTACATGTTGCTATTAGCCTTGATTGACTACTAAGTACACACTGAATATCTTGTATGATCCCTTGTACTGGACCTAGAATATTTGGTTTTGGTCATCAAAAGTTTGTTTCTATTTGATGACCAAAACCAAATATTGGTCATAAGTCCCAAAACACAAGGGCATTAATGTGAAGACGAAAGCCTAGGGGATCATTTTGTAATAAATAGGATTTTTTATTTTTTTTGAATGAGTCTAAGTACGTGTGATCAACAACCTCACGACACCCGCCGTTACCCATGGCATTCCCATAAATATTCTCAAAGAAAAGGGGCAGTTTCGGCATGGCACAAACAATCTGCGGCGTTCTTAGTTAACTTAACTCCAATCAAATCTGCCAACAGAGTTGAGTTCTATCAATTTACTCGTTTTATACCAAAAAAAAAAAAAAAAAACTCTGAACGACAAAGTTCGCTGAGATTGCACTTTAAAAACAGAAGTTAGAATTTAACCGCGGTTTAAACCAACCATGGTTAACGTGTCTCCGCTTATCAAACCCCACCCTGTCTTAATTCTTATATTAAACCACAGCCAAGCAGACCGAAAGAACGAAAATCGCGAAAGAGAGAGAAAGAGAGAGAGCGCGCTAACCCAAACAGAGTTTAGTTTAAGAGAGAGAAAGTGAGAGAGAGAGAGAGAGCGAGAAGATCTTTTGCTTCCCGGTGAAAATGGCGTTCTATGCGGACGAGGAAGACGCGTGGAAATGTCCGAAACACCCTTCGAAGCGGCGGCGGAGCGGAATCTGCCACGTGTGCCTCCGGGAGCGCCTCAGTAGCCTCTGCCCGGACTGCGCGGCGGTGCGGCCGTGTTTCTGCTGCGCGACGCCGTCCTCTTCGTCTTCCTCCGGCGGAGACGCCGTCGGATCGTTCGGAAGACTCTCGAGCCTGATCGAGAGCGAGCCTTCGTTCTGTCGCTCGCGATCGGTGGCGATTCCGTTTCTCCGATCGAGTTCAAGGTTCGTCGGCGGCGACCGGAGCGAGCCGGCTTCCGGAGGCAAAACTTCGGCGTTCTGGTCGGTCTTCCGGTCGAAGAGTAAGAGAATCGACGGCGAGGGGAAGAAATTAGGGTTCGAGGAGAAAGATGATGTAATGAGGAGGACGATGATGACGAGGTCGAGATCGGTGGCGGTTCCGGTGACTTCCTCCGCCGTGGCGGCAGAATCGAAGCCGGCGAGGGGACGGAGTTGGTACTTTCCTAGTCCGATCAAGGTTTTTAGGCAATCGAAGATCTCCAAGATTGTTCAAGAGCGATCTCCTTTGTACAGAGGTTAAATAATTGATCCATTACCCAATGGCCAATCTTATATAATATTATTTGAATTTTTTACATGTTTCAGTAAACGTTCATTTTTTAATAATTATTAACGGAGAAAAATAATTTAAACTGTTAATCTTCTTATAATTGGTTGGTATCAAGTCTCATCTCATATAACGATATAACATATTTTCATATTTTTTTTATTATATATATATATATATATAATTATATGGGTGTAATAATTGGGAATGAAACAGTTAAATTTGTGTGTCGATGTGGTTGTTGAGTTGCGACTAGCTTTGTTTCTTATGATTGTATGCCAACTTGATTACGTCGAGGATTAGGCTTGCCTTTTGGTCCAGTTACTTGCTTTTTTGTGTTTATATTAACATTTCCTATATGGATAACGGTTGAAAGTGTTAAATTACAAACAAGAAGAATTAAGGATCCAGTTTTAAATTTTGAGGTCTTTTTTTGTTTCTTTCAGGAACTGGGCCGAAGGAAGTATACCAACGGTGATTTTACATTGGTAATATTTTATTTTTTATTTTTTTTGGGTCTAATTAGTCATAGGGTTTCAATTGAGACATTCACATTGTTGACGTAGAAGTTAGGGTGTTCACACTCAGTATTGCTGTAGAGAAATGTAATAACAAAATTATGGTCCACTGAGGCACGTGGCTCGTGTAGAAAACATGGATTTTTATGTTGGGATTTACGTTTTCATGTAAAAGAAATTACTTGCAACAACATTGTACTACCAAACTAAATTAAAGTTAAGAACCAAAAGAATATAGTTGTACTTCTGATTATAATTTCTGGTTATAATTGTACCATATTTTTCGTGGTACCTAACACAGTGGCGGAGCCAGAAACAAAAATTAAGGGGGGCCGGAAGTTTAAATTACATTTTGTGGAGTAAAAGTTACAATTTAAAGATAGCTAAAGCTTAAATTTAAAAAGAGTTTGAATATATTTTTATATTTTTTTAATGTAACTTTGTGAGCAAATTTTATAAGAGTAATAGGATTATAATTTCATTACAGAACATAGTAATTAAGAGTTACTAAAGTCAATAAATAAAAACTAAAAAATACAATTAAGACTTATGAGTGTTATTATTTTCAGAAACTAAACTAGAAGGAGTAAAACATAAAAATTGGAAAAGTTAAATTACTTTCAAAAACCTATGTCCGCTTCGTACTTAACATAGTTTAGTTGATAATTTCAAACATTTTCAAATAGAGGTCGTGGATTGAATTTCACTGACAACAAAAACTGTTTTTAAACTAAAATTTGTACAATATTTTACTGATAAATACATATTGATTGGGTAATGTAGCTTTGTTTGTTTTTGTCATATTGCAAGTTTAATATTAAGAGTTAAATTACTATATGCTCCAATGAAAAGTGTTATTAAAAGAAGAAAACACAAAATGGGTTTAAAAAAAGAAAACACAAAATGGGTTGCCTGGTGGCGCCAAGTCAATACAGCTAATTAATGTGACATTCCCTTTGAAGTTGGAAATCTTTTTCCAACAATGGGTTTAAAATGTAGTAAAAGAAAAGTCAATAATCTCATGTCCATAACTCCATACTATACTTTAGTGCTTAAAAATGTTATATTATTTAATTCTTTACGCGACAATTAGTCCACATCCAACACTAGTTCGCAAATAAGCTTAACGTTACCAACCATGTTTTAATTGATTGCGTACTTACAAACACTAGTACACTGTTTTGAATTATCTTCCGATTAAATTCAGATTTTTTTATTTATGAAATATTAATTGTGGTCAGCAAGATGGATCGCTAACTTTCTTTCTCTATGCCCTCGATCTTTAATTTCGGGGGTCGCTTTTGAGCTTCTTTTTATTTTTATTTTTTTTCCTGTGTGGGGTCATTCCACCATAATTGTACCATAAAGCAAGATAACTAGCTCAAAACTAACATAAAAAATAGAACTGTGAAAGTTTGTAAAAATGATTGCCATGAAAACTTGAAAAAAAAAAAAAAAGTTTGTAACCCAAGTCGAAAGGCTCAACGCGACCAGCACACGTGGCGAGATGTCTCTTATATAATAAAATTCGAAACTTGGGATTACACTATCTATTTACACACTCATGAACCACTGACTTCTAGTTCTTCTGAATCTACACAAAAAACTGAAGTAAAACAAGAACGAAGATCTAAAACTCATGAATAAGGAAACAGTTTTCAACAAGAAAAAGAAGACCGTATTTGGAAGATCATGTTTCTAACGCTTTTAAATCACTGTTTATCTCCCTCGATGATTTCTTCATGTTTTCATAATCTGGTCAAAAGTATATGCCTAGCAACTTTGTTAGAGTTATGTGGGGATTAAAAACCAATTTTCTAAAAAAATAATAATAATCATTTTAGTTGGGTTTTAGTTCGACGAAAGTCCAACAGCCGACCCAGTTCGACTCTTGATGGTCAGCCTAAGCCCAATCATCAGCTCAGTTCGCCAAAAGAGGGACGAGTCGCTCTTGTTGACTCAGTCGAAAGAACCAGTCTTGATTAGATAAAAGATTTTGCCGCGAAGACCGGATCTGAGACGACTTCGACCAGTGGCATGGCAGAGCCGAACAGATCAACATGTGTCCTCCCCGATGAACTCCTCTTCGGCTATAAATAGAAGCCAATATGTTGATTTTCACACACAAGCCTACGCAATAACTTTAAATATTTACATACTATCCGTATTCTCATTGTTGAGCTCGCCTGTTAGAGTTCTACACCACGTTCCCTTTACAACACATTTAGTCATCAATAAAAATATTAAATTCTTTTGTTCGCCTTTATTCGTTTATTTTTATAAAATCTTTGTTTCTTGTACGAAGTCTTCCGAGACCCATATTTAAATAAATCAAATATATACCATATTATAATTTGTGATTGTTGACGATCCCGAAATCGACATCAACAATTTGGCGCCGTCTATGGGAAATTTCAGAAAGACCAACCTCGAAAGAAACAAGTTCGCCAGGAAAGAAATATTATGTCTTCCACCCGACTCATTATGAATCAGTAGACGAAATCCCTCCGGCGATCAGGGCAATCCTGGATATGCTGAACAAAAAAATAAAAAGTCAGGAAGAAACCAACCAAACTCTTACTGCTCGGTTGAATTCACTCTCGACCTTTCAGAACACTCTGAATCCCCAGGCGGGATCCGGCGAAATGACCACCTCAAAATCTGCTTGGACCACGACGTCAGCCGCGTAAACCAGTCGAGTTCTTCCTCCTGGAGTCCGCTTGGACTTCAACGGGATTCAGGTTTCCCAAGGGCTAGATCAGTCCCCCGGTCCGAGCTCCCAGTTAGGATGGAACGCAGAAGAGGCCGCCACTGAAGCTACGATCGATCCAGCCAGACTGCCCCCGCCCCTGCCGGCAGGATCAGCCACTGGATCTTTTCTGGCGAGTTTTGGACCTCACCCTTTGACGACCTCCCAGATGTTCACGGCCTAATATTTTGGCGGAAAGAACCAGACCCAATATAATCCGACCGAAGTCACTACAGTCACAACAATGTGCACGGGACTTCGCCCCTCTCAAGGGGGAGAACCCAGCATGACTGAGTTCGAAAGATTCAAGGAATCGGTGACGGTTGAACTAAGAGCAGTCCACTCAAAGTTTCAAAGTGCGACTAGCTCGGCCCCCGAGATAGAACGACTCGTTGCAGAAACGGGAAGGACTCCTTTCGCTAAAAACATCACCGACGTGTTCATTGGAGACGCTGGGAAGGTTCGCCTTCCTCGGTACAATGGGACTTTGAACCTGAAGGCTTATATCCTTTCCTTCAGAACTGCAATGGGACGGGCCATGCTGATAGAGAGAGAACAAGAGTCGGGGTGCTTCCAATTGTTCGCTGAAAACTTGTGTGGAACTGCCTTTGGATTTCAGACTTGAGCCTAACTCTATCGATAGCTTTGCCAAAGTATCGGCATCATTCCGAAAACATTATTTGATGTTTGTAGAGATGAACTCACAATAGCAGATCTGTGGGGGGTCCAATAGAAGGAGAACGAATCCTTGATGGACTACATGGTCCGTTACAAGGACATACTCTCAAAAATCTCTAACGTTGATCCCGAATCCGCCATAACCTCTCTAAGGACCGGTCTGTGGCATGAATCGAGATTCAAGCTAGAGATGATTGTTAACCGCCCCTTTACTTTGGAAGACGCGATTCACAAGGCCACAAACTATGCTAAGGCTGAGGAGGAATTCACTTCCTTAGCGAAATAGGCGCACGGCCGAAAAGAAACCACATGTAAACACATGGGTGCGGCCTGTAAACGTTGGGGGCAGCCCCCGAAGGGCCAATCCCCAAGATGCCGGGCCACAAGTCAGAAAACAACACGCCCCTCTGGGTTTTACTTTCAACATAGGAGATGAAAGTAAGGAGGGAGGTCCCCAAGCAAAAAAAATGGACTAGGCTGCGATTTCCATCAGACCAACGGCCACACCACGATAATTTGCAAAACTATGCGTAAAGTCTTGGCTGAAAAATATGCAAAAGGGGAACTAAAGGACATCGATTTGAGTCCTCCACAAAAAAAAAGGTCTTCAACAACAACCGAGGGAGGGGTAACCCCTCCCTTAAGAGGTCTAGGCCCACCGATGAAGGGGAACCTGGATCTCCGCCGATCACAGCAAAACATCGAGTGGACTTCATAATGGGCGGCTCAAAATTTTGCAACAGCTCAGTCAACTCGATTAAAACTCATCAGCGTCAGTTGATGAACAAAACCACCAAAATCGGAGCAGAACAGGATGTTCAAATCTCGTTCCCTGAAAAAGAAGCCTCAGGGGCAACAGACCCGCACGATGACACACTCGTATTAACGCTCGACGTGGCCAACTGCGAGGTCGCCCGAGTCCTGATCGATGGAGGAAACTCTATATATCTCATCTTCAAGGACACGATCACGAGGATGGGGATCGAAGAGTCCGATATCGAAAGGGAACAGACCCAATTAACATGCTTCAATGGGTCAATTACTCCATCGCTAGGAACCATTAAGTTGCCCGTAAAGACAAACGGAGTAAACAAGATAGTTGAATTTCAGGTTCTAGATTGTCTCTCCCCTACAACATCATCTTGGGACGACCATGGATACATAGATGAGGGCCGTGCCCTCAACCTTTCAGCAATGTATTCAATTTCTCACGCCTGGAGGGATATGAGAGATTAGAGGAAACCAGGCAACCTCCTATAGCTGTTATCTCACTAGCCACAAGCATAGTGTTAAAGAGGCTAGGGAAAGACAATAGCAATTAATGAACGTGGAGCCGGCTAAAAAAGAAATCTCCAAGCTAGAAGAGTCAGATTCACCAAGTATTGATGACAGTACAAGTACAGCTCGATGACCTCGATCCCTCCAAGTGTGTAGGAATCGGAGTCGAGCTCAAAGGATGTATACGGCGAAAGCTGATTTGTTTCTTGAAACGAAACAAATCTACCTTCGCCTTGATGACGAAAGATATGTCGGGGATTAGTATCGATTTTGCGTCTCACCGACTTAAAGTTGATCCTAATTTAAATCGGTAAAACAAAAGAGACGCAAGCTCGGGTCAGACAAGGCATCAGTAGTCAACGACGAAGTCGAAAGACTCTTCGGGGCTGACTCAATCCGCGAAGTGAAATATTTGGATTGGTTAGCAAACATCGTCCTCATAAAGAAAAAGAACGGAAAATGGAGGGTATGCATTGACTTCACGAACCTGAACAAAGCGTGCCCCAAAGACAGCTTCTCATTGCCGCATATCGACCAATTGGTCGAGGTAACCGTGGGGCATAAGATACTTTCGTTTATGGACGCATTCTCATGATATAACCAAATCCTAATGCATCCAGACGATCAAGAAAAAACGGAATTCATAATAGACCGATGCACGTATTGCTAAAAGGTCATGCTATTTGGACTAAAAAACGCTGGCGCCACCTATCAAAGGTTAGTCAATGAAATGTTCAAAGAAAAAATAGGAAAAACAATGGAAGTGTATATCGATGATATATATGCTCGTAAAGTCCCTAAAAGAAAACGACCACGTAGGACATTTAGAGGAATGTTTAGAGGTACTGAATAAGTATCAAATGAAACTGAACCCCACCAAGTGATCATTAGGAGTATCCTCCGGAATATTCCTTGGGTACATAGTCACCCAACGAGGAATCGAAGCCAACCCAGATCAGTTACATGCCCTACGAGAGATGCCCTCACCTCGTAACAGACGCGACGTGCAGTGGTTGACGAGCCGAATTGTCGCCCTCAATCGCTTCATCTCTCAATCCACGGACAAATGCCTCACATTTTACCGACTCCTCAAAGGAAATAAGAAGCTCGAATGGGATGAAAAATGTGAAGAAACATTTAAAGAACTAAAAGAGTATTTGTCGACACCCCCGGTCCTATCAAAACCAGTGGCGGGAGAGCTACTCTACCTATACGTCGCTGTTTTCCAAGCGACGGTTAGTGGAGTGCTCGTCTGGGAAGAGCAAGGGGACCAACGACCCATATTCTACGTGAGTAAGTCGTTAGTCGATGCAGAAATTTGATATCCTATTATGGAGAAATTGGCTTTAGCCGTCGTTTCCACCGCACGAAAACTCCGGCCATACTTCCAATCCCACTCCATAATAGTGATGACGACCCAACCGCTGAGAAGTTTCCTACACAGCCCTAATCAGTTTGGGAGATTGACCAAATGGGCCGTAGAACTGAGCGAATACAACATGAGTATCGAATTAGGACATGCGATAAATCCCAGGTTTTAGCAGACTTCCTTGTCAAACTCCTAAGAGAAGACCCCGCCGTGACCAAAGTCGAGGGCACGTGGACACTGAAAGTGGACGGAGCATCGTCAAAACAAGGGGCATGAATAGGAATACACTTAACATCTCCCACGGCAAAATCATCGAGCAATCATTCAGGCTCGACTTTGTTACATCCAACAACGAGGCCGAGTACAAAGCGCTAATAGCCGAACTAAGATTAGTTACAACAATTGGAGCAAGACAAGTGCAAGCTTTTTACGACTCTCAGCTCGTAGCAAATCAATACTCTGGTGAATATGAAATGCGGGACGAACGAATGGAAGCCTATTTGAAGGTCGTAAAAGAAATTACGACACAATTCAAACAATTCTCTCTAATGATAATCCCTAGAGGTGAGAACATCTCGGTAGATGCACTGGCCGCCTTGACGTCCACTTCGGATCCGGACCTTAAAATGATCATACCAGTAGAAAAAATCAAACAACCTTCCATAGCCATCACTGTTACCGCAGTCGTAACTATAGAAAGGGGAGATTGGAGAGATGAAATAATGCATTACATCACAACTAGTACAGTCCCGTCCGACAAGATGGCAAAACGCAAACTCGTACTAAGAAGTGCAAGATTCTGCATGATAGACAGAAACTTGTTCAAAAGAAGCTTCGCAGGACCATATCTTAAGTTCGTTGGAATGGATGATTCAAAACAAATCCTAGAAGACGTACACGATGGAGAATGCATAAGCCACATAAGTGGAAGAGCACTCGCCATCATAATAAAGAGGCAAAGCTACTTTTGGCCGACCATGTTGGTAGATTGCGAGGCACATTCGCACTGCTGCGACCAATGCCAACGCCACGCACCTAATATAAAAAGACCCGCAAAAGAGTTGTCCTCAATCTCGGCTCCATACTCATTCATGAAATGGTCTATGGACATCGTGGGACCAATGCCGGCCGCCCTTGGCGGATTAAGATTTTTATTAATCTTAATGGTTTATTTTTCCAAATGGGTCGAAGCAGGCGCCTTCGTCTTGATCAAAGACGTCGACGTCGAAGCATTCATCTGGAAAAATATAATTTGTCGGCATGGAACTCCCCACGAAATCGTGGCGGACAACGGATCACAATTTATATCCAAAAAATTCAGAACATTTTGCTACAACAATAACGTGGAACTAAGGATGTCAACACCATGATATCATCAGGGAAACAGACATGCAGAGGCAGCAAATAAAACCATCATAAACTTCATGAGAAAGAGGCTCAAAGCTAAGAAAGGACGATGGGCAGAAGAGCTATCAAGTGTGCTCTGGGCCTATCGAACCAGCCCGCGAAGACCGACAGGGGAAACTCTGTTTTCCTTAGTACATGGAGTCGAATCAGTCATCCCGGTCGAACCCCAGGTGCAAACTCTAAGGACGATGCACGCACACGAGGATGGGCCAAAAAATGAACAATTGATATGCGATGATTTGGATTTTATAGACGAAAAGAGGGAGTCGGCCTTGATATGGCTATCCCAGTACAAACAGTCTATCGCCAGGTTCTATAACAAGGGCGTAAGCTCTAGAAAATTTGAGATAGGGGACTTAGTCCTCCGAAAATTATTTCAAAACACTACCGAGACTAATGTCGAGAAACTAGGCACAAATAGGGAAGGCCCTTATAGAGTCACCAAGATTGCGCATCCCGGCTTCTATGAACTTGAAACACTTAACGGAATCCCAGTTTTAAGGTCACGGAACATCTCGAATCTTAGAAAATACTACTGCTAAAACTAGTAAGAATCCAACTACGTCCGACTTGATCCCTACATAAAGGTACGTAGGCAGCTTTTCTTTGCAAATGCACAGTCCCATCTTAATAAAAATATCTTAATCTCCCTTTTCTCGAAAAGAACTAAAAATATAACAATCGGGCTTCGGAGCTCACACTTCGTCCGAACAGTCCGGACCTCGGACTAGGACTACAGTGTAATTACCTCACGACTAAGGCGAGATCCAAAATCTCACTTCTTCATCTCACGTAACATTTGAATTAGAGGTTGCACCTCGACAAGATCGACCTCGCCCAAGAACATTAAGTGAAAGTTTTGAGATCTCGAAAATCTAAAAGACTTAACAACATCTAGTAAAATTCATTACTTCAGCCTAAAGAAAACATTTTAGATATTTGACGAACTAAAAGACTTAGCAAATATAAAAGATATGTCCACGCGACTCCGGCCTAAGGAAAACATTTTAGATAATAGACGATCTAAAAGACTTAGCTAATTTGAAAACATCACTATATGACTTCGGCCTTAAATCTTAATGGAAACGTTTTGGGTCTCGGCGATCTAAAAGACTTAACAGGTTTTAGAAAACCCGAGTTGTTAAGACTACGACTTAGTAACATTAGATGGAAACCCTCAGAGCAAGAGGGCGACCTAAAAGACTTAGCAAAATCCAAAGATAAAAATATCATGAGAATTATAAAGCGTGATTCAAAATTATAATAGCGGGAATATAAAATAGGGGTACCGAAGCCCCCTATAATTGTCTGAAAAACATAACAAGAATCTTGCCCAAAACAACGGGCCCAAAAAATTTAAACAAAAAAAAACACAAAAAGAATTCAAGAGGACTTGAACTGGAATCACCGCCATGAGCTTAGGCTTCCAGATGCTCCGGGGTCGGGGTAAACGGCTGTGTATTCTCGTTGCCCTCTGAAATAGGGTTCAAGGCCTCGTCCATCAGGCCCATAATCGACCCATGCTCGTCAAACTGTTGAGCTTTCGGCTCTGGGACCTCAGCTAGGATATCAGTGGCGGAGTCGATGGGGACTTCAGGAGGGGAGCGATCGGCGTAGGGCGTGAAGGGGATATCTTCTACCTCGGGGACGGTGATGGCCGCGTATTTGGCTTCACACTGAGCGATATCATCCTCTGTATCCTTCAGTTCGCCGGCTCAGTCTGAAATATCCCCCATCAACGCCTCCGAGATCAACTCCTTATTGTCATGGCACTGCTCGAGCTTTTTGAGGACGAGGACGGCCTCGTCTATCTTATCCTTCTGAGCGCGATACTTGAGTGTGTGCTCCCGATATCGCAGCGAGGTCGCCTTCCTCGCCGCTAAGACCGCCCTCTCATTCTCAGCCTTGGCCAACCTCCTGAGTTTCGCCGCCTCATCCCGAGCGGCCTCTAGATCTCGGTCCCGGTTCCTCACCATGGCCTCGGCCGCATCGAGCTTCTCCTTCAGTTCAGCGGAGTGAACACCCCACCGATCGATCATAGCCTCAATCTTCTCGACTTCGGCCTCCAGAGCTTTAGTCTTCGCGACCAAATCCGCCTGGGCAGTTTTGTACTTCTCCAGGAGGGCGTCCTTGGCAGCGACGTCCTCCTAAAGAGTAGCAACTTTACCGCCCACCTCCTTCAGTTCGGCCTGAAGCGACTCCATCCCCTTCTTGACCGAGGCCATTTTGGCAAGAGCAGTACTAGCCTTCCGAAGGTGCTTCTCGTACCGAAACACGCCGCGGTTGAACTGAGTCAACAACTGCACACAAAATATCCCTATTAGTTCGGCCATCCCTTGTTCTTTAAAAAAAAAATTCCTAAGTGTCGAAGTTCGACTTTGTAATAAAAAAAACAAAATAAAATAACAAGGAGACTTACCTCGGTAATGGTCGACGTCATGCATTGGTACCAGTTCGCCTCCACTAGCTCGGGAACCTTAGGCAGCTTGTGACCCTCTATGGTCAGCTGCCTGAGGAACCCCATAGACGAGTATAGGTCGTCGCAGAGCAGGTGGTCCCAGTTATAATGGAAGTTGACGGTGTATGCCTTCTTCGGCTTCGAAGAAGAGGCACCGAGATCATCGCCTCCGTGAGACCTCGCCTAACCGTTTTCCCCGGCTGGGGTCTTCTCCCCTTTGTCCCCCTGAGTCACTTCGGCCTCGGGGGCTCCATCTTCGGGCCTGCTTGCGGCCACCACGGAGGCCGGGTTTTTACCCTCGTTGCCCTTATTGTTCTTCTTCCTCACCTCGCCTTCGTCAGGCGTGTCACCCTCTTCGCTTCAACCCACTGACAACCTTTTTTTTCTTGGAGCCGCTGCGGCCTCAGCCGACTTGTCAGCCTGCCCAGCCGCCACAGCAAGAACAGACCCCAGGGGTTGATCGCCCTGCACATCACCGGTCCCCGCAGGGGCCGCATCATTCTCGACATCCACGACTGAGATGTCGGACCAAAGATGCCCTCCGGTAACCTTGACTTTGGGGTTTTTATAGGAGGACCCGAAGGCGTTGTGGCCGAAGAGGAAGCCATTGCAGCTTTCTTGTTGCGCCTTGCATCACGGGCGCTAACATGAATGTTCATGCTGTCCTTGACAACTATACAAACAAAACAGAATTTTCAATCGAAAGACTAAAAAAACAACTACAAAAAAAACAGAGGAAGAAGTTTTGGTCGAACTAACCTTCTTCTAGAACAATGGTTGATGGAGATGGCCAAAGTCTGGCCGAGATAAAACGCTCTGGAGTGAAGCTCGACCACTCTCCACGACCTTCCAGAAGTAGGGCGAGCTTGGCAGTAAACTCAGCGAGCGAAAGAGCCTTGATTTTTCCTAAAAAAAATATACACGCGTTAATATACTTAACCAAAAAAATTAACAAACTTTTAAGACACAAGAAAATCCGCATACTTGGCGAGCTCGCCCACTTCGCTGGGAAATTGCGAGCTCGGCTCCCGAGGGATTGTTCGTTAACGGCGAAGTAAAAGTAACGTAGTCCCCAATTCTTATCTTTTGAAGGGAGACCAGAGATCACTCCCCGGCCCGCGGCCTTCGAAACGTAGAAACACTTGTCGTGTTTCGAATTCACCTTGACCACACAAAGACGGACTAAGTCCATCTGATCGAGGTCGACCTTCTGTTCGTGGGCCACGACTAGAAGGCCCAAAACCATTCGAACAAAATTGGGGCACATCTTGGGTAGGGTTAACCCCAGGGCCTCGACGAAGTAAAAAAAGAAGAGGATGGATTGGAAATCGAAGCCCACACGATTCCAACCAAACCTCGTAAATACAGTCGTACCCATCAACCAGAGTATCCGTCGTAGCGAGCGGTGGTGGAAGAAGGAGTCCAATCTCGTGGGCTATTTAGTATTTGCATCGGATGTTTGCAAGATCCAAGCTCTTGACAGCCGATGGCATGAGGATGTCATCATTACCCAAAAGTTTGGGTTCCGACTGAGTAGCTCCGGACCCAGACCTTTGAATTCGAAGGAAAAGAAGGGTAAAGTATGTGGAGTTTTGAAGTTTGCTTGAGTTCGCTAGCCAAAAATGGAGCAAGTTAGTTTTAAAAGAATTGAGTTCGCTAGCCGAGCTAAAGCGAAGTGTTTAAAACTTTGGATTTGTTTGAGTTCGCTGGCCGAACTGAAAGAAATTCAAAGTCGAAATCACAAAAAATTTTAAAGTCGTAGAGAGAAAACGTAAGTATTTTGAAGCAAGTGAAAGAAGAGAGAAGTTACCTTTTCACCGAAGTCGCTGGAATATAAATGAAATAAGAAGTCTTTTCGAATTACTCTTATTTATAACCTTCATATTAAACCGAGTTCCGATAAAATCTAATGATTACGAATCAAATAAAAAATTATGTCGGTTAAAATAATATAAAATCCTAACTGACACCCGACTCTTCAATTTCGACCAGTGAAGCGCGACTAGTATCGCGCCACGTGTTCGAAATATATCATAAATGCGCGGCACGCGCCAAAAGAAAATTTTGGATTTTCCCCCTCTTTTTATTTCGGGAATTTCGACAGTTTCGCTCTAGTATTTTAAAAAAATGTTTGGAATATTTTTCAAAATACTCGGGGGCTAATTGTGGGGGTTAAAAACCAATTTTCTAAAATATATATCATTTTAGTTGGTCTTGTTCGACCGAAAGCCCAACAGACGACCTAGTCCGACTCTTGAAGGTTAGCCCAAGCCCAATCAGTAGCTCAAATCGCCAAAGGAAGGATAAGCCGATCGTGCTGACTAAGTCGAAGGAACTAGTCTTGGTCAGATAGAAGACTTTGCCACGAAGATCGGATCTGAGATGACTTCGACCAGCGGCGTGGCAGATCCGCACTTATCAACACGTGTCCTCCCCGATGAAGTCCTCTTCGGCTATAAATAAAAGCCAACACGTGGCAGATCCCCGATGAACTCCTCTTCGGCGTGGCAGATTACTAACCTTTTTAGAAGCTTGAACGTTGAGAAGCTTTTGGAAAGTTGCAACGTTCATCTCCCTCGCAGCACGTCTCTCTTCTTTCCTCGGCAACACGAGAAACCACGATAGTTTCTATCATATGAATCACTCGAGAGAAAATGAATTAGTGAGTGGGCACTTTTAAACACGACGACTCAAGAACAAGTCTTAGAGTCGAAGAGCTAAAACACTAGGTCAAATATGGACCTAGGTACCAAAACAAAAAACGAAATTGACTAGAGAGAGAGAGAGAAAGGAGTCGGCCACAAGGTCTAGAGAGAGAGTCTCTCAATCTCTAACTTATGTGGAATTAAATAAAATGAGAGGAATGAGGGCTCTATTTATAGGAGAGGTTTTACCTTCAATAAGGTAGTTTCCTCTTCTATAGAATATCACATATTCAAGAGCAAATATTTCCCTTTTCTCTATCCAAGTCACACGGCCAACTATGCCTTCATGACACCTTGGATTTGTTTCCTCTTTTATTCCTTGCCTTGCCTTGACTTGTCTTGGCCAAATTCCCTTATGCATGCATGGGAAATTTGTTTCCTCTTTTTCTTTTGGCAAGTATCTTGATACATTTATGCACAAAATATTCTCTATTTTTCTTTGGGTAGTGGGTGCCCATGGCCTTCTAGAAAGGGCTTCTAGAAGTTTTTCCATTTGTTCATGACAACATGAAAAAGGCCCATTAAGAATTTTCAATAAAACTCTTATGAAATGAAATTAATCCACAAGGCCCAATAAAACTAATATTGGCCGAGTGATGCATGTCATCAAATGACCATGTCAAAAAATTTATTGACATTCATTTCATCCTATGTCTCAAAAGATAAAAATACCCTTTTGATAATTTTCGTAAAACTTGACTCGTTTTTGTTTTGACTTAGCTTCTAGTTTAACTATTCCTACTCGATGTGATTTGTGACAGTGACCTCATGGATCCGAATGAACAAAGCTTGAGCTAAACACTTGGACTCAAAAGTTCACAAACCTTTTCCAAGTTTAGCTTAATGTCAACTGACTCCACTAAAGAGTTGACACTGAAAATCTCTCAGTTCAAATGAATTTATTTTCTACTAAAGAATTCAACCAAATTATGATGAGCGGATCCACTGAATATTATCTATGTTTACCCTTCATGAATATCATCAGCTAGTCCGGATTTACAAAATTACCATTTTACCTTTCTAGCTGTTATTTCCCCAACTCCTTTATCGCTGGTGAATAAGTTAGAAACAATGTATTGACGAGGAGCTAACAAGTGCACTGGTCAATTCAGTACCTTCGGAAGATAACTAGAAGAACTATAGAGTCTCCAACTCTCAATGTCCCATAACCAGACATCATAGATTCTCCTAACAATCGTACTGAGGTCAACAGTCCTTTGACCCTTAGATTACGAATATATCGTTTTAAGCAAACTACGAAGAGTTTGTTCATGAAAATCTACATTTGTCTCTTCGTAAGTTGTTAAGTTTGTTTATGGACTAAAGACTAATGTTTTATCATAAAGCTTCAAACAGACAAGGAAGAATGAATGAATGTTTCAACTTTTTATTAATGAATAAGCAATTACAAGAAAGAGTCTTCGTGAGACTTTATTACATCAAATGTACAAAATAAAGACTATAACTCTTCTTGTGGGCACCATTGACAACAATAGAGAGAATAAGGAATGAGAAATGATGTGTATAGAGTTTGTCCCTTATAATTGTGTCTCCCCCTTTGGAGTAAAATATGGGATTTTAATAGGACTTATGAGGTGTTGGGGAGTCCTAAATGAGTAGTGGGGCCCATTTTGGATGAGGAAAAGGGTATAAAGTGTACTTAGTACGATTTTGATAAATTTGGGGCCATTTCACTCTGTGATTGGGTCATTTGGCCTTGTTCCATGGGTTGGACGAGAGGGTCAAAGCTCAAACCCGAGAGGATGGGAGTTGTACGGCCAGGAGGTGAGCAGTACGATCGGTGGAACAGCTGTACGGCTGGTGGATAGGCCAAACTCGGTCAAGGGTCAAGTATACGTCCGGGGGTGAGCTTTACGGCCGGTGGGCAAGCTGTACGGCCAGGGTGCAGGGCTGGTGGTCAAGCTTTATGGCCCGGGAGTAGGCTGTACAACCGATGGAAAGGCCAAACCCAGCTTTGGGTCAAGTGTATGGCTGATGGGCAAGCTATACGGCCGGCAGTCAAGCTGCACAGCTGGAGAGCAGGTTGTACCACCGGTGGAGAGGTCAAACCCGGTCTTGGGTCAAGTGTACACCATCTAGAACTACTCACCGGAGGACCTTAGGAGATGTTGGCCTTTCGAGTTCATCTCCACCAGCATTGATCTCTTTGTGGCCAAAGGAAGTCATCTTTAGCTTCAAGATCGTCATTTTCAAAGAACCTTTGAAATTGGTATCTTGCGGTTTCTACCCCTTCTAATTCCTATGGAACATACAGAATGAGATCTCCATCTCACGACTTCTATAGCCGGGCTCCTCAGTTATATCCACGTCACAAATATTGTGTGAAAAACTGCATTAATATTTTGGTGCTAGAATGAGTGGGTCTCGGGAACGATCACGATATTCCCGCCGGAAAATCTTTTCTCTTCATGAGAAAATCTCTCAACGAATAAGTTCACCATTTTCAAGACGAACCAAGACTACTTTACGCTCGGAAAATGCCTCCCCAAAACGCCGCTTATAGAAGTGCCGCCCAAGCTCGAGGAGGAAGTGTTGCTCACAAAACGCGCTCGTAAATTCAAGCCCGCCAAGTCCAAGTCCAATAGGCTCCTCGAAGTAGTGTCACCTTTGGCACCAATCCGGTGGAGAGAGACGCTTTTTTGGAATGCCTCAAAAACAATCTCTTTCGACTGGCGGATGCCCTTGCGAGGGTCGATGGACACGAACTTTCCTTGAAGAAATCTACAACGATTAATAGGGACAAGAAGAGATCTTATTAGAGTTTGAGGAAATCTTATTCCGATTACCTCCAAATATAGGCTTATCATAATGCCCAAATTTCCTACCACAAAGAGAAGGCATAGAAAATAAATTGTTCTCATTCCAGACCAACGAGTTTCTAGAAAGAATCTATTTGAATCTAAGTTTGCAGAGCTCCAAATCTCTTCGAATTTTCCAAATCTCAAAACCCGTCTCACCGATTTCCCTTAACTGCCTTTACGAGAATGGTTCTCCCTGCTCTAGAAATAGTTTTGATCATCAAACCCTCGAGGCGATCATGATATTTTTTTTACTCAATGCAAATCTGAATGATATATTCTTCATGAGAATCATAGGATTTCAAAAGTACATCATATTCGCCCGCTCGATGTTGTATGAAGACTAGCACAAAGCAAAGTTGGATTGGAATTATTGGGACAAAAATGTTTTGGATTCGGGATTTCAACTCTTGTTTATACCATTTTTGGTGTTTCTCAATATAGCTCCAAACGACGAAGACCTCATTATCATTTTCCTACAAAAGAGTATTGTGTGATCCGTGAAGATCAAGTGAGAGATATCAAGGACAAATATCATGATCTCAGTCCAATGGAAATTTTCAGACAAGCAACCATATACGCACCTTGATGACTAAAATAAACAGATTGGGGGAAGAGAGGGGATCTTCTTGAGTGCCCTCTTCCCAGTTCGGGCTCTCAAATAAGACAGCCATTGACATAGAGTTAGATGCTTGACTTTAGAAACTCGAATATGAAACTCCACTCCTTTTTACCATAAGATTCCTTTTTTTTTTTTTTTTTTTTTTTTTTTTTTTTTTGTGTTAGTTGTAACTCAACTCCCTAAAACAAAGGTGCTAAAAAAAAATAAAAAATAGGCGCGGATTGTTATTAGCAATCTTCTGAATTAATATTATATTCATGAGCCACGTCATTTTATTACTTTTGGTGCATATCAAAATTCGTATAGATTCATGAAATTAGCTTAAAATATTTGCAACAATCGCAAGAAAATTGTACAAGGGAATGACGAGGTATGGAAAATCTTTTGTAGTAACATATGCTTAAATCATGGACGATTCTACTATTTTATTCTATTGGCATCCCAACTCGCATGCAATTGTATCATAATATATCAAAGCTTAGCCGGTCATATATATCATGATATCCCAACCTTGCAAATATATATCAAATATATCATATGATATCCCAACCTTGCAAATATATATCATATATATCATGATATCCCAACCTTGTAAATTTGGAGGTTAATGAATTTAATATGTTTGGAATTCTTTTATAGTGATTGTTTTATTCAATGTCAAGAGGGCTAAAGGAGTTCCACTGTAATGATGACGCCTCATCTACACTCACTTTTGCTTGATCTATACCGCGTACTCATATGATATGCATAGCTATATAAAATAATTAGTTAGTTTTAAACGCAATATTAATTTACAGAAAAATAATTTAGCTAGATATTTTATTATAATCCTCTCCAAGTATGATATAAAGCTTAACTTATTTGTTCCTTAAACTACAGTATTTTAGGAAATTTGATCTCTAATTTTGTTTATATATAAATAAAATCGTCTTCAAATTTTTATTTTTTTGGTAACCATAAATCACTCATGTGAGGATTTATTATTTTATAGACGGAATAGTCATATGCAAATCATGCGATGACTTATTAGTCAAAAAAATATTTTCTCCCATGGATTAAACATTGAGCAATGCTATACGGCCCGATTCACGATTCCAAACGATCTACTCACGTGTTGACACGTGGCAGTTTGTTGCCACGTGTCAACACGTGAGTGGATCATTTGGAATCGTGAATCGGGCCGAAAATCAATTCCCTTAAACATTTGTCACGGCTACATATTGTGTTAGAAGATGTGGAGCCTAAAATACTAGGAGTGAAAAAAAAGTCTCACATGAGAAAGGGAAAACAAATTTGTGAACTCTAAGAGTATATAAATAGGGGCCCTTAGTGTGTATTCTATTCATCCCAAAAAAAACAGGAAACACTACCAGAAATATGGTATACAACTACAGTTTTTTTTTAACTTCAGTTTAGCTTTTTAATTGAGTCTTTGAATACAGACTACGGTCACCTTTTTTTTTGCCTATATTAGACTCTAGTTGAATATAAAACTGTAGATAATGGTCTACTTTTCTCTACAGCTTATACAAAAAAGTAGTGGTTTTACTAAAAAAAAAATTAAAAATGATCAAAATTTCACCATTTTAAAATGGAGGGAAATTTCCCACAAAATTTTGGCACATTTACACTACAGTCAAAGGTAAAGATGGAGTTGTAATACTTAAAATATAAAAAATTAACAAAATTTTACTATTTAAGTGTGGAGGGAAATTTCGCACTAATAATTTTGTTTAAGACAGTGTATGAAAACTTCAAATTTGACTAAGTATAGAAACAATGATATATTCACTTAGACAAATTGAATATTTTCTTTATGTTCTTTGCTTCACCGTAAAAACATAAAAAAGAAAAAAGAAAAAGAAAAAGAAAAAGAAAGAGAGCTAGAGGGAGCGAGCCAGAGAGATTCCGAGAGTGAGAGTTAGCGAGAGCGAGCGAGTAAGTGAGGGTTGAGCGTCGCCGGACTTGTGTTGGTGAGATCTCGTCCTTCCTCTGTTCTTCGTCTTTCTTTTTCCTTCGTTCATCTTCGTTTCTTTAGTTGAATCGCGTCTAATCATAGTCTATGGCTCCGTTTCATTTCTTTACAAGGTCTTGAGCGCGGATTTCTGGTTAAGGAGAGACAAAGAGTCCGTGGTTCGTTCATTAATAAGAGGTAGGAGTTTCTATTTGAAAATTTCTTCTTTCTTTTAGTTCGATTTAGGTCTAGAAATTAGGGGTTTTTTTATTTCTCTTGCTTGCTCTGTGATTTTCCGTGGTATATGGGTTGGATTGGGCTCGGTTTGTTGTTGTTCTTGATATGAAATTCTTTGAGTTAGGGTTCTTGAATTTTAATTGATTTTTTGGCCGAAATTTTGTAAAGAAATTGGGTTTTTTTTTTTAATGTTGTTTAGCTTGAACCTGTTAATTGATTTTTGGGCCTTGGTTTTGAGAGTTGAATTGGAGTTTTTGCTTGGTCAATTTCAGATTTTATGTGAATTGAGATTTGATTTAGTCTCTTACATTTGTTTGCTTGTGTTTTGGATATATTTCATTATAAGTTCTGTCTGCTCCGCTCAGTAATGTTTCTGAATGAGTATTGGTCCTGTTTTTTAGTAGTTTAGGTTGTGGATTTGATATTTGGAATATGAGATTGTCTTGAGAGTATGGAATTTTGGTTTGGTTTTGAAATTGTTTAGGTAAGGGATCAGATTTGAGATTGTGGTGTTGTTGTTAGACGAGTCGGAGACTCACTAGGATGTGAATAATGTAGGACTTACAAGATAGTTTACTTGGTTCGAACTTGTCCCTGTGTTGTTTGTTGTTGTTTTCTGTTTGGGACGGGGTAGGATCGGGTAGAACTTAAGAAAACCTGTAATAATCAAAAGCAATGTCAATTTTACTGTTGTATCTTTTTACTGATTGTAAGATAGTGAGTCTGATTGTGTATCTTTTTACTGCTGTAAGATAACAAAATATTTTCCTCTTATTGTCAGGAGGAGTGCAAGAGATTGTGTCAGAGCATAAAATGTAGACTTATTAAATTAGAAGTCTGATCAAGTACTTTTGTTGGAAATTTGGTAGGATGATTTTTTTAAAATAAGCCACTTGCATTTTTCTTCGTACTTAAACTAAGAATCCAATCAAATTGATTATTGTGTCTTAGCTCAAGCTTTTTACAGCCTTCTTTGCTTGTGTCTTTATCGTTGTACATCATGTATCATTGATTATTGTCTTTATCCATGTTCGTGTGTGTGTTTATGTGATGTGCGTGTGTGTTGCCTAACTCTGTGGGTGTGTTTATTAGTTTATTTTATTTTTTTCAGACCCTTTGTCGAGCGATAGAGCTGCTGTCCCGCGATCGAGCCACTGTCCCTGCTACCAAGCGCAAGGAAGCTGGTCAGAAGTAAATGAAAATTCCACCGAAGCAAACTCTCCAAATCACTGTATTTCGTTAGTGAGGGAATTCTCTGGTATCACTTTAAAACGATTTTGAGTGGCGGGCATGAAAAATAAATAAAAAACTATTTATAATGTTATGTCTTTTTATTTTTCTTTTAGTGTAAATTTTAGAATGTTAGGAGTCTCTGAGCGAGTTATGGAACCAGTGGTTTTCAATAGGTTGAGAAATTGCATTAAGTTATTTTTAATTAGTGGTTTGCTTTTTCCAATTGACTCAGCTATGTCTTGGTTGAATTCATTCCAATGGGCTTATTGAGTTTCTCAGCAAGTGATCTGATCCAGTTTTGGTGATATTCAATGGGATGGGAAATCTAAATATGGCTGATTGTGTTTTGCGAAATTCCAATAGTGATACGCTAATTAAAGACCCAAAAGAAGTAATATACTGATATTGTATTGCAAGTCTGTTAAATCAATGTCATTTGGTACTGGATTTTGTGAAGGCTTATTTTGGTTTCTGTGTTTTGGGTCTTGTGTTTGTGTGAGGGTCTAGGCTCTGCAATGAGGTTGTTGCGCGGCATAGGCGGGCTCCACAGAGCTCACAACGATTCTGAAAAGCGGAGGCGCTGTGAGAAACGGCGGAGGCTCTAAGCAACGTGGTGGCATTGGCTTGGAAGGTTCGGGCCCCGGATCGGTACAAGTTATGCTTTGTCCCCCCTCTGCCGGTAAATGAATTGGTCTTTGTTTGAATGATAGCTCTGCAAGTCCTCCTTGAAAATATAAGAGTATAACTGTTATGATTGGTCATGCTTATTATGGAGTTGTCAATAACAGAATACTATGGGTTCATTTTATTGACTGTTCGGAGAAATTTTGGTTTTAATCTTCTTGACTGCAACTGTGTCCATGGATTAATCTCTTTATATGTTTAATATCAATTATGTCATTAAACATCTATTCATCTGATGCATTCTTGTCACTTGTTGTATTGAATTTTTAATTACTTGTTTTGCAGTTTCCAAGATATTTGAGATTTGTCAAGGGAGCTTTGTTAACTTAGTAATCAATACCCACCTCTCTTAATTTGGTTCTCAATAGTTTTAATTATTACTTATTTCTCTTAAGACTTGATGTTCACTTTCCAGTACTAATTTTGGGTATATTTCTTATATTCCAAAATTTTGTAATGCCATATTTATGTCAATGATATTTATTATTGATTGAATGAAATATGAGATTTTTGGATATTATTATTATGTGTTTTATTGGATATTTATATATTATAAATGTATTTAAATATATATTTTTATTAAAAGAATGCTCTACAGAAATAAGATGTAGTCTATATTGTAAAAATATAATTTCATAAATATAAACTACAGCTAAACAATGTAGTCTTCAACAGAAAAGACTGGAGTTATAGGTAAAGAGATAAGACTCCAGTGCAATAGATGACACACCGTAGTCTGTTTAATTGAATCAATTAAGACTACTTGTTAAAACTTTAGTGTTTTTTTCTTATGTAATTGAGTTATATATAACTACAGCATAACGCTGTAGTATTTATAGATGAGACTAGTAAGACTACATCTATAAAATGTAGTTATATATTTTAACTACAGTCTTATAAAAGAGAAACACTACGGTAAAAAACTGGAGTCATAATCAAAGAGATAAGACTCCAGTGCAATAGATGACAGTCGGTAAACTGTAGTTGACTTAAAATGACTACGGCGTTCGGCAGTAGTTAGAGGCAAAATTTCTGGTAGTGAAACACTTGTATACTGTAAACACCTCCCTATTGGGTTTATAGTGATTTTGCAGCGGCAAAGTGGATGTAGCTTCGCATTGAAAGTGAACCACTATAATTTCTTGTGTCGTTTCTTTGCTATTTATTTATTTTGGTTTCTTTCTGGGAGAGGGGTTTCGACGAAGAAATCCCAACAACTGCCATCAGAGCTTCTAGGTTTACAGTTTCTTTAATTTCTTAGTATTCTCTGTGGTTGCGGCTGAGTCCGATCTTCCACATCAAAAAAGAATTATTGAAACGGAGTGCGGCTTGTGGAGAGTGCGACTTAGTCATTAGTTGCGCTTAAGAAGCGGCAGAGAAGACGATGAGAGGCGAAGAAGGCACGGTGCACGGGATCGGCAAGTTCGATGGGTCGGACTATGCATTCTGGAGGATGCAGATCAAGGATTATCTGTATGGAAGAAAGCTTCATCTACCACTGAGTGAGAGACTAGAGAAGATGGACGAGGCAGAACGGAATCTCCTAGACAGGCAGGTTCTAGGAGTTGTTCGACTGACGTTGTCGAAGAACGTGGCTCACAAAGTGGCGAAGGAGAAGACCACGGCGGGGATGATGAAGGTCCTATCAGACATGTACGAGAAACCCTCGGCGAACAGCAAGGTGTTTCTGATGAAGAAGTTATTCCATCTGAAGATGGATGAAGGCGCTGGAGTGGCGACACACGTGAACGAATTCAATGCGATTGTCAATCAGCTGACATCGGTTAAAACCGAGTTCGACGATGAAGTGCGAGCTCTGATCCTGCTCGCGTCATTACCAAATGGCTGGGAGCCAATGATGGCCACTGTTAGCAACTCGGTTAGAAGCGCGAAGTTGAAGTTCAACGACCTGCGAGATCGCATTCTCGCCGAAGAGGAGCGGATGATTGATTCTGGCGAGATCTCGACAAGTTCGGCCTTGAACGTGGAGAACAGGGGGAGAAATCACAATCGGAATCAGAACCGAGGGAAGGGCAGATCGAAGTCACGAAACGGGAGAAGCTAATCCAGACAACCTTTCGAGTGCTGGAACTGTGGCAAGACGGGCCACATCAAGAAGTACTGCAAAGCGCCGGTGGAGGAGGAGAAAGGCGGTGCCCACGCCGTCACTGAAGATTTAGCAGATGCATTACTGCTAACGGTAGACAGCTCGATCGACTCTTAGGTGCTCAACTCGGGAGCGTCTTTCCACACCACTCCCAACATCGACATCCTAAAGTCTACGTGGCTGATGGCGAGCCTCTAGACATTGCTGCTGTCAGCGACGTCAGGCTAAAGATGGGAAACAGGCAAGTCTGGAAGATCAACATAGTCAGACACGTGCCGAAGCTGATGAGGAACCTAATCTTGATGGGTCAGCTCGATGATGAAGGCTATACCACGATGTTCAGGAATAACTCGTGGAAGGTGTCAAATGGGGCTATGGTGGTAGCATACGGACAGAAGACGGGTACGCTGTACATGGCATTGAGCTACCGAGACATGGTGGTCGTGGTCAACAACACCGAGAAGACCGAGCTGTGGCACAAACAATCTCGGACACATGAGCGAGAAGGGGATGAAGATGCTGGTGAAAGATGGCAAGATCCCTGAGCTGAAGACGTTGGAACATCACACCTGGAGAGTTGCATTCTTGGGAAGTAGAAGCCAGTCAGCTTCACGAACGCAAGCAGAGAGCTGAAGGCGGAGAAGCTCGAGCTGGTACATACCGACGTATGGGGACCAGCTCCTGTCCCTTCACTCAGGGGATCTCGCTACTATGTGACGTTCGTCGACGACTATACAAGGAAGGTATGGGTTTATTTTCTGAAAAATAAATCTGATGTGTTCGCTACCTTCAAGACGTAGAAGGCAACGATCGAGCTGGAGACGAGCTCAAAAGTGAAGTGCTTGAAATCAGATAATGGAGGGGAGTACGTCGACTCCGACTTCAAGCAGTATTGTGCTGATAATGGGATCAATATGTTGAGAATGATTCCAGAAACTCCCCAACAGAACGGCGTAGCAGAGAGGATGAACCGAACGCTGAATGAGCGAGCTCGGAGTATGCGGATTCACTCAGGGTTGCCCAAGACGTTTTGGACCGATGCAATCAACACTGCAGCCTTCTTGATCAACCGAGGACCGAGCGTTCCTTTGGGTTTCATAATTCCAGAAGAGGCGTGGAATGGGAAGAAGATAAACCTTTCTTATTTGAAACTATTTGGTTGCTTGTCTTATGTTCATATCGATGATGCTGCTAGAAATAAACTTGATTCGAAATCTAAGTAGTGTTATTTCATTGGCTATGGTGACACTGAGCTCGGTCGTGAAAGTGAAGACGAGGCTGATGAGGACACCGAGCTCGAGGTGAATCAGCGGACTCTAGTGACCGAGCTACTAAGATCGAGCAGAGTGAGAAAACCAGTGCACAAGTTCTCTCCGACTCTCAACTACATCCTCATGACGGATAGAGGAGAGCCGGAATGCTACGAAGAGGCGATACAGATAGACGCCTCGATCAAGTGGGAGCTCGCCATAAAGGACAAGATGCATTAGCTGATCACGAATCATACTTGGGAGCTGGCAGAGTTACCAGCTGGGAAGAAAGCACTACACAACAAGTGGGTGTATCGGATGAAGGATGAGAGCAATGGAAGCCAACGGTTCAAGGCGAGACTATTGGTGAAAGGTTTCCAGCAGAAGGATGGAATCAATTTTATAGAAATCTTATCTCCGGTCGTCAAGCTCGTGACGATCAGAACTGTGATAGGGTTGGTTGCCAAGGAGAATCTGCATCTTCAGCAGCTGGATGTGAAGATGGCATTTCTTCACGGTGATCTCGACGAAGAGATCTACATGAGGCAGCCCGAAGGCTTCAAGGTGAAAGGACGAGAGGAGCTCGTGTGCAAGCTCCAGAAGAGTCTCTACGGGATGAAGCAAGCCCCGCGCCAGTGGTACAAGAAGTTTGACAACTTCATGAAGCGATCTGAGTTCAGCAGGTGTGAGGCCGATCACTGCTGCTACTTCAAGAGACTTGAAGACTCCTACGTGATTCTTTTGTTGTACGTTGATGACATGCTGAAGAAGAAATTGTCCGAAGAATTCACGTGAAGGATCTAGGAGCCGCGAAGCAGATTCTCGAGATGAGGATCAAGAGGACCAGAGAGAGCATTGAGCTCTCACAGGAGGAGTACGTGAAGAAGTTTCTCCAACGCTTCAACAGGGAGAACGCGAGGTCGGTCAGCACACCGCTGGCCAGCCACTACAAATTGTCCAAGGAGCAATCTCCAATCATGGAGGACGAGCTGGCGTACATGGACAAGATCCCCTATGCTT
This sequence comes from Urtica dioica subsp. dioica, assembly GCF_054948205.1. Classification (NCBI taxonomy): domain Eukaryota; kingdom Viridiplantae; phylum Streptophyta; class Magnoliopsida; order Rosales; family Urticaceae; genus Urtica; species Urtica dioica. The sequence goes on from NC_142757.1 coordinate 42,261,432, forward strand.
CGGCCATCGGAAGTTTGATGTACGCAATGGTGTGTACGAGGACGGACATTGCTCATGCAGTGGGAGTTGTGAGCAGGTTTATGAGTAACCCAGGGAGAGAGCACTGGGAGGCTGTGAAGTGGATCCTCCGATATCTGAGAGGCAGCTCGAGTTCGGAATTGCGAGGACGGACATTGCTCATGCAGTGGGAGTTGTGAGCAGGTTTATGAGTAACCCAGGGAGAGAGCACTGGGAGGCTGTGAAGTGGATCCTCCGATATCTGAGAGGCAGCTCGAGTTCGGAATTGGTATTCAGGAAGTCCGAACTGGGACTCCAAGGTTACGTTGATGCTGACAATGGGGGCGACGTCGACAGTAGGAAGAGCACGTCCGTATACGTCTACATGTTTGGAGGGACGGCTATCTGTTGGGTGTCGAGGTTGCAGAAGATTGTTGCCTTGTCGAGCTGCGAGGCGGAGTACATGGCCATCACCGAGGCCACAAAGGAGATCATATGGCTGCAGACATTTCTACACGAGCTGGATCAAGACCAAGACGGGAGTGTGCTGTACAGTGACAGCCAGAGTACTATTCAGTTGGCGAAGAACCCAGTGTATCATGCTAGGACGAAGCATATACAGTTGAGATACCACTTCATCAAATCGGCGTTAGAAGATGGAGTGTTGGTTCTTGAGAAGATCGCGGGAAGTCAGAATCCAGCTGACATGTTGATGATGTAGAATGGATACACGTGATGAGATTAGTGTCCAAGTGGGAGATTGTTAGAAGATGTGGAGTCTAAAATACTAGGAGTGAAAAAAGTCCCACATGGGAGAGGGAGAACAACTTTGTGAACTCTAAGAGTATATAAATTGGGGCCCATAATGTATATTCTATTCATAAAAAAAAAACAAGAAACACTTGTATACTGTAAACACCTCCCTATTGGGTTTATAGTGATTTTGCAGCGGCAAAGTGGAAAGCTTTCGCATTGAAAGTGAACCACTATAATTTCTTGTGTCGTTTCTTTGCTATTTATTTATTTCTTTTTCTTTCTGGGAGAGGGGTTTCGACGAGGAAATCCCAACATATTGTGCCGGAAAGAAGAAAAGAACTTCTAAACTTTTGAGGCAAAATCGTAGTCATAATTAGAAATATGGAAATGGAGGAGGAAATAATAGATAATTGCTAATAGTTGTTGATCGTGTCTATTGATTTTCTTTAGCAAAAAAGAGCGGAAAGATAAACAAAAGTCATAAAATCAAAAAATTTTACAAATCAAAAGACTAATCATTTGAACTATAAGATCAAGGGGTTTGGAATATGGTTGGTTAATATTTTAATTCTAGTAATTCTTGTGGATGAGGGGTGGCTAACATCTTCACTTCGACGATTTGGGTGTGGAGAGAGAGAGAGAGAGAGAGAGAGAGAGAGAGAGAGAGAGAGAGAGAGAGAGTGAATGTAACCCACCCCTACAAGAGGGAGAGGGAGACAAAGAGAGGGGGATTCATACCTATATTGCAACAAAGGCGTAATGATAATTAGAGAAAACGAGGTTCTACGACTCACGTAGAGAGCTCGATTGACAATCATAGGCTAGTGAGACATGACTAATTTGCTAATAAGCTCGTGAGATTGTATAACAACAATGTGTTCGACCTGTGTGAGTTCTTGTAGCAGGCGCTTTGCGTTAATTTATCCTAAAGATTGGACATGTTGATTACTTATGGCATGTTTTTTGGTTTGAAAAGTTATTCTTTAAGAAGTTATGCTACATATTGTTCAACCATTTGTTGGGAACTTCAAGAACAAATTTGTGTGTATTATCATGTTTTAAAATAGTTTACTTAGTTCTATTTTTTTAGATATGTTTATATTTGATTTTTCAATCTTGAGCAACTTGAGAGAGAATGCTTTCAACTCTAACAAATACTCGGTGTGGTCTACGTTAATCAATAATATTTGTTAAGTACTTCACACCGAGTTTACTTTCGCTCAATGATTCTGAGTATTTTGTCATCCCGCATAAGAGGAATTTAACAAACTTTGTGCGTTTAACAAAGTTTTTACAATCCCAAATTCGCATTATTGTTTGAGATTGGTTGTGGTCTGATCATTCAATCAATAATAGTTGTTTCAATTTATTGTTTCTATGGAACGACTCTCTTTACGCGTGGTTAATAATTTCATGATCGGTTATCTGATTGAGTTTCGCTGGGTTCTAATACCATGTTGTTGGGGGTAGCAACCCTAGTCCCACATCGAAAGAGTAGGCAAGAATTGCCTTTGATATAAGAGTCACACCAACTCCATTAGTATGAGGCCTTTTGTGAAGGTGCCCAAAGATAAAACCGTGTGGGCTTGGGCCCAAAGCGGGCAATATCATACTAATGTGGAGTTATGATGGGTTGACAGCCCAACACGGTGGAGAAAAGGGGCCCTACAAGTGGTATCAAAGCCAAAGGTTCATGAGTACTGGGAGTTTGGGTTGTGTTTGCGATGTGGAAGGAGAAACCCTCAATGTGATGACCTCGCGATGGGAGTGCCTTGTGTTGAAAGTCTTCCTGACAATGGTGATGGTCAGGCGGCGTGTCCCGCTGGTGCCAAACGGCAGTACAAGATGATTTCGCTAGAGGGGAGACCACGTGTATGTGGTTCTTGGTTTGAGGGGAGGATTGTTGGTGTAGAACCCCAAGTCCCACATCGAAAGAATAGGCAAGAATTGCCTTGGATATAAGAGTCACACCAACTCCATTAGTATGCGGCATTTTCGGAAGGTGCCCAAAGATAAAACCGTGCGGGTTTGGGCCCAAAACGGATAATATCATACTAATGTGGAGTTATGGTGGGTTGGCAGCTCAACACGGTTGAAAAGGGGACCCTACTCATATGACGTATCATAATTGACAATGAGATAATTAACACGAGATCTCATAAACTTATATATGTTAGTTATTTTTTCTTTTTGATGTGATATTTTTAAGAATCTTGATCGTGTTCTTATCTAGAGATGTCTGAGTATATGATTAGTCGTAAGAGAGAGAGAGAGAGAGAGAGAGAGAGAGAGAGAGAGAGAGAGAGAGAGTGAGTGCATTTTAGCAAAGGAAATAAATCCTCATGTGGCAACGAATATATAGTATTATCGTGTTCTTATATAGTATTACTGTATAACTATAAATAAGTGAACTTATAAATAAGCCTACTTATAAGCAACGAATATAAATCATCCTATTAATTAATGCCCAATCAATCAACTTTATAGTAACGACTTTTAATCACGTGATTTCAAGACCTAATACATGGTTTGAGAATCCTGAAATCGATATGAAGCGTTGGACGAGAAATGTCGTGGAACATTATCACATGGATATTTGACTAACAACGTATTTTGATACCTACTTCACATTCATTTTGACAGGTAATATAGATTATTGTAATTAATAAAGACATTCTAGCCGGTTTCTTTTTTCGAATCTCATGCGAAACAGCCTTAACTATACGTATGTGTCTTATCATCCAAAGCTGTAGTTGTACATTATTTATCTATTTCAGGAACGGATATAATTTAGTTGATAAACATGTCATAATAATTGGTAAAGCCTCTAGTCCCAAACGGCGTTAATAAAACAAACTGGTTTTTTTTAATAAATAAATAAATAATTGAAAAAAAAAACAGGGACGCAAGAAGCAAATGCTTAACCTTATTATTATTATTTTTTTTTGAACTACTGTTTTAAACACGCCCATGCACGTCCATATATGCATATTCATAATGTATGTTAATCTTTACTTACAAAAGTTACATCAAATGATTGATTATGTATTAAATCCGTAAAAATATTAATTTAAAAATGAAAGATAAATAATATTACAATATACTTTTTGATGAAAAAGATATACCCAAAATTATATAGGGAAAATACTCAAAATATATCATCATATTTTTTATCTGAATATATTAAAATCAATTTCAAATAATATATTAGTGTCAACATACTCATAATAAAAGAACCAAGATAATAATTAACCTCTGATTTTATATGACATCATGTTTCTAACATATTAATTAATCTGTTAAACCCCTTTATTGTAATCCTCCAATATATATATATACATATATATATATATATATATATATATATTGTTGGAATGTGGTTAATAAATTTTATTTATTATCATGTGGATGGCTGATTTGTGGCAACAAGTTGAGTGGGTTCCACTCATCGGAATTGAATAATTCCAAGTGATACGGATTCCTCGTAACGAGGGCTATAAAATCGAATATTTTTTTGCCAAAATCGGACCTAAGATGAATGAGAAATTGATGCTCAAAGTAGGCTAAAGAAACACAATTGTTGTTGTGTTATGGAAGTGAAAACCAAGAGTCCCACATTGGTTGGGGATGTGTGTTGTGGTAGTGTTTATATACTATCCTCTCTCTTTAGTGGTCAAGCAAGTGCAAGAGAGGAGAGTGTGGGTGGGTTATCTCTTAACCCCTCGCGCGCGCGCACACACACACGCGCGCGCGGCCGCCGCCGCCGCCGCCGAGCCGAGCCGGGCCGGGCTCGGGTTTCGGGAATTGTCTCGGTCTCGGGCTTTCTTTTTACTACAAATTTCACTTCTTAATGATTTAATTCCTCATGTTGCGCGTTATGGTTGGGAATTAAACATGAAACCGTGCGTTATGGCCGTGCATCAATGCGCCAAGAAGGCTGCTGGAGGATTAACGTCGTGCGTTAATGACCTCATTAGGAGTGAACGTTGGAGGATTAACGTTGGCATGTAACCGCGTGTTAATGGCCTCATTAGGGGCATTAAACTCCTTTAAGGCTGGGCGTTTTGCTGGGTGGTTCAAATTCGGATGCCTTGGCCTATATAAAGGGTCCGAAGCTCTCATTCAGGATACCTCGAAAATTCCAGATATTCCCCACTGTTCCCGATTCTCTCTCGTTCAAAGAAAATTTTCTTTGTCTTGGTGATAGTATTCTCGCAGGTTCTAGTTCGCCGAGAGAGTCAAGTGGTTGGTGCTCAACTTGCCTCTGAAGTCGTTGTATCCTGGGAGGCTTTCGCTCACGAATTCCAGCACCTGTGGGAGAGCGATAAAAAGCTTCAAGGAGACCGTCCAACGGGCCTCGACTTTTCGACCTATTTTTGTTTTTCCGGTTCTTAGTATAAAGGTGTAACCGGGTTTTTGTAATTTATTTTACGTGTACTTTTCATGCATGCAATTTGTCTTTTATTTACGTCAATATCACTATAATATTGCTAACATATATGCTTGGATTCTATGTCTTTTACCTTCTATTCACTCCCTGCAATCCGGTAATTCTATTTTCATAACTTATCAATCTGTTTCGGGACTCGCGGGGAAGGAAAAACGAGCTGTTTACTCTTTACTTCAAATTAAAGGGAATGAACAACAATGAATATGTATATATATATATATATATATATATATATATATATATATATATATATATCGCTAAAAAATGGACAACGTCGAAGACTTCGGACGGTTCGACCCAAAGCCGGACCATGTGGCCGTGCTTCAGCCGGGTTTGTAGAAATTTGAACGTCAAGAGTTCCCTCTCCCACCTCAGATTAATGTTGAGCATCGGAGCGCGCACCAGAGGCACCGCATATGCGTCCCTCGAAGCTTATTTTCTTATTATTCTTACTCTCTTGTCTTCACGACGAACAAAGAACGTTCTTGAGCTAGGGGAGGGAACTCATGACTTTCAAGTTTCTACAAACCCGGCTCGGTTCGGCCTCGGGTCGAACCGCCTTAAGTCTTCGACGTTGTCTAATTTTCAACGACAACATTTTGACGCTAGAAGGAAGGGACTTTCATACTTAAGTAGCCCAAAATCTCTTCTAATCATCTTCTTTTATTTTTCTAAAAACAAAAATCAATTTTCTCAGTCTTGAAAAAATATGAACGGTCAAATTTCCAACACATCTGAGGGAGGCGCGAATTTTCGAGCGAAAGTAGCGCTGGATATAAGCTATGCCGATTGGTGTAGAAAAATCAAGACTTGCATTTGAACGAGATCGCAGGCTCGATCCCATAGCAAGACCCGCGGAACTTCTGCATCATTAAGACCGAAGAGAGACTCTGTCAACTGACGGACCACCTCACAAGGCAAGGAGAAAATAGAGCCACCGTCGAAGGACTCCTCGGCCAGGCTCGAGGCCCCACCCACTTGGGGGCTCCGAGGATGAATGTGACCGTGTTCACGCAGAGGAAGACGATGGTGTTCACACCCACTCTCACACATACGAGAGCGGTTATACTCTTGACCCCGACATTGGGGATGGCCGACAAGCGCACCGTTCGTCGTGAATCTCGAAATCCCATCCAAAATGGGCCCGAATCGAGCCCTCGCTCGTACGCCCCGCGGCTACGCACGAAGCAAGCTGTGCGCACTATGAAAAATGGAGCATGCTCGTGCTACGCACTGACACGTGCAAATCGCGCGCCCTCTAAAATCCTTCCATGCGCGCCTAAAAATTGAGGCATACACGTTGCGTCCTTCACCTAATGCGCCACGCCGCACCTAGCGCATAATGTGGTGCACTGACCTAAATGGGACGCGCGCAAGCTCTTTTTAGCGCATGCACCATAACTTGCCGCACGCCCCCTGCCTCCGCCACTACGAATTAGATACGAGCATACATGTTGCATTCAAGAAAAGACCGAAATAGACAGACCATCTCAATGATCAATTGTAAAGAGATAGCATTCAAGCATGAAAAGAAAAACGTGTCATGGAGCATCTGGTCCAAAAATTTCTACAAAGCGATCTCGTGCGGTAGCTTGTACGCCTTGCACTACCCTGTCCCGTGCGCGATGAAGCTTTTTGTCCCTAGAGGACTTTATTCAAATCTTATAACTCCATGACGACCGCCGTAGAGAGGAGGAAGACTCTAACAACCGCGACTCGCACAGAAAAAGAGCAAAAGTGAAATCTCTACGACGACCGTCGTAGGGAGGAGGACAAATCTAACAATCGCGACTCGCAAAGAAAACGATAAATCTTGATAAACAACTCTCGACCTCTGGCGAAACAAAAGTTTCAGGTAGCGGAAAAGCATATTGCCTGGATCGATCCCATTAGGTAGCTTGTACGCCATGCCCTACTCTATCCCATGATGATGCGTCTTGTCACAGAGTGAGTAAGCGATTACGCTTCCATGCCCAAGTCCCTAAGCGATCTCGTGCAATAACTTGTATGCCTTGGGCTACACTACTCGGTGATGACCTAAGACACCCCACAAGGCGCACCTAAGACGCCCCACAAGGAGCACCAAGGATGTCTAACCTAAGCGCACCTAAGACACCCCATGAGGTGCACTTAAAATATCGGGTAATTTAGCAAAATAGCCAATTTAAACGTTAGGAATTGCTAAATAGCCAAGGTTTGGTAAATATTAGGTAAATAGCCAATTTTATATATTTACAAACATAAATATTAAGTAAATAATCAGTGCCATATTAAGCCACGTCGTCATTTATGGCTATTTACCTAATATCTACTAAACATTGGCTATTTAGCAATATCAAACGTTTTAGTTGGCTATTTTTCTAATTTTTGTAAAATATCCCACATGGCGCACCAAAGACGCCGCACGAGGCACACCTAAGACGCCTCTCCTAGGCGCACCAAGACGTCCCATGAGGCGAACCAAAGACGCCTTACATAGGTGAACCTAAGAATCCTCAGGAGGTGCACAAAAGATGCCTCACATAGGTGCACATATGACGTCTCACGAGGCGCAACAAATACGCCTCACAAGGAGCACCAAAGACTTCTCACCCAGGTGCACCAAAGACGCCCCATGAGGTGCACCAAAGACGTGTCACCTAGGCGCACCTAAGATTCCCTACGAGGTGCACTAAAGATGCTTCACCTAGGCGCACCTAAGACGCCTCACTTAGGCGCACTAAAGACGTGTCACCTAGGCGCACTAAACACGCCTCACCTAGGCACACCTAAGATGCCCCACGAGGCGCACCAAAGATGCCTCACCTAGACACACCTAAGATGCCCCACGAGGTGCACCAAAGACGCTCCAAGAAGCGCACCTAAGACGTACCAAGTACGCACCTAAGACACTCCAAGTAGCTCATTAAAGACGCTCCATGTAGCGCATCTAAGATGCTCCAAGAAGCTCACAAAAGACGCTCACGAGGCGCATCAAAGCAGTCTTTCACGATGCACTAAAGCCGCGCACAAGGCGCACAAAAGTCATCTCTCGAGATGCATTAAAGACGCAAACGAGGTGCAATAAAGGCTGTTCTCCGAGACACGATCAAGTCAATGACTGTTGAACAAGCCGGAACATGGCTTACGAAGGACATCAAAGATATGCATTAAAGACGCCGATAAGGCACAACAAAGTCCTAGACGCCAACAAGACACAGTGCAGCACGATCGCGAAAGACAAAGACTCGAGAGAGCCAAATTCCCTCAAACAGCGGCGCTAGGAGTCCTTCAAGAAACGGACTTAGGGGCACCTAAGACATGCAAATAATTCCATGTCAAAGCCCAACAGGGCGGGCCACTAAAAATTCCATCAAGGTCCAAAAGGGGCCACGGCCCACTCAAAAAGACCTAAAGATCAAGCTCGAGCCCATTAGAGCACTTGAGCGCACCGCGCAAAAAGGTGTGCGGTGCGCGAAGTCCTTGGCACAACTCTCTATCCCTTCAGCACCCCGCACCAAGTGCACTGAGGACTAACCCTCACGTGCTCCCGTAAAAACACACCGGGCGCACTTACCTTGGCGCCTAGCGCCCATCACCTAGCATGACGAGCCAATGTGCAGGCACGCGCTAGCCAATTCAAGCCGTGCGCTCCATGTCAAACGACCAAAGGCTCTCCTCCAGCCTCCCAAGCACAATAAATACCCTCATAGAGGGCAAGAAAGACAATTATGTCTCAACAATCACTCGATTCCAAAGTCATAAAACGCTGCCGAGGACACTCCGCACATAATCTCACTCTAATCGAGTCTGATTCTTTCAAATACTCTAAAGGAATATGGGCACCCGCATCTCACATATAGCAATTAGATTAATGTTGAGCATCGGAGCGCGCGTCAGAGGCACTGTCTTTGTGCTCCTCTAAGCTTATTTCCTCCTTCTTCTTACTCTCAGGTCTCCGCAATGAACGAAAAAAAAAGTTCTTGATCTAGGGGAAGGCACTCGTGAGTTTCGAATTTCTACAAACCCGGCTCGGCCGTGGCCACTTGGTCCGGCCTTAGGTTGAATCATCCAAAGTTTTCGACGATGTCCAATTTTCAGCGACAACAATATAATATATATATATATATATATATATATATATATATATATGATTATGCAATGAACTAATAATATACTCGTAGATAATGCCTAATTATTTATTTAATAGTCTATGTGTTTTTGTAGTTATGATCGTCTTCTATTTTAATTTATGTATGATGTCTCATAATAATTATATTATGTATTAATTGTGCCATATTAATAACCGCATGGCCTTGTAAATGTGGTGTAAAATAAATATAGCCACGTGTCAACAAAATAAGAATAATTAAACGCTTAGCATAAAAGAAAGAACACTGACGCATTAATTAGTTTAGTTGAAAAAAACACGTGGCAGCCAAACATATTGACGAAACGTATTCAGTCTTTTAGGGTAAAAAAATAAGGGGAATACAGACTTTTTAGAATAAGCTATATTGTTAAGCCAAACTTCCGAGCAATGAAATATTTTCAGCCATTTTTGTGCACAATTAATGGCCCATTCTTATTCAAATTAGTTGTTTAATTGGAATTTTTTGTATTTTAGGGGAAAGTTTTCAAAGCATTAAAACCATTTAAAATAGCTTTTAAAGTGAAAAATCACATTAATTAAATTATGTAAAGGTGAATTAAACTCATTCAAAATGGTGACCATTTATTTTTAGCTGGCACTATCTAACATCCATCCATTATTGTATGAGTTTTATAAGCAACTAGGCCACCTAAAACGTTAGGTTTGGGATCTAGCCTATGTTTGGAGTTTTTTAGGCAAATAGCCAAACGTAATAGGTGGCAAATTATGTTTTACTTTTTTGTCCTCAGTTTTTTAATTAGCATATTTTTTTTTTCCTTTTTTTGTGCGTTAATTGTTAGGCAGTTATTTTTCTTTTGAATTAGTATCCACGTTCAATATATCTCTCTCTCTCACTCTCTCTCTCTCCAGCCACTCCACAAAAAAACTCTGGGCGTTCTCTCTCTCTCTCTCTCTCTCTCTCTCTCTCTCTCTCTCTCTCTCTCTCTCTATCTCTCTCTCTCCAACCCGAGCGTGGCTGCGCCCGGCGAGATCGGCACCGGGTGGCGTTGGCCTAGGAGCGCCGGGGAGAGCCGAGTCGACCGGCGTGGAGGCGTGCTCGGCGAGGCGGGCCCGGGCGAAGGTGCGCCGGCCCTCGTCGGCGCTGTCTGCGCCGGAAGCATCGCCAGAGGAGACCCAGGCGGCTCTGGGGGCGCGCGCGGCCTGGGTGGAGTCGCGCAGGTCGGGCCGGGTGCTGGGATGGGGGCGCGCGTGGCCTGGGTGGAGTCGCGCAGGTCGAGCCGGGCGCTGAGATGGTCGTGTCGGCCCTGGGCGGCGACGCCGGGACTGTTTGGCAGGCGAGCGGCGGCGATGGAGGCCCGGGCAGCCTGGGCCCGGCCTTCCCCGAGGGGAGGCGCACCTTACAATTAAGCTTCTGTAGTATATTATTTACAATTATTTCCATTTATTTCGAAACCAGATCTGAGTTTTTTTTAACCCAGATCTCAGATCTGGTTTTTAAAAAAATAGTACAGACTGTGTTGTTACAGATGATTTATTTACAGTTATTTCCATTTATTTCCATTCAAGAATGAGATAATTTCCAGTAATTTACGTTTATTATCTGTGTTGACAGGTTCTCAATAGTAACGCCAATCTTGGTGAGCCGTTCTAGATTAGCGTGCCACGTATAACTATTTTGAAATTTTCTGTTATTTTATATTATTATTGCCTATTATTTAATATAAATATATTCATTATTTCCATTTGATTAAGTAAAAGGGAAAATTAGTCTATTAATTATTGACACCTAAGCAAGTTGGCTATTTCCCTAAAAGTTATGAAACATAGGCTAAAAACAAAATCTATAGTTTCAAAGTGGCTATTTTGCTACAATGCCCTTATTGTATTACTACAATAATTAAACCATTTATCCCATCAAGAATCACTGTTAGTTCTCTTAAATTGACAAGAAAAAGTAAGGAATCCCTTATGAAAAAATAAAACCTCACTTCATATGTTGTCTTTTTTTTGCTAGACTTCTTAAGTCATTATTTATTTCTCTCGACTAACATCATCAAGGTTGATGAAACTAACCCTAATAAATGGATAAGAACACCATTCTCTCTTTCCAACCCCATCTCTACAGCTTTCATCCAAAAAATTACTCCGAGAGCACTTGCACACCTTATAGATTGATGGAAAGAGAGATATCGACCTAGAAATATTATCCACCATATTCGCATATGACTTTGTTCAATGCTGACGTCTGTGTGCGCTAGCTCACCATCGATTTCGTTGCGAGAATCTTGCGGGTCCAACAGGGTTAGAAAATTTCACCTTTTATTATGTTATACAATGACTGTTTGAAGATTTGTGATATGGGTCCTTTGATATTATTTTCATATGTGAATTTCCGTTGATGCTATTATAATTGTTTAGATCGAGGATTAGATTTATTATACAAATTTCATATCCTATGCAGGAAGCCTATAGGCGAGCACTGTGACACTGATTTTGGTCTTTTATTTTGTCAATTTTGTTTTTGTTTATTCGACTCTTGCCTGATTTGTAAATTAATATTAACGTATTTTTTTCAATGCTGTTAATTTTTTTTATTATATAAATATCCACATTAGTTAAATTATTACAATTCAAAATTTAATTAATACTACTTAAATAAATCTATATATTGTGTTCTTGGTGAACGATTTGTACTCGTCTCTATGTTTTAGAGAGAGAGAGAGAGAGAGAAAGAGAGTTGTAGTGTGAATTTTGTAGAGTTTTGACAAGTTGAGAAAAATTTACCTTGTGTTTTGAATGGATAAGGTATTTATAAGAGCCAAAGGTTTGGTGAAAAGTACTTGGTTGGGTGGTGGATACGTGCGGGTGGTCTTGGCCAAGTGAAGACGGGCGGGTGGTCTTCGCCGAGTGAAGACAATCGGGTGATCTTCGCCGAGTGAAGATGGCCGGGTGGTCTTCGAGTGAAGACGGTCGGGTGGTATTCTTTTTTGGCCGACCAGGTGATCATTTTCTTTTGTTAGCCGAGTTGTCTTCAGTTTTTGGCTGGTCGGGTGGTAATTTTCTTTGGCCATTCGGGTTGTCTTCTATTTTTATCGGCCGGGTGATCGTTTTTCTTTGGCCGACCAGGTGGTCATATTTATGGCTTTGTCTTGAAGATTTGTCAAGGATTCTAACTTGAAAACATATTTTGAGAGCTCTTTTGAGAGATCGTTTGAGAGATATCGTATGAGTGTTGATTCGAAGTTTGGCGCGTGAGGTTGCTTGTGGTCTTGGACCTTGTGTATGGGTTTGATGTATCATTTTTTGCTCTCGGGGTGTTATTTATATTTTGTGAAAATAACGGCATAATAATTACTTATACGAGATTTAGAAAAAAAAAATTAAACCTAAATGTTACCGAAGAAACTCAAAAACATAGAAATTGATTAGCATTTATCACTTTTTATTAATTATGCGTGATTTAAAAAAAAAAAACTTAAAATTCAATTATCGCGAATTATTCATGACGAGGTTCTCCATGGCAAATTTAAATCTATGAGTCTAGTGCAATAGAGGCGCTACCTCGTACCGTTATGCATGTCTATTTCTTGGACAGAGAGAGAGCCCTACAACTTTGGATACAACATACATAGAATTTTGGAAACTAATGCCACATTAGCAAAACGAATATTATATATATTTTTTTTTTTGAATTGTAGGCTTTAATGCAACCCAGTTTCAAGGGACATTTTTAGTTATTATTTTTAATTGGGAAAATAATACATGTATATATATATATATATATATATATATATATATATATATATATTGTGTTTTAGTGAAATGTCGAGTTTAATCTTTGGTTTTCTAAAATATCGAGTTCATATCATCTATTTAACTAAAATAACGAAATTATACTCTCAAATGGATAACAGTGTCACAAATCTCCCTTTCATTGATATTAACTCTTATATAAAAATAACTAAATCAAATCCAAACCATCACTCAAACTTTCGAATTCTCAATTTTGAAAAAAAATAGCCTTAAATTGAACTTAAATAATAAATTCATTTCTTTCGAGAGATGACTTTATTCCTTGTTCGAATTGCAACTCTGAATCCTGGATTCTCTATTCGAATATATGATTTTGATGACTATCAACTGTTGATTTTTACTCATTTGCCTCTTTTTGCGTTCTTCAAGATTAAGAGACTGTTGTTTATTTTTAAATTTTTAAATAAATTACATATATGGTGCGAATGAATAAAGATAATTAGTGTTTACATATAAATATATTATAGTCAACATCAATGAAAAATCAATAAAAATTCAATAAAAAAATATTTGTGGCACAGTTGTCTATTTTAGAGTATAATTTCGTCATTTTAGTTAAAGTGAGGGTATAAACTCGACCTTTTTGAAAATCAAAAGTTGAACGCGACATTTCACTAAAATGCAAGGTATATATATATATATATATATATATATATATATATATAGTAGAGTTCTAATGTAATATAGTTAATGTTTTACATATATATATATATATATATAGTAGAACTCTACTATATATATATATATATATATATATGTAAAACATTAACTATATTACATTAGAACTCTACTATATATATATATATATATATATATATATATATATATATATATATATATATATATATATGTAAAACATTAACTATATTACATTAGAACTCTACTAGGGTATATAATATTTGAAATTTTAGTCGATTTTATCAGATCAATTTGTTTGGAACACCTATGTTTCTTACTTTTTGATAATATTATAAAGTATTCATTCATTGACATTTTCCTTTAATAGTAAGGAGTCATGTGTATTTTGGATCAAAAAATTCCTTCCATATTTTAGGCAATGGTTAGCAGAACTTCTTTTTCCCCTTTCTCGTTTGAGTAAAAAAAAAATATGGCAATAAATATGTCCTATTTCCATTCTCCTACGAAGCTATTTCAGTTCTAATTCTCATACGAACCAAGTCTGATCGCGACGAAACGCCATCTTTTATGTTTCCCAGAATGATAAGAAGTGTAGAAATGACACTGTCGCACACATTCTTTTCAATATGCATGACATTAAGATTATGTCGCACAAGTATATGCTTCAAATACTCTAACTCGAAGAATATCGATTTCTTTTTTCAACTTCCTTAATCGTAGACTACTTTCTCCTCTCTTTTACTCTTTACAGACATATCACTCTTCGGTTTTTTCACGATTTTTCCCGAAGGCCTAAGTTTAATCTTTGAAAACATATTAAACGTTGCAACTACTGTCAGTGGCTTTTTAATTGTAAGAAACTCTTTTTTTGCCATTGAACGCCGCTTGACATATGCGAAAACGATGATTTAATGGTACAAAGCGTCTATGATTCACATAAACCACTTTTTGCCCATATTTCAGGTATTCACCTTTAGTATCGCCTGCACAAATCGGACATCCCTTAAAGCCTTTCATAGAATAATCAGATAAATTTCCATAAGCCGGGAAATCATTTATCATCCATAAGAGAACATCTTGAAGTGTGAATTCCTCTTTAAGATATACATCAAAAGCTTGGATGCCATTTTCTCACAACAACTTCAATTCATCTATTAATGGAGCCAAATACACATCAATGTCGTTACCTGGTTGTTTGGGACCGAGATAAGTAGAGATAACATCATGAATTTGTGTTTCATGCACAGCCAATGTGGGAGATTATATGTCACAAGAACCACGAGCCAAAAATTGTGTCTGCTGCTTTGTAGGCTATGTTTCAGATGAGAAAGCGAGACGAAGATTTCTAGACTCGTTGCCGAACACCGGCCATTTTGAGTCATCATGTCTCCAGGCAGGCGAATCTACGGGATGTTGAAGCTTTCCATCATCAATCCTTTGGTTTGCATGTCAAGTCAAACTTTAAGCATGCTTAGGATTTCTTAATAATAGACGAAAACGCGGAATGATTGGTAGGTGGCACAATAGTTTTACAAGGATATTAGATTGTTTTTCTGTATCTTTTTTCTGCTTCTACCTAGAAGCTTCACACATGGGACACTGCTCAAGACTTTCATACTCATTACAGTAGAGGATGTAATCATTTGGACATGCATGAATTTTCTTATATCCCAAACCAATATCCGCTAGAGTTTTTTTAACCACATATACAGACGAGAGTATCTGATTATTTTCTGGCAACATATCTCTTAGCAAACTAAGAAGTTCTGAGAACATAACATCGCTCGATCCGTATTTAGCTTTTAAGTTGAATAATCTTATTAAGGTCGAAAGTTTGGTGAACTTGAGACAACCAGAATATAGAGGAGTTTCGGCATCATTTATAAGAGAATAAAGCTCGTCGGGATTGTCTTGAAGCTCATCTTGCAAATCACTAACCATCTCAGCGATGTAAGGGGCATCAACATCTTCTTCATCAGAATTATCTTAAGCGAAAACACTATGCTCTCCCATATGATTTTCCCCCGTGATATATCCATATCTTATAGCTTTGATCGATACCCTTACATAACAAATGTTCTTTTAGGGTAGTAATGATATCAAAGCTTAAATTCCCACATTCGACACACGAACATAGAATTCGCTCTTTGTTTTCACATACGCTAATACAATGATCCAAGAAGTTTCTTACATCATCCACATATTAGTTTGAATCTTCTACGAGCCAACAACTATAACTTATCCATAATAAAGCTATAAAAAAAATTAAATTACTGTACAAAAAAATTAACTCATCCTAAAAGAACATAGTCATCACGAAAGCAATTTTCAAACCTAAAAAAATGTGCAATTCTAGCAACGTATTCATATATAACATGTTGGACAAAATAAAAAACGACTTCTAAACTTGACTACCTTTATAATTTCGACATCACCCACTCTTTATCTACATTATTTAATCATCACAAAACAACAAAATTAATACCCGATTCACGTGCAACAAAGAAAAAGCGACCTCTAAACTCTACTACTAAACATAACCTATTGATACCTATATAAAAAAGACAAAAAAACATTTTATATTCTCTAGTGACACAATTTTCAAGCTACGCTCAATATATAATGTGTACAAAAATAAAAATAAGTAACATTATTAAAAACTTACGTGGACGAAGTTTGACTGAATTTGACGGTGTTATAGTCGGAAAAAATGCGACCGCACAAGCTGATGAGGGCTTGAATGAACAACAAATTTAATAAATTTCAAAAAAATATAAGAGTAAACAAAGAAAAAAAAATTCTCATAAAACCGACGGTGCCCAGAGAAAGGGGCAGCGGAGACGAGTGGAAACCGTAGAAAAGAACAACAAATCTACGTCGTACTTACCGGCTACGAACAAAACCATCTCTAAAAAAGTAAGATTTAAAAAAAAAATACTTTGAAATAAAAAATCCCCAAAATAAAAACCCTAGAAAAGAAATTATTACCCGTGAGCGCGACTAAGAATGTTCATGGTGGAAGGAAATGACTGTTGGAATCGATCTAGGGTTTAAGAAAATAATTAACGCTTCGGTAAGCGGCGGAATTTTAAAAATTTTCTTTTACAAGTAAAAACGGTTTTTTACTAACCTAGACAAAAGAGCAAGTACACGTAATTAAAAACTATTATAAGCTAAGAAGTTTACTAACCTTTCTTGAAGCTTGATCTTTGAGAAGCTCTTAGAAAGTTGCAACGCTCGTCTCCCCTCGCAGCACGTCTCTCTTTCTTTCCTCGGCACCTCGAGCAACCACGAAAGTTTCTATCACTAAATCACTCGAGAGAAAAGGAATTAGTGAGTGGGCACTTTTAAACACTACGACTTAAGAACGAGTCTTGAAGTCGCAGAGCTAAACACTAGGTCGAATGAGGACCTAGGTGCCAAAACAAAAAATCGAAAATAAACTAGAGAGAGAGAGGAAGGGGCGGCCAAAGTTCTAGAGAGAGAGTCTCTCAAATCTCTTAAACTTGGATGAATGAAATGTGAGGAAATGAGGCTCCTATTTATAGGAGAGGTCTCACCTTCAATAAGGTAGTTTCCTCTTCTATAGAATATCACATATTCATGAGCCAATTTCCTCTTTTTCCCTTTGAGATACTCGGCCAACACAAGGCTTCTACAAGCCTTGATTTGTTTCCTATTTTGTTCCATGCCTTCCTTTTTCTCAACTTGGCCGATTCCCCTATGCATCCCATATGCAAATTTGTTTCCTCTTTTTCTTTTGGCAAGTAGCTTGATACATTTATGCACAAAATAATCTCTCCTATTTCTCTATAGGGTAGGCGCCCATATTGTCCAAAAAAGGCTTCTAGAAGCTTTTCCATTTATTCATGACAACATGCAAAAGGCCCATTAAGAATTTTCAATAAAATTCTTATGAAATGAAATTAATCCACAAGGCCCAATAAGACTAGTATTGGCCGAGTGATGCATGTCATCAAATGACCTTGTCAAAAAATTTATTGACATTCATTTCATCTTATGTCTCAAAACACAAAAATACCTTTTTGACAATTTTCGTTCTTGTTTTGACTTAGCTTCCAGTTTAACTATTCCTACTCGATGTGATTCGTGACAGTGACCTCATGGACCCAAATGAACAAAGCTAGAGCTAAACACTTGGACTCAAAAGTTCACAAACTTTTTCCAAGTTTAGCTTAATGCCAACTGACTCCACTAAAGAGTTGACACTGAAAATCTCTCGGTTCAAATGAATTTATTTTCTACTCAAGAATTCGACCTAATTATGATGAGCGGATCCACTGAATATTATCTATGTTTACCCTTCATGAATGTCATCAGCTAGTCGGGATTTACTAAATTACCATTTTACCTTTCTAGCTGTTATTTCCTCAACTCCTTTGTCGCTTGTGAATAAGTTAGAAACAATGTATTGACGAGGAGCTAACAAGTCACATTGTTTCATCCAAAAGAGTCAGGACTCAATTTGGACACTGGCCAATTCATTTATTCACACTCCAAGGAACAAAGCATGAGGTGACATACATTGCATTTCAGCAATCTTGTACATGAATTCCATATCTATGAGAACTTCACAAAGTTACTCATGACATTCTCACAACTTAGTACTTCACCAATAGGCCATGTTCGGAATCACATAGTGAGTCCGAACTCTGACTTTCTCAAATGAGAATACTAAGGTGTTAAATGACATGTCTCATTTCAGGATTAAGGTAAGCACGATGCAATTCATACATAGTGACTTCGAGACATAAGAGGTTAAATGGTTTGCTCTTATCTTGTCTCTAGAAGTTCACTGGTCAATTCAGTACCTTCGGAAGATACCTAGAAGAACTATAGAGTCTCCAACTCTCAATGCCTCATAATCAGACATCATAGATTCTTCTAACAATCGTACTGAGGTCAATAGTCCTTTGACCCTAAGATTGCGAATATATCGTTTTAAGCAAACTACGAAGAGTTTGTTCATGCAAATCTACATTTGTCTCTTCGTAAGTTGTTAAGTTTGTTTATGGACTAAAAGACTAAGGTTTTATCATAAAGCTTCAAACAAAGAAAGAATGAATGTGCGTTTCAACTTTATTATTAAATGAATAGGCAATTACAAGCAAGAGTCTTCATGAGACTTTATTACATCAAATGTACAAAATAAAGACTACAACTCTTCTTGTGGGCACCATTGACAACAAACTCCCACTTGACTCAAAGAAGATGTATGTAGTCCTTTATGCCTAATCCCTCACGATGTTGGTCGAAGACCTTGTTCGCTAGGGCCTTGGTGAATGGATCTGTGAGCTTGTCCACCGTTGAGATCTTCTTCACTTCCACGTCTCCGCGCTGCACGATCTCTCGAATCAAGTGGTATTTCCTCTCAATATGCTTAGAGCACTTATGGCTTCTAGGTTCCTTTTAGTTAGCGACAGCCCCACTATTATCACAATAAAGGGTCATGGGCTCGTCGACGTTTGGAACAACTTCCAAATACTTAAGGAATTTTCTAAGCCATACAGCCTCTTTGGATGCTTCACAAACAGCCACATATTCTGCTTCCATTGTGGAGTCAGCAATGCAAGATTTCTTAATACTTCTCCACACAACAGCTCCACCATTAAGGATGAACACAGATCCCGAAGTGGATTTCCTGGAATCCTTATCCGCTTGAAAATCGGAGTCGGTATATCCCGTCATAGTCAGGTCAGTACCTGAGTATGTAAGCATCAAGTTCCTAGTTCTTTGAAGATACTTAAGAACATGCTTAACAGCAATCAAGTGCTCGGGTCCAGGGTTGGATTGGAAACGACTAACTACGCCAACGGCGAAACAGATGTCAGGTCTAGTGCAAAGCATAGCATACATGAGGCTTCCTACGGCAGAGGCGTAAGGAATTTTCCTCATTTCTTCAATCTCTTGTGCAGTCTTGGGAGACTGGTCCTTAGAGAGTGAAACTCCATGCCTAAAGGGTGTTTGGCCTTTCTTGGAGTCTTGCATCGAGAAGCTATCCATTACCTTATCAATATAAGATGCTTGAGAGAGCGACAGGGTCCGGTTTTTCCTATCTCGAAAGATTTGGATCCCCAGAATGTACGCGGCTTCTCCTAGATCCTTCATATCGAATTGCTTTGCCAGCCAGACCTTAACCTCAGATAACTTACCCACGTCATTACCAATGAGTAGTATATCATCGACATATAGTACCAAAAACACAACTTTGCCTTTGTGTATTAACTTGTAAACACAAGGCTCATCTATTGACTGTTCAAAGCCGAAGCTTTTTACAGTTTCATCGAATCTAATATTCCATGACTTAGATGCTTGCTTTAATCCATAAATGAACTTAAGCAACTCACAAACCTTGGTCTCTTGACCTTCTTCCATGAAACCGTCTGGTTGAGCCATGTAAATGCGCTCGTCAAGATTGCCATTCAGAAAGGCTGTCTTGACATCCATTTGCCAGATCTCATAGTCGAGAGCTGCAGCTATGGATAGGAGTATGCAGATGGATTTAAGCATCGCGACTGGCGAGAAGGTTTCTTCATAGTCAATCCCTTCTTGTTAGGTATAACCCTTCGCCACAAGTCGTTCTTTGAACGTCTCGACGTTCCCATCAGGACCCCTTTTCTTCTTGTATATCCACTTACACCCTACGGGTTTAATCCCTTCAGGAAGGTCTACAAGTTTCCAGACTTTGTTGACATACATCGAGTGCATTTCAACTTTCATGGCGTCAAGCCAAAGGTTTGATTCAGAATAAGCCATCGCTTGGCTATAGGAAACAGGATCATCCATATCAGAGACGGCTACAAGAGAGTCTCCATAAGACATGTACCTGTCAGGCTTTTGAGTAGCCCTCCCACTACGTCTAAGTACTACTTGACGAGATTCTGATGAGTTAGGTTGTGTTTCAGTTTGGGGTAAGAACAGTTCTTATAGATGAGGTAGAAGCTTCCTCACCCAACTTTTCTTCAAGCGCAATTTTGCTTCTAGGTTTTGCATCCTTCATAAAGTCCTCCTCAAGTAAACGAGCATTCGTGCTAACGAAAGTCTTATCGTCCTCGGGACTATAGAAGATGAAACCCTTGGTTTCCTTTGGATATCCCACAAATAAGCACAATTCTGACCTACTAGCCAACTTGCTAGTCTTTTGCCTTAGCACGTGTGCAGGGCAACCCCAAATTCTGATGCGGCCAAGATTCACGTTACGGCCAGTCCATCGTTCATAAGGAGTACCAGGAACCGTTTTAGACGGAACTTGGTTCAGAATGTAAGCGGCTGTTTCGAGGGCATATCCCCAAAAGGAAAGAGGGAGTGATGAGTAACTCATCATTGATCTAACCATCTCCATAAGAGTTCGATTTCTTCTCTCTGACACTCCGTTTTGTTGAGGTGTGCCAGGTGCGGTAAGCTGAGAAGCGATACCTTCTTCTTTAAGAAAGTCATCGAACTCTCCAGACATATACTCACCACCTCGATTAGATCGAAGGGTTTTGATCACTTTGCCAGTTTGCTTTTCCACTAAAGCCCTAAAGACCTTAAATACGTTAAAGGTCTCGGATTTGTGTTTGAGCAAATAGACAAAACCATATCGCGAGTAATCATCGGTGAAGGTAACGAAGTATTCGTATCCTCCACGTGCCTGTTGGCTGAGCGGACCACATACATCAGAATGTACTAGTTCCAGCAACTCAGTGGCTCTTCGATCCTTATCGGAGAAAGGTCGCCTAGTCATTTTTCCTTCTATGCAGGATCCACAAGTAGGTAGTGAACCTATTGCAGAGGCTTGGAGTGGACCGTCCCTCACAAGTCTCTTAATCCTATCTAGACTGATATGACCAAGTCTCAAGTGCCAGAGGTATGTTGATTTTGTTAGATCGAAGGATTCAGAAACTTTGATCCTCTTTGGCTCCCTAATTAGATCGTTATCTATTTCGGTGTCTAAAAGAGAAGGTTGAGTGGGATAGATGTAAAAAAGACCATTCTTCATACATGCATCAGTGACGAAAGAATTAGAAAAAGAAATACGAATTCCATTCTTTATAAATTTTAAACAATAACTTTGCTTGAAAAGTTGAGCAACAGATATTAGGTTTTTCCCAAAGGAAGGAACATAATAAACATTATTCAAATTTAAAGTTCGATCTTCAAAAGATAGCGTCACGGATCCCACAGCCTTCGCAGACACCACGCTCCCATCACCCCACTTGAAGCAGAAGTCGCCATCCTCTAAGCTTTCGCTTTTCCTAAAACCAGTTAAGGAGCAGCAAATATGGTTAGTAGCAGCGGAGTCAATAATCCACGATGATACATTATCAGCTACTAAACAAGCTTCAGTAACAAGTACAATACCTTTTACTTTGGTTTTGAGGTAGGCAGGACAGTTCCTACGCCAGTGACCAGGCTCATTGCAGTGGTGGCACTTGTTTTTAGACTTGTCCACCTTCGGAGCCTTTGGCGCATTCTTCTTCGTTTGAACCTTAGGTTGGTTCTTCTTCTCGGCATTGCGAGGTCTCTTCTTAGATCCAGAGGTGGAGGCAGTAGCGTGTACTTCTCCTTGAGCCCTCTTTTTCTTAGTGAGTGCCTCAGCGGTTTGAAGTTCCTTCATGAGCTCGGTAACAGTGTACTCTAGCTTGTTCATGGAATAATTCAACTTCAAGGTATCAAAGGTTTCAGGGAGAGTTTCCAAGATCATATCTATTTTAGTCTCCCCATCAATCTCGGATCCAAGGATCTCCATCTCGTTTAGATAGCTAATGATCAGCATCATATGATCTCTAACGGGAGTTCCAGCCTTCATACGACAGTTCATGAATTGTCGGACCGCTTGTTCCCTAGCTTGACGTCCTTGCCCTCCAAACATCTCATGGAGATTGTAGAGCATATCGGTGGCAGTTTCGTAATCACGATGTTGTTGTTGCAACACATTGTTCATCGATGCCAGAATGTAGCACCTCGCAATCTCATCGGATCGAAGCCAGGCCGCCAGGGCGTCTTTCTCTTCTTGCGTCGAATCATCATTCGTTTGAGGACAGGGGGTGGTGAGAACCCATTTGTGCTTGTCGACAGTAAGGACTATGTCGAGGTTACGTTTCCAGCCGACGTAATTGTCGCCTTCGAGTTTATTCGAGGAAAGAATGGTTGAGAGAGGGTTGAGAGACATATTGCCTATAAAAGTTGAAACAAGTTTATGATTAGTCTTTGGTTTAGGATTTAAGTTTTATTAAGACTTTTATAAAATCCAAAGGTGTTATAAACCAAACGATAATTTACTCCCTCAAGAGAAGGCCGCAAAAAATCTCCATTTATAAGTAAATGACACATCATTAATGCTAAGCCAAGATGTCAATACATCAATTTTGACTAGCCACCTTTTAAATTGGTTTGATCACTCACATCCTTTCGCAGAGCCTCAAGGGAGGATTACTAGGGATTGAGCCTAAGTGTGCAACCAACCACTTAGTCCAAAAGGTCAACTTTGAAAAACAATCCCCCAAGGGGAGGCCTTGCCATCATCGTCTCACTCTCGGACGTAGCTCATTGAGCAATGATTGAAGCAATAACGCCTTGGAGTACTCCCATTTAAGTGAGGGTCGCAAAAGCGGCCCTTAGTCCCACGTTAATTGCTTCTTTCATTAGTGTTGGGGATCATGGGTTACAAACAACAAGTATAACCCTCCCACTTAGTTTTTGGAGTTGGTTCATCGACTCTTATAAGTTCGGAAACAGATTTCCTAGCTAGAGAGCGACAGAGCGGACAACTAGAAGAGAATCCTAGATCGACATGTTCAGAGTAGTATTAGTGCATAAAGGCACAAGGTACATACTCGATCTTTTCCTATTTTCTATTTCGGGAAAGTGCGTGAGGGAAGTGTGAACTTCAACTCACTCGAACACTTGAAAGTTTGAGATTACACATCTTTTTATTTTTCGACTTGTCTACAAGGAGACCTCCCACTCAAATTTTCAAGAGCATATAGATTTTGAACATATGTGATATAGATATAGTTTTGAAAACATTTTGAAAATTTATTTGATTTGGATGACAAAATATTTTCAAGTTTGAAAGTGAAAACGGTTTTTCAAAATTCAAACTAGTTTTGTAAAAACTCAATTTCAATTAAACTTTCAAAAATCAAAACATTTTAATCTTACACATCATGTTTATAATCATATGAAAAACATTTTTGCTCAAGAAAATTTTCTCATTAGAGTTCTATAACTCATGGTAGTGGGGTTTGAAAATCCGGATTTCTAAAAAACTGGAGTTTCAGACAGTCGCGCACCTCGGAGTAAAATCGCCATATCTAGCGGCTCCGATGTCCTTTCGAGCCGAAACCGGTGGCATTGGACAGAGGACAGACAGAGATTTAATTTGATTTAAGAATCATTAATTTTCAATTTTTGAGCAGAGAGTTATGCCACTTTTAATGCGGGTTTACTCCAGCTCGAAGAAAAAGAAATAATTAAAGCTTGGTCCTTTTTAGGTGCGAAAAAGAATCGAGTGTAACGGAACGTTTTATGAAGGTTGTTAAAGCTTTTATTTGTGTTTTATTAGCAAGGTAATAACAAGGCATAAAAGAAATAACAACAAGCATAAAACGATTCAAGTAAAAATAAGAAACTAGCAAGATAACAAAACTAGTCACAAAATTTTACTCGAAAAATTCTCAAACCTTTAAAACACGTTTTTCAATATAAAAAATTAAAAACTTTTAGAACTGATTCTAATGTGTTTTAAAAACATCCCAAACTCATAGAAAATCAACATGGTTTTTAATTTAAAGGCAAGAACAATAAATTAAAAAAAAAAATCTAAGATAACAATTCTAACTTGTCACAAAATTAGTAAACTTTCGAAAACGATTTTCAAGCTCATATTTTTAAATACATGTACATGCTAATCTTTGACCATAGCTCTGATACCATTTTTTGGAATCTATCTAGGGTTTAAGAAAATAATTAACGCTTCGGTAAGCGGCGGAATTTTAAAAATTTTCTTTTACAAGTAAAAACGGTTTTTTACTAACCTAGACTAAAGAGCAGGTACACGTAATTAAAAACTATTATGAGCAAAGAAGTTTACTAACCTTTCTTGAAGCTTGATCTTTGAGAAGCTCTTAGAAAGTTGCAACGCTCGTCTCCCCTCGCAGCACGTCTCTCTTTCTTTCCTCGGCACCTAGAGCAACCACGAAAGTTTCTATCACTAAATCAGTCGAGAGAAAAAGAATTAGTGAGTGGGCACTTTTAAACACTACGACTTAAGGACGAGTCTTGAAGTCGCAGAGCTAAACACTAGGTCGAATGAGGACCTAGGTGCCAAAACAAAAAATCGAAAATAAACTAGAGAGAGAGAGGAAGGGGCGGCCAAAGTTCTAGAGAGAGAGTCTCTCAAATCTCTTAAACTTGGATGAATGAAATGTGAGGAAATGAGGCTCCTATTTATAGGAGAGGTCTCACCTTCAATAAGGTAGTTTCCTCTTCTATAGAATATCACATATTCATGAGCCAATTTCCTCTTTTTCCCTTTGAGATACTCGGCCAACACAAGCCTTCTACAAGCCTTGATTTGTTTCCTATTTTGTTCCATGCCTTCCTTTTTCTCAACTTGGCCGATTCCCCTATGCATCCCATATGCAAATTTGTTTCCTCTTTTTCTCTTGGCAAGTATCTTGATACATTTATGCACAAAATAATCTCTCCTATTTCTCTATAGGGTAGGCGCCCATATTGTCCAAAAAAGGCTTCTAGAAGCTTTTCCATTTATTCATGACAACATGCAAAAGGCCCATTAAGAATTTTCAATAAAATTCTTATGAAATGAAATTAATCCACAAGGCCCAATAAGACTAGTATTGGCCGAGTGATGCATGTCATCAAATGACCTTGTCAAAAAAATTATTGACATTCATTTCATCTTATGTCTCAAAAGACAAAAATACCCTTTTGACAATTTTCGTTCTTGTTTTGACTTAGCTTCCAGTTTAACTATTCCTACTCGATGTGATTCGTGACAGTGACCTCATGGACCCAAATGAACAAAGCTTGAGCTAAACACTTGGACTCAAAAGTTCACAAACCTTTTCCAAGTTTAGCTTAATGCCAACTGACTCCACTAAAGAGTTGACACTGAAAATCTCTCGGTTCAAATGAATTTATTTTCTACTCAAGAATTCGACCTAATTATGATGAGCGGATCCACTGAATATTATCTATGTTTACCCTTCATGAATGTCATCAGCTAGTCGGGATTTACTAAATTACCATTTTACCTTTCTAGCTGTTATTTCCTCAACTCCTTTGTCGCTTGTGAATAAGTTAGAAACAATGTATTGACGAGGAGCTAACAAGTCACATTGTTTCATCCAAAAGAGTCAGGACTCAATTTGGACACTGGCCAGTTCATTTATTCACACTCCAAGGAACAAAGCATGAGGTGACATACATTGCATTTCAGCAATCTTGTACATGAATTCCATATCTATGAGAACTTCACAAAGTTACTCATGACATTCTCACAACTTAGTACTTCACCAATAGGCCCTGTTCGGAATCACATAGTGAGTCCGAACTCTGACTTTCTCAAATGAGAATACTAAGGTGTTAAATGACATGTCTCATTTCAGGATTAAGGTAAGCACGATGCAATTCATACATAGTGACTTCGAGACATAAGAGGTTAAATGGTTTGTTCTTATCTTGTCTCTAGAAGTTCACTGGTCAATTCAGTACCTTCGGAAGATACCTAGAAGAACTATAGAGTCTCCAACTCTCAATGCCTCATAATCAGACATCATATATTCTTCTAACAATCGTACTGAGGTCAATAGTCCTTTGACCCTAAGATTGCGAATATATCGTTTTAAGCAAACTACGAAGAGTTTGTTCATGCAAATATACATTTGTCTCTTCGTAAGTTGTTAAGTTTGTTTATGGACTAAAAGACTAAGGTTTTATCATAAAGCTTCAAACAAAGAATGAATGAGCGTTTCAACTTTATTATTAAATGAATAGGCAATTACAAGCAAGAGTCTTCATGAGACTTTATTACATCAAATGTACAAAATAAAGACTACAACTCTTCTTGTGTGCACCATTGACATAAATGACGCCGACGAGAGTAATCTTGTTAAAGATGAGAAGCATGGCGGTGGATTTTGGGAAGATGAGTTTGATATGGGTTTTAATGGTGATTTTGGAGATTTTGCAAAGAAACCCAATGAAGGAGAGACGCAAAAAAGAAGAACAGTTTGGGAGACTCGTATTGGGGTATTAAAGAGGCGGGTGTCGCTTATTTTTTTAGCGACGCCCCTGACACGTGGCGTCGCTAGAAAAGAAAGCGACGCCAACGCCACGTATCGCTCTTCCATTGCACCGCTCTATTTTACACATCTTATGTGCAGTAAGCGACACCCGTCCATTTACCCGCGAATTTACCAATCTAGCATCGCTTTTTGTTAAAGCGACACACATTCTAATCCAGCTGGACGTCTCACAAGGCGCCACTTCAACCGAGTTCGAAAAAATCATTTTTTTGTTGCTCAAAAATATACATGACGCAAATATATCGACTTCTAATAGGTATTTTGTAGTAGTGATTATAGTCAACGTCAACGAAAAATCAATAAAAAGAAGATTTGTGGCACTGTTGTCTATTTTATGGTATAATTTTATCATTTTAGTTAAACATAGGGTATGAACTCGACATTTTTTTAAAATCAAAGGCTAAATTCGATATTTCACTAAAACACAAATTATATATATGGTAAAACATTAACTATATTACATTAGAACTCTAGGTATATAATATTTATAATTTTATTCCATTTTATCAAATCAATTTGTTTGGAGTACCTATTTTCTTACTTTTCGATAATATTATAAAGTATTCGTTCATTGACATTTTCCTTTAATCACAAGGAATCATGTGCATTTTGGATTAAAAAAATTCCTTCCATATTTTATAAAATGTAGAACTAGAAATTATGGGACGGAAATATCATTCTAAATATTTATGGGTTCTATAATATATGGATCCAAAAAAATCGAGATTGATTCTAAAATTCTGTATTTTCATATTTTATAAAAACTATGATTCTGAGTGTTATAGTAAGTGATTCTTTTTGGAAAGCTTTTGTAGTGGACCAATTTGTAATAAATGACAAGACTAAATATTAAAGAAATTAAATTTAAAAAGTTATTGTCAATATGGATAAGAGAAAATATGAATTTGAGTTAATTTGAGATAGAAACAAAAAAGTTGTGAAAAATAAGTGAATATGAGGAATGTAATGATAAGAACAAAAAAAAAATTCGGGTTAAGAATACATTTTTTATTTGCTCATTCATTGAGGAAGAATTTAGGATAATGGACGTCGTTTTAAATAGGCATGTACATCGGATTGGATTATTCGGGTTTGTACATTTCATAAACCCGATCCGAAATCTTCGGTTTGTCATTTTTATAACTCAATCCAAACCGTTTATGGTACTGAAACCAAACCAACCCCCGAACCGATATTAATCGGATTGATTTGGTTTTATTTATTTGGGGTGGTTTAAGTCGGGTTGTTCGCGTTAATCTGTCACAACTAAGGTACATAATAGAATCGTTTAATCAAATTCATAAAAAAAAAAAAAAAAAAAAACCATGCAAATACTAAGAATAAATAAATTATGTGTCATCTCAAATTTCACACTCCATAAAAATCTAGACCTCATGAAAAATCCGTAAAGTAATAAAAAAAAATGAATTGTTGAAACTAATATAAGTAAGTCTTTATGATCATATTGAGTCTGCTTATATTATCTATTTGTCAACTATCGTGAGCATAAATGTAACCTACAAAATAATTAATTAATTTAAAAATGCATTTATATTCTTACTTTAAAACCATAAAGCATATGGTGTATTTTTTATTTTACCTTGATAACATTTTTCATTTTTTTAGAGAAATTTTTTTTATTTTAACGGGATCGGGTTTGTTTGGTTCAACCCAATATCATGACGATAAAAAACCAAACCAACCCGAAACACTTGCGGGTTTGGTTGGTTTCAACCCAAAAATTTTCGGGTTGTAATGAGACGGGTTAGAAAAGAGTACGGTTTGGTTTGGATGATCGGATTGTTTGGTTTGCCGGTTCTCATGAACACCCTTAGTTTTAAATCACAAATATAACAATCTATGCACCATCGGGAAAATATTAAGGATTAAATTAATTTTCTTATCAATAATTCAAATTGGCGATTGTTATAATATCAACAACTTTTGTCATTTAATTAATCAATAATTTATCAAATTTTATTTAAGTAAAATATAAACACAAACTACAAAAATTTAGAATTGATTGAGTTTTGACAATCTTAGATACAAAATTTTCCACATCATCATTTCCCATAAAGTGGCCTCAGAATCTTGGCCTTTGATGGGAATATGATGGTAAATTAATTTTGGATGCCTATCACTCAAATCTATGACTAAATCATTGTAGTTGGTTTCTAGTCCTCTGACACCAGAAAAAGTAGAATAAACTAAAATAAGAAAAGAAAAAAAAAAATTAAAAGCATAAGTAGTACGCAATTTTACCACCAAAACTCCCAAAGAAAGTTGCTTTGAAGAAAAAGGCAAATAATTATCAAACTGAAAGATATATACAAGACGTTGTGAAGAAGACACATTGCGCGTTCCAAGCTTGGAAAAGGGTCCACAAAGAAATTGCTTTATTTCTTTTTGCAGAAGTAGGCTCTCATCTGTTAGGTTTCATTTTGTTATGTAATTATTGGCTCACATAAAGATATTTACATATGATCCACCTTTCTTTTGGTTTGTTATGGTGCCTACGCACCTACTTGTCATTTCCTTGAAGAATAATTGTACACGTACGTATATTTAAGGACCACAACAATCCCAAAAATTAATATAAGAGAGCTGATAAATATTTTATCCATATTTGTATATATATATATATATATATATATATATATATATACACACACATATATTTTTGTTTTTAATAGTTACTACTTTTAATTTGTCTCCACTCATAACAAAGATATATATTTTTTTATTTTTACAATTTTTTTCTTCATACCATCCATATATTTAATTATACGAAACATTTAAGCTCAAATTACAAAGAACAACATGTGCAAAATGAGAAAAAGAATAAACGTCCAAAGCATTGAAATTCAAATTCATAGTCATTGGAATTTGATAAATGTATTTCATACAATTCATACAATGTATTTCGTACAATTCACACAATGTATTTCGGGGTCTGAAAAGCTCAGATTACAATTCATATATCATTAAGAATTTGTGCCAAAAAAATCCTTCTGGATCTTAACCACATAAATAAAAGCCAAATGTAGACATTCCTATAGAGAACCCACTGATCTAATAAGGACATCGTTGCGAGTCATTTGTAGAGATTTCGACATTTAAAGTAGACCACCAAGTCAATTTATTTGTGTTTTCCTCTTTTAAAAAACAGAAAATAGAAAAAAAAATATAAAAAGGAAAAAGAAAACGATATTAGGCTGATGCTCGTTTTTAGCATCTAAATTATGGTGTTTAAACGAACTTGAGAAAAATGAGTTGGAAGGATGAGTGTTGAGTTGAATAATATTTGGAGTGATTATTTTCAAGGGTACACTTCAGAAAGTTTGAATATCGGCTGAGATCAAATTAGTGTGAGACTTGAGTACTTGGTTAAAGATAATTTGCGATCCTTTCAAGGTTGATTAATAGCCACGTTAGTATCCATATCTTACTGTCACACTATCCTTAACATTTCAAGGCACAGTGACCCGGACCGACTAGAGATGATAGGTGTGTATTAGTAGAGACCAAGGGAGAAGAGTGGATTTATGGGCATGTTGGAACACAATTCATAGAAATTCGGCGCTTAGAATTCTCTTGAGAGCTAAGGGATTCTCTTCAGAGGGTTGCAAAGCTGCGTACTTGAGAGTTTGCGATACACGAAAATGTTATCGGTCAAGGTAACACTAACTTGTATTTTATTTTTCACAGTTGGTAGTTGTTTTCTAGTAAAAGTCATGAATCCCCATTGCATTGTAACTCTATAGATCTGTAGTTGAGTCGAGCATAAATTGCTCAAGGTAAGTCAATCACCAAGTTTTACCGTTCTTTTTGTAGATAACTTATTTTGTTTGTTTTTGTTTTCATCACTTGAGGACAAGTGACGGTTCAAGTTGGAGGTATTTGATAGGTGCATTTTATGTGTGCTAATTACTTATATCCGGACATGAATGTCACGAGTTCTCGAGTGTTTTTTTTATAGTTTTATTGTGTTTATGAGGAATTACAGATTTGTGTGAAAATTTTTGGCGTTAAAGGATAATATTGGGTCATCTCGTGATGTTTTAAAGCAATCGGGGGTAATGGGATTACTCAACAAAAAGAAATCAACATTTTAGCATTCGATGCCAAGCCACAAACTCCGCGCGCCGCGCAACTTTCCATAAGCATCCAAGAAATTTTGGTGCAGACAGCGTGGCTTCAGTGAATAGAAGGTGCGCCATACTTCTACCCGAACATGCCAAGCTGTTGGCCATTCAACATGTTTTTATTTGAGATTTTGGCCTACTTAGAGCTGTCAGCTCCCATCAAAGGACCTTAATAGCTCGGAAAACACTTCGAAAGGCAATATATATGAATTAGAGTCCCCAAAAAACCACAAGTTTGGTTTATTCTAAGGTTTTAGTTTTCTTATTTGACTAGGTGGGAGAGAAGTAGATCCGTTCCACAACCTTCATTGCCACCATCGATTCAACGTTTTTCTTCCTCTCTTTATTCTTTGGAACTCTCGTTTATATACTTTATTATTTTGGTTTGATTGTTATGGAGTTTCTTTATTTATTTTCATCGCTGCCATAAACTAATCCGCGAGAAGGTGATGACATAGCTTGCTTGATTATGGTTGTGGATTCATTATTTATTTATTGAATTATTTTTACGTTCATCGTTCTTTACTTGATTTAAATACATGCTTAATGCTTGTGTGAGATTCAGGACCTCGTGCTTGATTGTTAGGATTGTTTTGAAACGGGGAGAGATTGAAGGATCGTGCATAAGAATTAATTCACCTAGTACATTCCTATAGAGTAGTGAATAGAAATTTCCGTACAGAAGTGCACGTAGTTGCTCTAGTAATATAATCGTAAAAACGAGGCGATTTCACGGGGAGTAAGCCTCATGGATAACATAGTGACTAACAACGAATTGAACAAAAAAAATAATGTTGGAGATTATAAACTAAATCAAATTAATAAAATAATCTAAAGTAGAAAAAACACGGGATTTACGTTAATGAGAAGACAAGAGCAGTGGTTTCACAAATCTCTCATAGGGCTGAATTCTTAGAACTAACTGTCACGAACCGCGAGCCTTATCTCGCACACGAGCCGCGGCAAAAATCTTTGTCTCTTGCTTAAAACATACTTTGAAAAATAGGCATGATGCATCGCGATGCTTTTAATTTGAAAAAGTTTTTAAAAAAACGTATGCGGAAAATATTTGAGATCACATTTACCTAGTGAAACGTCTCTGAAAAATACCAGCGAATTTTGTTTTTATTTACAAAAGCATATTCGAAACTACCTTAAGGGCTGAAAAAATGCAACGCCCTGCTTTAAGCCTTCATTGGGTTTAATCCACGGATTCACAACTCTTATACACAAAAACATCACTACGGTCATACACAGAAACATCACTATGGTCATACACAGTTCTCAGAGTTTGCTGAAGACTTTTTCAAACATGTTGGTTTTCTTACAAACCTTAAAAATAATAAAACTTTAGAAAACAAAAATACTCTTATTCACCCCCTTATTTGCCATAGGTCGACAGCCGTACATATATGCCTACTTACTTACCGAGTTCTGATGATGCTCTGCTCAGTCGTCCTTAGCTTCGCCATTATCTACAATATCAAGATAATAACTATGAGTCGAAAGACTCAGTAAATGGATATCTACATATCTAATGCACCGTGCATATAACACATAAGCAATACATAACATAAGACATACTTGCACAACACTTGAGAACTTACCAGCTTAGGTCTTGGTAGTTCAAAACATAACATAAAATTCATATCTTACCATAGTTTGTGGAAGGATCGGCTTAGGTCCCGATAGATCCACTTTCCTTAAGAATCAATCGGCTTAGGTCTCGATAGATTCACCTTGCTTAAGAATCAATCGGCTTAGGTCGTGATAGATCCATCTTACATAAGAATCCACCGGCTTAGGTCTCAGCGATTCGTATCATAACATACATATTTTTAACATAATCTATGGAATTACCAGCTTAGGTTCCGGCCATTCCAACTTACTTGAGAATCTGCTAGCTTATGTCTCGGCGATTCGCATCATACAATACATGTTCCATACTCGGGATCCCGTAATGATATCCATACGACACATGTCTTATTGGCGCCAGACAAGAGGGTGCACAATGTCCTGCCTAATCCCCATGTGATACCACCACGAATGATAACAGGTACCTGTTAACATGGGGTATATGTCGGAGGCCGTACCATTCCATGTTTTCTCTTTACTTAGCTTAACATGAGAGACTGCTTAGCTCGGGTTTAATCCTGGCCTTAACATATATTCTTTTCGCTTATTAACTCGAGACTTATAAGATCTCAAGATACGACTCTCAGAGATTCTAACACAATCATACTCGCTTTTGAATATGAGTCTTAACCACAGTCTCTCATAACCCAGTTCACCAGGACTGGACTAAACATATAACAAAGGCTTGGGTTCCTAATACCTCTAGCCATTTCTGTTAGCCGGACTAATTTCGTTTCCTAATTCGTTAGTGGCTTAAAGCCCTTAATCTTGATAGTGACTTATCTTTTGGCTTATCTTACTCTTACTTACTAAAAAGCACGTAAAGATGCACGTACAATATATGTATATGTATAAGGATATATATATATATACATATATATATATATATATATAATATTTCTTGATATTGTAGATGCCTAAAATACACTTACCCGGATATTGATTCTTTCGAATCCTGAAATCTTCTCTTCCAGACAAAAGGGTATTCCATAGCTTTACTTAAAACCATGTCCACGTAAGCTCCTTCTTGCTCGTTGCTAACTATTATAGCAACCTGGACTTATCTAAGAAAGAGAAAGATCGAACATCGAGCGTGTTTAGTATCTCATCCACCGTTACACTAGTGTACACACTCTTACTAAAAGAAAGCTCATACGAAACGTATTCAAAACGTTCCCCTAGTCACGCTACTCGGAGCATCTCAAACACGAGCGACAGAGAATACACAAGACAGAACAAAGACACTATAAAAGAACCGAAGCCTAAAAATAAGGCATTGACGTCGCTTCTCTTATCGAATGGAACGTCCCACACCATTCGACCACCTATTCTTTCGACTGGGCAAAGTCCATTGCTTAGAATAGATTCCCGAGTCGAAACTAAAAGAAAAGAACGTACAAAGAAATTCTCACTAAAATTTCTAACGTACATAAGTTATTCGAATATAACTCTAATCAACTCTTTTCAAATAGGTTTTAGAAAATATTTTTTGACTTGTTTTTTTTTTTTTTTTGACAAGTTATAGATATTTGAGAATGTAAATAAATAACGTAAGAACTTTTTCATTTAATATAAACTAAGTCATTTATTTTAAATGTCCAACCATTTTGTAAATAAATTTTGGATTCGATTTAATAAAAAATTTACGAAATAATCGAACCCTCGGTCCGTACTCGAACATTTCTTTCACTTCTTGCATAAATAAAATATTTCTCGTTGATATTTTTTTTCGATTCAAAAGATTCGAACTTATAGTCGAACTCGGCTTTGGTGCATAAAATAAAATAATGACATTAAATAAACAATCGAATAATTAACGAGTATAATTATAACATAATAATTTAAATTGACTTGTGAAAACCAACTAAAGGCTCGTAACTACCTCGAGTCTATTGAAGTGAGATAGTCTCACATTGGTTATGTGTATGAATGAACACATGTTTATATATCGGTTGGACCTCTCCACGGAATTGTTACTCGGCCTGGTCACGCTACGCGTGAGGGGGAGTATTGAAGTGGGATAGTCCCACATTAGTTATGTGTATGAATGAACATGTGTTTATATATCGGTTGGACCTCTCCACTTGACACCAATTGGTTCTAAGTGGAGAGGTTCAACCGATATATAAACACATGTCCATTTACACACACAATTAATGTGAGATTATCCCACTTCAATAGAGTGAGACTTGGGACAACCTCGACTCGCCTTAACTAATTTTCCTGAGCCGAGGCCCGAACTCTCTAAGTTCGAGCTGCCTTGCTGCTGAAACAGCAGCGTTCTCATAACCCGTCACAGTACCTCATCTCCGACGAACCAAAGCTTACCGATCCTTGCTGCGTGGGCAGCCCTTTCACCATCCCATCGCAGCCTCGGCACCTCGGTTCGCAACAAAGAAAACACGTAGACAATCAAATAGAGAACGAGCATCAAATCACAGTGTCATCGACAAACTAATACAAACTCAGACCAACACAAACACATTTCTGAAACTGATCCCGACAACCTGATACGCTAACACTTAACTCATCACAACTCGAGCTACAAAATTCAAAATTGACTGATTCCAGCGGCAAACAAAAGTAGACTCACGTAGCTTTTTAATGAGTTATTATAAGAAGAATTTATACCAGAGTAGCTATCACATAAACAGCCCGTAATTTTGGCTCACTGATTCAGAGTTCCGGAATTTACAGCTTTGAAACACTTATTTCAAAAATTCATATATCATTCAATACTTAATGAATTTTTGCGTTCTTAGATGGTTTAGAAAGCTCGTTAAGAAGAATTTATTATAAGAAGAATTTATACCAGAGTAGCTATCACATAAACAGCCCGTAATTTTGGCTCACTGATTCAGAGTTCCGGAATTTACAGCTTTGAAACACTTATTTCAAAAATTCATATATCATTCAATACTTAATGAATTTTTGCGTTCTTAGATGTTTTAGAAATCTCGTTAAGTATACTGTCCAGGAAAATTAACAATAAAAACAATCTTAGAACATATTGGACTGTCCACGTCTGTCTTACCAAGCTGTCCAGAACAGTCTCCAAACCAAAAAAACCATCACAATCCATCATCAATTCAAGCTACAACAAGCAAGAATCCGAGTTCAAACACATAGAAACACACGAAAACAAGCCCAGACACAAAAGCCCCAAATCTTGAAGAAGAACCCTAATTTCCCGAAATCCAAAATTGGGGAAAATCTGATTTTTACCTCAATTTTTTTTTCCGCGGCCTTCTTTTTCCTCTCCGGCATCAAATCTTGTTCCGAAGACTCTCCAATGGCTTCTCTTGTGTTCTCTCTCCTCGATCGAAGCACGCGCGAGAGAGGAATTCAGCGGCTCGCGACGGAGAGGTTATGTTTGTCTTGCTTTGTGAGGTTGGATGGTTGGTTTGATCGAAGAAGAGAGAAGGAAATGGAGGGCGACAGTGATTCGATCGGAGTTCACGAGCTTCTACTCTTCTTTTCTTTTTCTTTTTTCTTTCTGTTGGTTTGGTCGACCAAGAAGGACGTGAAGATGAAGAGAAGAGAGAGGTAAGCAATTTCGGTTTTCGTATGAGCCCAAAAATCATTAAATTGCTCACTTAGTCCTCATACTTTCCACCATATGCATACTGACCCCAAACCTTAGTTTTTGTTGCGATTGGGTCCTGTAAATTGTTACAACTAGGTCCCAATCATATAATTACTTAATTAAATCCATAACCGAACATATTATGATTATATGATTTAAATCGAGAATTTTATCGTTCATTGTCGATTAATTCAAATCTATTAAAGTTTCTCGGAAATAATTCTTGTTCTTGAGAATTTATTTATTAAATTAATTTCCGAAATGTCTAATCGAAAAATAATTTATTAATCGAAAAAAACTCGATAATTCTTTTACTTATTCCTAGATTTCTCATTACCTTAACATAGTTTAAATTAATTCGATAAACTTATTGAACCATAATTCACTCGAGAGTTTAGTTGTAACAACGTAAGCTCGTTTATTATTCCCGAATCTACATTACGAGTGATGCAAAAGCTTGCCCTTACACTAATGCTCGATTCGAAAACTCTTACTTTGCTAATCATGCTCACTTTAATCGTATTGGTAAATTTCTCTCGAGTTTCTAGCAACCTAAGGCTATGTCGGAATTTTATGTATCGATTTCAAATCCTACAAACATGGATAGCATTCAATTTATTGATAA
This sequence comes from Urtica dioica subsp. dioica, assembly GCF_054948205.1. NCBI lineage: Eukaryota > Viridiplantae > Streptophyta > Magnoliopsida > Rosales > Urticaceae > Urtica > Urtica dioica. The sequence continues at coordinate 42,298,508 of NC_142757.1, forward strand.
GAGTGTATCTCATGTCTCTACAATACGACGTATGAAAATCGTATTCTGTCACTCGCACAAAACGTGGTAGAGAGAACAAGGCAATAAAAACCACACTCAAGAAGAATATTGTTTTTGTTCAATATTCTCACAAAAACTCTAATTGTGTAACGAGACTCTTTTGTGCATACTTTCTCTTTTATATGAGTTAAAACCTAGCCTTCGACGTCTTGCTATGGTTTCCTTATAAGATCTCTCTGTTCTAGTTCGGTGGAGAGAAAATAGAAAGCGTATCAACTAATAAATCAGACTTGCGCCAAATAACCACATAATTGAACCTCTTGCGATTAGCAAAATATCACATGTATTTCTTAGATGTTAAGAACATGATGCAGGATGTCTTGGAAATAGTTTTTTACACACGATTTCTTACAACCTAGGCTATCACTATTCATCCAAGTATCAAGAATGAGTTAGTTAAGCACATTCAAGTATTTAGAATTGAATTAAATTAAATAAAGCAATATTGGAACGAAAAAATACTTCAATAAATCAAAACAAATTCCTAACAATATTCAACATAAGCTACACCATAGACCTTAAGGAAAATTAGTTCATGGTGACACGATCAAAGAATGATCTGAACGGACTAAAATCCATGAATATAAAACTTAAAAAAATTATTTTAAACCAACGAGAGTTCAAGGGAATAAAGATAAGAAGGAAAAATTGTGATTGATTATGGCGTGAACAGTGGTTAAAGCGCTTCTTCTACGAAATCTAATTCTCTCCCAAGCTTTTTCCTAGACAAGCAACATCTCAAAAATTCCAAACTAAAATAAGAGTCAAGATGTGTTTTATGTGACTCTAATTCATTTACATAGGTTTCAAATGAATTTTCGGAGCCATATGGGCCACATGGATTATTGGAAATGTTGCCCACATAAGTGCATTATAATAATTACTTTCAAAGGTATTATTGTAATTACTTAAATATTACTATTAAATGAAATATAAAGATATAATCGATGATAGAAAACAATAGTTGCAAACATTTATTAACAACAACATTCGAGTTATCCATAACCCTCTGCACTAACTGAGATTATATCTCTACATATGATGTGAGAAATATAATGTTTGAATAGATCTAGGATAAATAAAAGATTATCGATTCTAGCAAGCGGCGGCATATAAAAATTTCTTTAAAAACTCGTAAAACGTTTTTACTACCTAGACAAAGTGCATGAGCGTATAATTTAAATTTTTAAAACTACTTTGAGTTTTCACTCGGTTTCAACCTCGTTAAAAGCTTGAGCGTTGAGAAGCCTTTGGAAAGGTTGAATCACTCGTCTCCCCACTAAGCTTGCCTCCCTCGAGTCTTCTTGAACCTGTGAGTAGCCACGAACGTTTCTACCACTAGAGTCTGTTGAGTATAGCTAGGATTTAGTGTGTGGGCATTTTAAACACTATGACTCAAGGACTTGTCTTAGAGCCAAAGAGCTAAAACAAAATGCTAGGTCTAATGAGGACCTAGGTGCCAAAACAAAAGAATAAGAAAAGAGAGAGAGAGAGAGAGAGAGAGAGAGAGAGAGAGAGAGAGAGAGAGAGAGATAGATATATATATATATATAAAGAGAGAGAGAGAGAGAGGCGGCAAGGGTTAGAGAGAGAAGCTCTCAATCTCTAAAACTTGTGTGTTGTGAATTGTGAATGAGGTGGGGTATTTATAGGAGGAGAGTTTGCCTTGAAAAGGTAAATTCCTCTTTTCTATAGAATATCACATATTCATGATCGAATCCTTGTTTCCACTTTTCCCACTTGGACGTCCAACATGTGTCATCAAGGCACTTGGATTTGTTTCCTCATTTGTTTTGCCTCTCTCTTGCCGCTCACTTTTCTTCCTCATGGAGCAAATTTGTTTCCTCTTTATCTTTTGGCATGTATATTTATACATCAATGTACAAATAATTCTCTTTCTCTGGATGGTATGCACGGTTTTGGCCTTCTAGAACAAGCTTCTAGATATTTCTTTATTTGTTCATGACAATATAAGAAAAACCCATTTAGATTTTCACATAAAATTCCATGAAATGAAATTCAATCCTCAAGGCCTAATTCACTTAAGTTGGCCGTGTGAATAAATTCATTGTCATTGTAAAAAAACTTATTTATTGACATTCATATCATCTTATGTCCTAATGGAAAAAATTACCCTTTAGACAATTTTCGTAAAGCTTGTCTAGTTCAACATTTGAACTTGTTTTGACTTAGCTTCTAGTTTAACTAATCCTACTCTAATGACATGGATTCACATGAACAAAGCTTGAGCTAGCATACTTGGACTCAAAAGTTCATAAAACTTTTCCAAGTTCTAGCTTAATGTCAACTGATTCTACTAAAGAATTGACACTAAAATCTCTTGGTTCAAATGAATATATTTTCTACTCAAGAATTCTACTTAATTGTGATGAGTGGATCCATTGAATATTATCTATGTTTACCCTTCATGAATATCATCAACTAGATAAGATTTACAAATTTACCATTTTACCCTTCTAGTTGTTATTTCCTCAACTCCTTTGTCGCTTGTGAATAAGTTAGAAACAATGTATTGACGAGGAGCTAACAAGTCACATTGATTCATCCAAAAGAGTCATGACTCAATTTGGACACTGACCAGTTCATTTATTCACATTCCAAGGGACAAAGCATGAGGTGATATACAATGCATTTTAGCAATCTTGTACATGAATTCCATATCTATGAGATATTCACAAAGTTGTTCATGACATCTTCTTAACTTATTACTTCACCAATAAGTCTTGTCTATATCACATAGTGAATCTAGAACTCTGATTTTCTCAAATGAGAATACGTAAGTTATATCTTCACCAATAATTCAATACCTTCAGAAGATATCTAGAAGATTTATAGAGTCTCCAACTCTTAATCCCCCATAACCAGACATCATAGATTCTCCTAACAATCGTACTTAGATCAATAGTCCTTTGATCCTTAGATTGCGAATATACTGTTTTAAGCAAACCATGAAGAGTTTGTTCATGAAAATCTATATTTGACTCTTCATTTGTTGTTAGGTTTGGTTAAGGACTAAAGACCATAGTTTATCATAAAGCTTCAAACAGACAGGAAGAATGAATGAAAGTTTCAACTTTTATTAATTATTCAGTAGTTACAAGCAAAAGTCTTCGTGAGACTTTATTACATCAAATATACATAAGTAATGACTACTACTCTTATTGTGGGCACCAATGCCAACATATAATTATCGGATAGAGCGCTTAAACTGGTTAGTTCTTAGTCTATGCCTGGTAGCTAGATAGGAAATCACATATGCAACTCGATGAAGACTGATTCTGTCAAGCGGGAGCATTTTGTATGGGTTACCATACATGACCTAGATAGATTGCAATTAAGTACATCGTTTAAGTGACTATTACAATGGACGTATCAAATGTTGTTAATGGTGCCCACAAGAAGAGTTGTAGTGTGTATTTATGTACATTTGATGTCATATAGTCTTACGAAGACTCTTGCTTGTAACTGCTTATTTATTAATAAAAGTTGAAACGTTCATTCAATCTTCCTTGTGTGAAGCTTTATGATAAAACCTTAGTCTTTTAGTCCTTAATCAAACTAAACAACTTACGAAGAGACAAATGTAGATTTGCATGAACAAACTCTTCGTAGTTTGTTTAAAACGATATATTCGCAATCTAAGGGTCAAAGGACTATTGACCTCAGTACGATTGTTAGGAGAATCTATGATGTCTGGTTATGGGGCATTGAGAGTTGGAGACTCTATAGTTCTTCTAGGTATCTTCCGAAGGTACTGAATTGACCAGTGCACTTCTAGAGACAAGATAAGAACAAACCATTTAACCTCTTATGTCCCGAAGTCACTACGTATGAATTGCATCGTGCTTACCTTAATCCTGAAATGAGACATGCCATTTCACACCTTACGTATTCTCATTTGAGAAAGTCAGAGTTCGGACTCACTATGTTATTCCGAACAAGGCCTATTGGTGAAGTACTAAGTTGTGAGAATGTCATGAGTAACTTTGTGAAGTTCTCATAGATATGGAATTCATGTACAAGATTGCTGAAATGCAATGCATATCACCTCATGCTTTGTTCCTTGGAGTGTGAATAAATGAACTGGCCAGTGTCCAAATTGAGTCTTGACTCTTTTGGATGAAACAATGTAACTTGTTAGCTCCTCGTCAATACATTGTTTCTGACTTATTCACAAGCGACAAAGGAGTTGAGGAAATAACATCTAGAAGGGTAAAATAGTAATTTTGTAAATCCCGACTAGCTGATGATATTCATGAAGGGTAAACACTGATAATATTATGTGGATCCACTCATTACAATTAGGTTGAATTCTTGAGTAGAAAATAAATTCATTTGAACCGAGAGATTTTCAGTGTCAACTCTTTAGTGGAGTCAGTTGACATTAAGCTAAACTTGGAAAAGGTTTTGTGAACTTTTGAGTCCAAGTGTTTAGCTCAAGCTTTGTTCATTTGGATCCATGAGGTCACTGTCACGAATCACATCGAGTAGGAATAGTTAAACTGGAAGCTAAGTCAAAACAAGAACGAAAATTGTCAAAAGGGTATTTTTGTCTTTTGAGACATAGGATGAAATGAATGTCAATAAATTTTTTGACATGGTCATTTGATGACATGCATCCACTTGGCCAAGTTGGTTTAATTGGGCCTTGTGGATTAATTTCATTTCATAAGAATTTTATTGAAAATTCTTAATGGGCCTTTTTCATGTTGTCATGAACAAATGGAAAAGCTTCTAGAAGGCCTTTCTAGAGTTGTTTTAGGCGCCCAACATACCCAAAGAAAGGGAGATTATTTTGTGCATAAATGTATCAAGACACTTGCCAAAAGAAAAAGACGAAACAAATTTCCTCTATGAGGAAAGTAGAATTTCGGCCAAATGAAGCAAGGAGAGAGCAAAGACTAAATGAGGAAATAAATCCAAGGCTTATTGAAGCCTATGTTGGACGTGCAAATCAAGGGAAAAAGGGGAAATAAGATTTCCTCATGAATGCTTGGAAAAAGAGGAAACTGCTTCTTTCCAAGGCCAACCCTTCTCCTATAAATAGGACCCTCATTCCTCTCATTCTATTCATTCCACATAAGTTAGAGATTGAGAGACTCTCTCTCTAGAACTTGTGGCCGATTTCTCCTCTCTCTCTCTAGTTATTTTTCGTTTTGTTTTGGCACCTAGGTCCTCATTTGACCTAGTGGTTTTAGCTCTTCGACTTTGAGACTTGTTCTCTAGTCGTCGTGTTTAAAAGTGCCCACACACTAATTCATTTTCTCTCGAGTGATTTAGTGATAGAAACTTTCGTGGTTGCTCGAGTTGCCGAGGAAGGAAGAGAGACGTGCTGCGAGGGGAGACGAACGTTGCAACCTTTTCCAGAAGCTTCTCAACGTTCAAGCTTCTAAAAGGGTTAGTAATCTTTTATGCTCATATTAGTTTTTATTTACATGTGCTTGCTCTTTGTCTAGGTTAGTAAAAACTGTTTTACTTGAAAAAGAAAATTTTTAAAATTCCGCCGCTTACCGAAGCGTTAAACTTTTTCTTAAACCCTAGATCGATTCCAGCAAATGGTATCAGAGCTATGGTCAAAGATATGCATGTACATGTCTTTAAAATTATGAGCTTGAAAATCGTCTTCGAAAGTTTACTAATTTTGTGACAAGTTAGAATTGTTTTTTTAGATTTTATTTTAATTTATTGCTCTTGCCTTTAAATTAAAAATCATGTTGTTTTTCTATGAGTTTGGGATGTTATTAAAACACATTAGAATCAGTTCTAAATTTTTTTATTTTTTATATTGAAAAACGTGTTTTAAAGGTTTGAGAAAATTTCGAGTAATTTTGTGACTAGTTATATTGCCTTGCTAGTTTCTTTTATTTACTTGAATCGTTTTATGCATGTAATTATTTCTTTTATACCATGTTATTAACTTGCTAATAAAACACAAATAAAAGCTTTAACAACCTCCTAAAACGTTCCGTTACACTCGATTCTTTTTCGCACCTAAAAAGGACCGAACTTTAATTATTTCCTTTTCTTTGAGCTGGAGTAAAACCCGCAGTAAAAGTAGCATAACTCTCTGCTCAAATATGGAAATTTAATGATTCTTCAATCAAATTAAAGGTCTGTCTGTCCTCTTTCCATTGCCACCGGTTTTGGGTCAAAAGGACATCGAAGCCGCCAGTTATGGTGATTTTACTCCGAGGTGCGCGGCTGTGCTGAAACTCCAGTTTTTTAGAATTCTGGATTTTCAGCCCCACTATCATGAGTTATAGAACTCTAATGAGAAAAATTTCTTGAGCGAAATTTTTTTTCATAAGATTATAAACATGATGTGTAAGATTAAAATGTTTTAATTTTTGAAAATTTAATTGAAATTGAATTTTTACAAAACTAGTTTGAATTTTGAAAAACCGTTTTCGTTTTCAAACTTGAAAATATTTTGTCATCCTAATCAAATAAGTTTTCAAAATGTTTTCAAAACTATATCTATATCACATATGTTCAAAATCTATATGCTCTTGAAAATTTGAGTGGGAGGTTTACTTGTAGACAAGCCGAAAAATGAAAAGATGTGTAATCTCAAACTTTCAAGTGTTCGAGTGAGTTGAAGTTCACACTTCCCTCATGCACTTTCCCGAAATAGAAAATAGGAAAAGATCCGAGTATGTCCCTTGTGCCTTTATGCACTAACACTGCTCTGAACATGAAAATATAGGATTCTTTTCTAGTTGTCCGCTCTATCGCTCTATAACTAGGAAAACCGTTTCCGAACTTATAAGAGTCGATGTACCAACTCCAAAAACTAAGTGGGAGGGTTATATTTGTTGTTTGTAACCCACGATCCCCAACACTAATGAAAAGTGAAATTGTCGCTAGACTAAGAGTCACCCTCGTGGCCCTCTCTTAAATGAGAGTACTCAAGGGCGCTTTGCACTGATCATTGCTCAATGAGCTAAATCCGAAAGTGAGACAATGAGACAAGACCTCCCCTCGGCGGATTGTTTTTCAAAGTCTATCTTTTGGGCTAAGTGGTTGGTTACACACTTAGACTCAATCCCTATTAATCTTCCATAGAGGCCCTGCGAAAGGATGTGAGTGATCAAACCAATTTAAAAGGTGACTAGTCAAAATTGGTGTATTGACATCTTGGCTAAGCATTAATGATGTGTCATTTACTTATAAATGGAGATTTTTTGCGGCCTTCCCTCGAAGGAGTAAATTATCGTTTGGTTTATAACACCTTTGGATTATATCAAATGTTTAAAAAATTAAATCCTAAACCAAAGACTAAATCATAAACTTGTTTCAACTTATGTAGGCAATATGTCTCTCAACCTTCTCTCGTTCATCCTTTCCTCGAACAAACTCGAAACCAAAAACTACGTTAATTGGAAACATAACCTCGACATAATACCTACCTTTAACAAGCACAAATGGGTACTCACCACCCCGTGTCCTCCTCTGACAAATGATGATTCAACTCAAGAGGACAAAGACGCCATGGCGGCCTGGCTCCGATCCGATGATATTGTGAGGTGCTATATCTTAGCATCAATGAACAATGTGTTACAACAACAACATCATGACGTCGAGTCTGCAGCCAACATGCTCTATAATCTCCTTGAGATGTTTGGAGGGCAAAGGCATCAAGCAAGGCAACATGCAGTCCGACAGTTTATGAACTGTCGCATGAAGGCTAGGACTCCTGTCAGGGACCATACGATGCTGATCGTTAGTTACCCGAATGAGATGGAAATCCTAGGATCAAAGATTGACGAGGAGACCAAAATAGATATGATATTGGAAACTCTCCCCGACTCTTTCGATACCTTCAAGCTGAACTACTCCATGAACAAGCTAAAGTACACCGTTACCGAGCTTATGAAGGAGCTACACACTGCTAAAAGTCTCACTAAGAGAAAGAGGAATCAAGGAGAGGCACATGCTACTGAGCACAAAGGCTCCGCCTCTAGAACTAAGAAGAGACCTCACAAGGCCGATAAAAAGAACTGTCCTGCAAAGGAACATAGTATTGTACTAGTTACCGAAGCATGCTTAGTAGCTGATAATGTATCAACGTGGATTCTTGACTCCGCTGCTACTAACCATTTTTGTTGTTCCTTGAATGGTTTCAAGAAAACCAAAAGCTTAGAGGAAGGCGAGTTCTATTTCAAATAGGGTGATGGGAGCCTGGTGTCTGCGAAGGCTGTAGGATCTGTGACGCTGTCTTTTAAAGACCGCACTTTAAACTTGAATAATGTTTATTTTGTTCCTACCTTTGGGAAGAACTTAATATCTGTTGCTCGTCTTCTTGAGCAAGATTATTGTTTAAAGTTCATTAAGAATGGAATTCGTATTTCGTTTCCTGATAATTCTTTTGTCACTGATGCATGTATGAAGAATTCTCTTTTCTACATCTATCCCACTCAATCTTCTCATTTAGACACCGAAATATCTAATTAGGGAGCCAAAGAGGATCAAACTTTTTGAATCCTCCGATCTAACAAAATCAACATACCTATGGCACTTAAGACTTGGTCATATCAGTCTAGATATGATTAAGAGACTTGTGAGGGATGGTCCACTCCAAACCTCTGCAATAGGTTCACTACCAACTTGTGAATCCTGCATAGAAGGAAAAATGACTAAGCGACCTTTCTCCGATAAGGGTCGAAGAGCCACTGAGTTGCTGGAACTAGTACATTCTGATGTATGTGGTCCGCTCAGCGAACAGGCACATGGGGGATACGAATACTTCGTTACCTTCACCGATGATTACTCGCGATATGGTTTTTTCTATTTGCTCAAACACAAATCCGAGACCTTTAACGTATTTAAGGTCTTTAGGGCTTTAGTGGAAAAGCAAACTGGCAAAGTGATCAAAACACTTCGATCTGATCGAGGTGGTGAGTATATCTCTGGAGAGTTCGATGACTTTCTTAAAGAAGAAGGAATCGCTTCTTAGCTTACCGCACTTGGCACACCTCAACAAAACGGAGTGTCAGAGAGAAGAAACCGAACTCTTATGGAGATGGTTAGATCAATGATGAGTTACTCATCACTCCCTCTTTCCTTTTGGGGATATGCCCTCAAAACAGCCGCTTATATTCTGAACCAAGTTCCGTCCAAAACGGTTCCTGGTACTGCTTATGAACGATGGACTGGCCGTAAAGTAAATCTGGGTCACATCCAAATTTGGGGTTGCCCTGCACACGTGCTAAGGAAAAAGACTAGCAACTTGGCTAGTAGGTCAGAATTGTGCTTGTTTGTGGGATATCCAAAGGAAACCAAGGGTTTCATCTTCTATAGTCCCGAGGACGATAAGACTTTCGTTAGCACGAATGCTCGTTTCCTTGAGGAGGACTTTATGAAAGATGCAAAACCTAGAAGCAAAATTGTGCTTGAAGAAAAGTTGGGTGAAGAAGCTTCTACCTCATCTGTAAGAACTTTTCTTACCCCAACTGAAACACAACCTAACTCTTCAGAATCTCGTCAAGTAGTACTTCGACGTAGTGGGATGGCTACTCAAAAGCCTGACATGTACATGTCTTATGGAGACTCTCTCGTAGCCGTCTCTGACATGGATGATCATGTTTCCTATAGCCAAGCGATGGCTTGTTCTGAATCAAACCTTTGGCTTGACGCCATGAAAGTTGGGATGCACTCGATGTATGTCAACAAAGTCTGGAAACTTGTAGACCTTCCTGAAGGGATTAAACCTGTAGGGTGTAAGTGGATATACAAGAAGAAAAGGGGTCCTGATGGGAACGTCGAGACGTTCAAAGCATGACTTGTGGCGAAGGGTTATACCCAACAAGAAGGGATTGACTATGAAGAAACCTTCTCGCCAGTCGCGATGCTTAAATCCATCCGCATACTCCTATCCATAGCTGCAGCTCTCGACTATGAGATCTAGCAAATGGATGTCAAGACAGCCTTCCTGAATGGCAATCTTGACGAGCGTATTTACATGGCTCAACTAGACGATTTCGTGGAAAAAGGTCAAGAGACCAAGGTTTGTGAGTTGCTTAAGTCCATTTATGGATTAAAGTAAGCATCTAGGTCATGGAATATTAGATTCGATGAAACTGTAAAGAGCTTCGACTTTGAACAGTCAATAGATGAGCCTTGTGTTTACAAGTTAATACACGAAGGCAAAGTTGTGTTTCTATTACTATATGTCGATGGTATATTACTCATAGGTAACGATGTGGGTAAGTTATCTGAGGTTAAGGTCTGGCTGGCAAAGCAATTCGATATGAAGGATCTAGGAGAAGCCGCGTACATTCTGGGGATCCAAATCTTTCGAGATAGGAAAAACCGGACACTGTCGCTCTCTCAAGCATCTTATATTGATAAGGTAATGGATCGCTTCTCGATGCAAGATCCAAGAAGAGCTAAACACCCTTTAGGCATGGAGTTTCACTCTCTAAGGACCAGTCTCCCAAGACTGCACAAGAGATTGAAGATATGAGGAAGATTCCTTACGCCTCTGCTATAGGAAGCCTCATGTATGCTATGCTTTGCACTAGACCTGACATCTGTTTCGCTGTTGGCGTAGTTAGCCATTTCCAATCCAACCCTGGACCCGAGCACTGGATTACTGTTAAGCATGTTCTTAAGTACCTTCGAAGAACTAAGAACTTGATGCTTACATACTCAGACACTGACCTGACTATTACGGGATATACCGACTCCGATTTTCAAGCGGATAAGGATTCCAGGAAATCCACTTCGGGATCTGTGTTCATCCTTAATGGTGGAGCTATTGTGTGAAGGAGTATCAAGCAATCTTGCATTGCTGACTCCACAATGGAAGCAGAATATGTGGCTGCTTGTGAAGCATCCAAAGAGGCTGTATGGCTTAAAAAATTCCTTAAGTATTTGGAAGTTGTTCCAAACGTCGACGAGCCCATGACCCTTTATTGTGTTAATAGTGGGGCTGTCGCTAATTCAAAGGAACCTTGAAGCCATAAGCTCTCTAAGCATATTGAGAGGAAATACCATTTCATTCGAGAGATCGTGCAGCGCGGAGACGTGGAAGTGAAGAAGATCTCAACGGTGGACAACCTAGCAGATCCATTCACAAAGGCCCTAGCGAACAAGGTCTTCGACCAAAATCGAGAGGGATTAGGCATGAATGACTACACACATCTTCTTTGAGTCAAGTGGGAGTTTGTTGTGAATGGTGCCCACAAGAAGAGTTGTACTGTGTATTTATATACATTTGATGTCATATAGTCTTACGAAGACTCTTGCTTGTAACTGCTTATTTACTAATAAAAGTTGAAACGTTCATTCAATCTTCCTTGTGTGAAGCTTTATGATAAAACCTTAGTCTTTTAGTCCTTAAACAAACTAAACAACTTACGAAGAGACAAATGTAGATTTGCATGAACAAACTCTTCGTAGTTTGTTTAAAACGATATATTCGCAATCTAAGGGTCAAAGGACTATTGACCTCAGTACGATTGTTAGGAGAATCTATGATGTCTGGTTATGGGGCATTGAGAGTTGGAGACTCTATAGTTCTTCTAGGTATCTTCCGAAGGTACTGAATTGACCAGTGCACTTCTAGAGACAAGATAAGAACAAACCATTTAACCTCTTATGTCCCGAAGTCACTACGTATGAATTGCATCGTGCTTACCTTAATCCTGAAATGAGACATGCCATTTCACACCTTACGTATTCTCATTTGAGAAAGTCAGAGTTCGGACTCACTATGTTATTCCGAACAAGGCCTATTGGTGAAGTACTAAGTTGTGAGAATGTCATGAGTAACTTTGTGAAGTTCTCATAGATATGGAATTCATGTACAAGATTGCTGAAATGCAATGCATATCACCTCATGCTTCGCTCCTTGGAGTGTGAATAAATGAACTGGCCAGTGTCCAAATTAAGTCTTGAATCTTTTGGATGAAACAATGTGACTTGTTAGCTCCTCGTAAATACATTGTTTCTGACTTATTCACAAGCGACAAAGGAGTTGAGGAAATAACAGCTAGAAGGGTAAAATAGTAATTTTGTAAATCCCGACTAGCTGATGATATGCATGAAGGGTAAACACTGATAATATTATGTGGATCCACTCATTACAATTAGGTTGAATTCTCGAGTAGAAAATAAATTCATGTGAACCGAGAGATTTTCAGTGTCAACTCTTTAGTGGAGTTAGTTGACATTAAGCTAAACTTGGAAAAGGTTTTGTGAACTTTTGAGTCCAAGTGTTTAGCTCAAGCTTTGTTCATTTGGATCCATGAGGTCACTGTCACGAATCACATCGAGTAGGAATAGTTAAACTGGAAGCTATGTCAAAACAAGAACGAAAATTGTCAAAAGGGTATTTTTGTCTTTTGAGACATAGGATGAAATGAATGTCAATAAATTTTTTGACATGGTCATTTGATGACATGCATCCACTCGGCCAAGTTGGTTTAATTGGGCCGTGTGGATTAATTTCATTTCATAAGAATTTTATTGAAAATTCTTAATGGGCATTTTTCATGTTGTCATGAACAAATGGAAAAGCTTCTAGAAGGCCTTTCTAGAGTTGTTTTAGGCGCCCAACATACCCAAAGAAAGGGAGATTATTTTGTGCATAAATGTATCAAGACACTTGCCAAAAGAAAAAGACGAAACAAATTTCCTCTATGAGGAAAGTAGAATTTCGGCCAAATGAAGCAAGGAGAGAGCAAAGACTAAATGAGGAAATAAATCCAAGGCTTATTGAAGCCTATGTTGGACGTGCAAATCAAGGGAAAAAGGGGAAATAAGATTTCCTCATGAATGCTTGGAAAAAGAGGAAACTACTTCTTTCCAAGGCCAACCCTTCTCCTATAAATAGGACCCTCATTCCTCTCATTCTATTCATTCCACATAAGTTAGAGATTGAGAGACTCTCTCTCTAGAACTTGTGGCCGATTTCTCCTCTCTCTCTCTAGTTATTTTTCGTTTTGTTTTGGCACGTAGGTCCTCATTTGACCTAGTGGTTTTAGCTCTTCGACTTTGAGACTTGTTCTCTAGTCGTCGTGTTTAAAAGTGCCCACACACTAATTCCTTTTCTCTCGAGTGATTTAGTGATAGAAACTTTCGTGGTTGCTCGAGTTGCCGAGGAAGGAAGAGAGACGTGCTGCGAGGGGAGACGAACGTTGCAACCTTTTCCAGAAGCTTCTCAACGTTCAAGCTTCTAAAAGGGTTAGTAATCTTTTATGCTCATATTAGTTTTTATTTACATGTGCTTGCTCTTTGTCTAGGTTAGTAAAAACTGTTTTACTTGAAAAAGAAATTTTTTAAAATTCCGCCGCTTACCGAAGCGTTAAACTTTTTCTTAAACCCTAGATTGATTCCAACATCAAATCACAAATGATGGTCAGTGTGCATCAACCTGAATCCTGAGTTGCTCTTGAAAATCAATGTTATTTACTACGGATCTTTGTTTTTATTTGTGCATAGCTACAACGACGCTTATATCACTACAAGAAAAATGAGTATCATCAACTACTTTGTAGTCGTAGATACCATCAAAATAAGTCGCTTTTCCTCAATAGAGTGTAAATTGGCGACTACATTTGGGGAGAGAAAGCTATGAAAACTCTGAAACTTCAAAATATTAACCATAATTTTTTTTTTAAAAAAAGTGATGGACAACATTGAGGCTTTATGCGGAAAAGAGCAATGTTACGAATGAAAGCCCGAGAGTCACGATACCATCAACAATAAAAACCAACAACAATACATATGCTTGTACACTATCACCAAAATATTTTTAAAATATACAATATCTGTTTGCAGCAAATGTTAATGATATTAATAATATTTAGGGGAGACAAGTTTGGCAATATTGAACAACTACACATTTCATTAAAAAATCCACTGAAATAATACAAGTCCAGAAAAAACACAAGCACATGCAAAAACACATGCACACAAATACACACACAACCATGTCCACAATTACAACTACAAGTCACAAACAAAAACTACCTGTTGCGAGGCCCGGCTCGAACTTCGGTTAATGAAACATTGAACGACAAAAGACAGTCTAACTCCACAAAAAAATCTAGAGAGAGAGAACTGCATGAAAAATGATCCGTCTAGTGTTTTTTTCTCGACAAAGGCGAGCTACCCTTATCCGGGTTGAAGCGAGGAGAATGCAATAGGCTTGAAGATGTTCTTTCGGAGAAGGAGGGGTTTCCAAATGTCCCTATGTTTGGTGATTGGATATCGGCAAATTCGAAGGTTGAATGTTGTTTTTTCGGCGGGGGGCATAAACATTACCAGGTAAAGCGAAAACTTCAAAAGGAACGTTTCTTCTGATGCTCAGGTGAGAACGACGATTAGTGGGCTTAGGGGAGCATTGACCAAATCTTGTCAATTCACTGAAGCATTTGTAGAATGCGACTTCTGACACTATGGGTGAGACGTCAACTCATGCGACTGCAAACCATAGGGATATTTGTTTCCATTTTGGTGCTTCACATACTCTGATCCCTCTAGGGATGATTGTCCCGAACCCTAATTACTCACTTGGAAGCGTGCCTTGTACTACACGTACCTGGAGTAGAGATGGAAAGAGATTTGGGCCGAAACAGAGTTTTGAGCCCAAGATGGCCAAATTAAGTCTTAGTGCACCCAAAATCCCAGTTAGGTCGGCACTTGTGAATTCTAGCGACGTGGGCTTGGTGAATATCCCATTGGTAGCATCGTCCTTGACTCCTCGTACGACCCGACAAAACGCGCAAGTGGGTCTCCCAGGTTTCCAGTATGGGGAAGGACTCCATGAGGTGGCAATCATATCAGGAGTGCTCAAAGATGTACGTGACTCTACCGATACTGGGAGCTAAATGTTTTATCCTATGACGAGGGCTCGGAACTGTTGGGACAAAGAAGACAATAGGGGATGTGGAAGAACCAATCTATATCACGCAAGCGATGCTCCTGATGATTATGGATGAAAATTGGAATGAAGAGACTGAGTCATACAACTGAGAATGGCAAGATCGAGGGGGGAATGGATTGAAGCCATCAATCGTCAAGCAGACCCGAACATATCGGCGGCCGGCCTCAGGCAGGCTGTCAAGAGCCATGAAAACACTCTGTTGGAAAATCCAAGGATTGGGAAATCCTCGGGCGATGGGCTGCTTACAAAAGTTGATTCGCGTGTGGAACTCGAACCTCATATTTCTTTCGGAAACGAAATTAAAGGGGGTAAGGGCAAATAGATTAAAGTGGATATTGAGATCTACGAACAATTTTGGTTTGAATTATGTTGGTCACAGTGGTGGGCTCTAAATACAGTCGAAATGGATATTGATGTGAGTATTCGGAGCTATAACAAGGGCCACATTGATGCGAATATGGTTAATTGATATTGGTGGTGTTTCACCGAGTTCTATTTTTAGGCCGATGAGGCACAATGCCATATCTCATGGGAAATACTAAGGAGGTTGAAGATGAGGCGTGGTTATGCGTTGTGGACTTCAACGAAGTATTAGTTGACTTTGATGTGAGTCAAGCCAAAAGACGGGCGAGTGACATGACTCAATTCGGAGAGACTCTAGAGGAGTATGAGCTATGCGATCTTAGGTTTCATGGCGAGTTACTCACCTGGGACAACAATCTTGAATGGGAAGATAATGTACAGAGCAGACTCGATAGGGCGTACCAATCGGGGGTGGAGAACTCTCTTTATGGCTGAGTTTGTGGAGGTCTTTGATTTATGGGGCTCGGACGACAAAGTCATTCACATTTCATCGAAAGTGAGGGCCTCACCTTCCAATGTCTTAAAACGATGGATGAGGTAGGCCTTCGAGCCGAGGTGGCTCACTCACCCGTAGTGGTTTTGCAGTAGCCAACCAGAGCAAATCTAGGAGTGAGAGAAAGAACGGGCCCAAGAAGGTGAAAGAGAGAGATGCGGCAGAGAATCCCATACAGTAGAGCAAAACAGATTGATGAATCGGACTAAGAAAGAGAGAGACCGTGAGATAGAGATAGAGAGAGGGAGTGATTGAGATAGAGAGAGAGAGAGAGAGAGAGAGAGAGAGAGAGAACAACAAAGAGTAGTTATATAAGAGCATAGTGGCACCGTTGTCTCGCACGGCTGCAGGTGGTCGGAGGGAAAGGGTCATCGCAAGGAGGGTCCCGTCGGAGAGAATTAGGGTTTTGGGTGGAGAGAAGGATTCAATTAGAGACATAAAAAGCGGCGTGGTCTCGAATGGCTCGGTGGTGGCGGCTTGGTCAGAGAGAGAGAGAGAGAGAGAGAGAGAGAGAGAGAGAAAATGGGGCGTGGTCTCAGCCGGTTTTCAGAGAAAGAAAGAGGCGGCGAAAGTGGTGAGTATGAAATAATCGAAGAAGAAGAAGAAGAAGAAGAAGAAGAAGAAGAAGTATTCAAATTGAATTTGATTTAGATTTTGGATGCAACATTAGAAGCGATAAAGTCGCATCCAAAACTTGATCAAACTTAAAAGGGTGGAATATAGCAACGTCAAATAATGACTGAAATAACATTGGATAATTTATCCCGCTGAAAATTTTTCAACATTTGGATGCGTAGAAGTCGCATCCAATATAATTTTATACTTTTGGATGCGACTTTGTCGCATGCAAAGGCTACATATCCCACTTAAATTAACTTAATTTTATTGAAGCTCAGTGATAACAATGTGGATTCGACATGTTGCATCCACATTGTATTTAGATGCGATTTTGAATTAGACTTATCCCATCCAAAAGTGAGCCACATCTAAAAGCCAAATTTGTGCTAGTGGTATCTATTAATTTTAAGCTAAAAAAATATATGTGAATGTGTGATTAACTACATAAGAAATACTACTGAAACAACCATTCCTTATAAATTTATTCAATGTTTTATTAATCTCTCAGAAGAACCGAATAAAACTCAACTCATCAACTCAAGTTCTTGTACCAAGGTCGTGGTAGGATAGATGAATTTATCACCTTGTGTCAGCTATATGAGAGTTGTTAATGTGATTTCTCGGATAAAATTCACGAGACACATGTCGGGGTGCGATCTTGCGATTTCTCACTTTTGGGTTCTTGGAGTCACGTTTCTACGGATCTTGGGAAAGTGGCGAAGGTTTGCTTCCTTATGAGAGCTCTTTGGATTGGTGATATCTTCCCTTTGTCTTCCTCGTGGTGTTGTCCTCGTCCCCTCCTTGTGGTCTCTTTGTCATCTTCAATATCCTCGTCGGACTCGTCTTTTCATTATCTTATCTTCGTGTTTAAAGTGAGGAAGTAGAGAGAGAGAGTGTGTGTGTGGAAGAATAATTTGACGTTGTTTTGCCTAGGTAGAGAATGATCTACCCAAAAGTGGTGAAAATTAGGGTATTTATAGGGTTTTTAGTGTGCAAGGTCAAGGTCATGCATGTGGGGCCCACTTGGTCGGAGGGGTCCTTCGATATTTTTGGATTCTGGCATAGGGGTCCTACGATTTTGGGAGTCCTAGCGAAGAGATCCTCTGGTTTTTGACATTCTGACGGAGGGATCTTCTGATTTCGGGACCTTTGGCGAATGGATCATCTGGTTTTGGGAGTCCTGGCGGAGGGATCCTTTGGTGGAGAGGTCCTTTGGTCTTGAGATTTTGGCGAAAAGACATTTTGGTTCCTCGATCTTTGGCAGAGAGGTCCTTTGATCTTGAGATTTTACCACACACTAACTAGGGTCACTATGATCGTCGTCACACTGAGACTTAATCTAAATCTTGATGTGGTCACCGACTTCTAGGTTTTATTACCGAGTTCTTTGACTCATTCTTGAATGGCTACTTAAAGATGCCTAAATACTTATGTCTTGAGAATTCGAGATATAATATGACAGGGAAGTGATTCCAAAATTGATTGATTGTTCTTGTGCACACCCTTTCGTAGTAAGTACATACGAAAAAATCTTCCACTAAAGAAGCAACGATGCTTAGGGCTTGTGTATATTAAGAAAGGTATAACAAAATAATCGACCACTCTCGTACGAGTTTAACTTGGAGGATTAAGCTCATGAACCAACTATATCAACTACCACTTTTACGATGAGTAAAACATAATTCTAGTAATAAGAAGAGTGCATTCTCAGCTCATGTTGTGGGGTGACTCCGAGATTGACGAATCGTTTAATTATGATAAAGGACTTTTTCATCTATTTACTCAGATTTGTAGGAGCTTCTGTTACTAGGTTCATAGTCCCCGATTCGGGTCTGATAAAGATGCATAATAACGCTCAAGTAATAATAAGAATTATTGTTTACAATCTCACAGCTGTAAAAGAATAATAATGATTGAGATATTATCTCTCCATTAAATAAGGAAATAAAATATTATCCTTAATAATCTCTCATTAGTTTCCTAATATCTAGGAGAGAATAATGGTTGAGATATTCTATCATCATTAAATAAGGAAATAAGATATTTTCCTTTTATTCTCTCATAACTAGTTTCATTAAATCTAAGAGGAAAACAAGGAAATATACTATCTAGATTCTGATCTAATAGTTGAGAAAAAAAAAGTATTATTAATAGTCAAAGATCAAATGGTTCATAATTGACTACATAGTAGAAATGAGTAAATGCTTTCCTAAAATATCTCTTTCCTACCACTATAAATAGGAGCAAGGGAGGACACAAAAAACATACAAAAAAAGCAAAATTTTCACCCCCTCTCTCTCTCCTTGGAGGTCAAATTTTTGCGCTCTCTCTCTTTCTCTCTTGGAATTCATTATTCCAATCCAAAAAACACGATCACGACCCAAACTCCTAATTCAATGATCGTTGTGAGATAACGAAAGAGCCTACACTATATTCTTTATTCAGCCGAAGATTACGGCTTTGAAGACTACGGCGTCATCCTTGGAGATCCAAATGGAGAAAATCCTACCGTCGTTCTCGAAGTTTCATAGTCAAGAAAGGCGATCCAGATTCAGAAAAACCTGAAGACTGAAGATTAGAGATTGAAGATCGAGTAATCGGAGCTCAGAATTGGTTCACTAAGAACTCGAACAAAGTTTTCAATAGCTGAACACCAAACAAGTAAGTATTTGAAAAATCCATTAGTCTCTTATGCATCGCTTGGTTAAAATTTCTCTCTACATGTTAGTATTCAATTAGCAAATCTAGATTATTTTTATAATCATTTCATTAATTAGCTCTAGTAGCGTATTATTCACAGTTATAGGGATAATAATTCCCAACAGTCCGGACCACAATAGATATGAATTTGAGTATTTCAGAGTCGTGCTCGTCCGAATCACAAAGGATCTAACTTTGTGCTTATGCTTAAGATGGTATCGTTCGACCATGAGGGGTCTGGTTTTGAGTGTTTTTAGGTCGTGTTCGTCCGGATCATAATCGATTTGACTTTAAGCTTTTTGGCTTGCTCGTCCAGACTACGAGGAGTAAGAAAGGTATGACTTTAAGCTTCTTGTAGTACTCGTTCAGACCATGATGAATCTGACATTGAGCTTTATTAGAGTCTTTCTCTCCGGAACACGAGTGATCTGACTTTGATCCTTTGTGGATCTTGGCTTGTCCAGGCCACGAAGGGTCTACCTTTGAGCTTCTTGGCATTCTCGTCTGAACCACGAGTGGTCTGACTTTGATCTTGTTGGCGAGCTTGTTCGGACCACTATGGGGTCTGATTTTGAACTGTTTTAGGAGCGTTGTTCGTTCGGACAACAATGGTTGTAACTTTGAGTTTGTTGGCATGCTTCTACGGATTACGATAGGTCTGACTTTTAGCTTTTTTGGAGTACTCATTCGGATCACGAGGGGTTTGACTTTGAGCTTTTTTTTTAGTCTTGCTCATCCGGACCACGAGGGGTCTGACGTTGAGCTTTTTGGCGTTCTCGTTCGGACCACGAGGGTTCTAACTTCAAACTTTTTTTCTTGCTCGCCCGTACTGTAAGGGGTTTTAGTTTGGGCATCATTTTTATAATTTTTTCTTTCATAAGAAAAATGTTAACTTTTCATTGATAATTCTCTCCAGCTTGTGGATTACAAAAGTTTTTCCCTCTTTGGTATTAAGAAACGTGGTGTTTGAATGGAACGATCTAGAAATAAGGCGGGCAAAATAGGAGACGATGTAGAGACTCGGATGTTCATATGGGTCTTACCCTTGATTTGGGGCTCATCAGGTGACAATGTTTAGAGCGGCGTTCTTCTTTGAGTTTTGTGGTCGTTCTCTTCATCGTTGGTGGTGATGACCCGTCGACTTGTCGAGGCTCAGGTGTTGTTGACCATTGTGAGGACGAACTCTTTTAGTTTTCCATGTTGGATCAAGGGTCGATTTGTGTATTCAGGTTGTGGCACTCGGAAGTATGTCCATCGGACTCATGGAAGTCATAGTACTTGGCACGGTCCAGCTTGATATGGTCTCCTTAAAGGGTACGGGGGAGAAGAACATTTTTGCAGGCCAGCGCTAGGATTCTCTCGGGTTTGACGTTCAATGTGGTGAAGTTCGAGTGGTCTCAAAACTTTTGTACTAGGAGATGCTTATGGTTGGTTGGGGGACAGCTAGTGGGGTCGCGCACGTCTTCTTTCTTTTACATCCGTCATGCTCGTCTTCTTCCCTTAGATGGCTTCCTCGTTCGTTAATCTTACGGCTATTGAGTTATTACTCAAATGAGATGTGTTATGTGGCCAGGGCCATGAGTTTCATCATGGTCGCTGGCCTTTGCTTCACCAACAATATTAGGAAGTTGTCGGTCTGAAGTCCATTAGTGAAAGTGAAGGCAGCGTCGTTGACGTCATAGTCATCCAAATTATTTTACACCTCGATGAAACGGTTCAAGTAACAATAGAGTGACTCGTTTCTCTTTTGCCCGATTGATATGAGATAAAATTTCTCCTTCCTTTGCACTCGCGAGGCTGTTAAGCACGTGAGGAACCTCTCTTGGAGATCTTCGAATGACTGGATCGACCTCATCCCTAATCTTTGAACCACTCGAATGCGGTTCCTGCGAGTGTAAGGCAAAATGCCGAGCACATGGTCGAGGGTGACTGTCCTTTCATCCTCATGTTTGTCTTATACTGGCTGATATGGTAGAGCAGGTCACTACTCCCGTCGTATAGTGGCATGGTAGGCGGGCAAAAGTTTCCCACAACATCATCGGCGCATATACTAGCGGTGAACGGTGAAGACACACCCTCGATCATGCTCTTTACGACCGGAATTCAAGTTTGTGCAGCGTTTAGCTCTCTAATCTCTTTTCTTAATTTATTCAACATGTTAGATAGTTCGTCATTTGTGGCCTTAGTGGCAGTTGGTGCAAATCGGATGGTGCGTACTCTCTCGCTCGACGCTTGATCGATTAGAGTAGCATGCGGTGTGGGCGGCATCAACATCGTTATGGGGCAACCTCTTGTGGTTCATGTTGCTAGGGGGGAAAATTGGCGCCTTGGAATCTCCCGATGGGTGTTGCGGTGCTGTCTCAGGCCCATGTTGGGCTCTAGGTATCCTAGCGACCTCTTACGTCAGGGCGACAATAACCTCATTATGTCTCTGTTGTCCGTTTCCTCCTTTTCTTGTCCCAATCGTTCAAAAGCAAACCGTCGTGAGTCGGTCCTTGCTCCCACGGCAGAGGGAGCGGCCTGAGGTATGTTGACACATTGTTGAGGGCACGGGTTCCTGTGTCTCTCGATTTGGTCGACTCTTGAGCCCTACGGCTCTTCAACTTCCACGCGTTGATCTTGCTCTCGGGAGGTCCTCCGTTCTGCTTAGTTGTGGTACTGGATGTCTCAGATACTTGGGCCAGGTGCGTCGTCTTGGTCGCCTTCATTTATAAGTTCTTCGTTGAGTCTTTTCCCTTCCTCGCGCCTTTGACCACTCGACTAGACGTCTCACAAGCGCTTCTTTCTTGCTTGAGCAACCCTCTCTGGAAAACTCACTTGTCAGTTGGAAAAGGTTATTCTTGAGGCGTTCCATCCGGTTGTCCCACACAATGAAGATGGTGGTGAGGGCGAGGTTTGTCATGCTGACGACACTTGGATGTGGCGGTTGGTGTTGCTTGCTGCCGGGGCGACATTTGCCGGTGAGACTTCTTTTGGCGGTGGGGTCATATCGACTTGGGACATGCTTGGCTTGAGTTCGGGATCGTGTGTGAAGTGCTACGCTCTTCGCCCACCGGGAGGTGTTGCTCTCGGATAAGGCCGCACAATTCGACATCTTATTGAAGAGTTTCTTACATCGTCTTAAGATCATTGCCAAAAGGGTTCCTCCAGTCTTGAGACTTTTGGCAAATGATTCTTCCGGTTATGATGATTTCGCAAAGTATTTTTTCGGTCTTGAAGCTTTTGCGGAGGATTCTTCCGATTATGATTATTCGACAGAGTAGTCCTTCGGTCTTGAAACATTCGACGGAGGCTTCTTCTAATTATGATGATTTGGCGGAGTAGTCCACCTGTCTTGAGACTTTTGGCAGAGGATTTTTGCGGTTATGATGATTTGGCGGAGTAGTCCACCTGTCTTGAGACTTTTGACGGAGGATTCTTCTGGTTATGATGATTTGGTGGAGTAGTCTATGTTGTCAATAGTGCCCACAAGAAGAGTAGTAGTCATTACTTATGTATATTTGATGTAATAAAGTCTCACGAAGACTCTTGCTTGTAACTGCTAATAATTAATAAAAGTTGAAACGTTCATTCATTATTCATTGTCTGTTTCACCTTTATGATAAACTATAGTCTTTAGTCCTTAAACAAACCTAACAACAAATGAAGAGTCAAATATAGATTTGCATGAACAAACTCTTCATGGTTTGCTTAAAACAGTATATTCACAATCTAAGGATCAAAGGGCTATTGATCTCAGTATGATGGTTAGGAGAATCTATGATGTGTGGTTATGAAGCATAGAGAGTTGGAGACTCTATAGTCATCCTAGGTATCTTCTGAAGGTACTGGATTGACCAGTGCACTTCTAGAGACACTGTAAGAACAAACCATTTAACCTATTATGTCTCAGAGTCACTATGTATGCATTGCAGCATGCTTACCTCAATCCTGAAATGAGACATGTCATTTCATAGCTTACGTATTCTCATTTGAGAAAGTCAGAGTTCTAGATTCACTATGTGATATAGACAAGACCTATTGGTGAAATACTAAGTTATGAATATATCATGAACAACTTTGTGAAGATCTCATAGATATGGAATTCATGTACAAGATTGCTGAAATGCAATGTATATCACTTCATGCTTTGTTCATTGGAATGTGAATAAATGAACTGGCCAGTGTCCAAATTGAGTTCACTGTTTTGGATGAATCAATGTGAATTGTTAGCTTCTCATCAATACATTGTTTCAAACTTATTCACAAGCGACAAATGAGTTGAGGAAATAGCAACTAGAAGGATAAATAGTAATTTTGTAAATCCCATTTAGTTGATGATATTCATGAACGGTAAACATAGATAATATTCAATGGATCCACTCATTACAATTAAGTAGAATTCTCAAGTAGAAAATATATTCATTTGAACCGAGAGATTTCAGTGTCAACTCTTTGGTGGAGTCAGTTGACTTTAAGCTAGAACATGGAAAAGGTTTGTGAACTTTTGAGTCCAAGTATGCTAGCTCAAGCTTTTTTCATTTGGATCCATGAGGTCACTACCACAAGTCATTAGAATAGGATTAGTTAAACAAGAAAGATAAGTCAAAACAAGTTCAAATGTTGAACTAGACAAGTTTTACGAAAATTGTCTAAAGGGTAATTTTGTCCTTTTGGACATAGGATGGTATGAATGTTAATAAATAAGTTTTTTTGATATTGTCATATGATGACAATGAATCAAGTCCACACTGCCACATTAAAGAATTGGGCCTTAGGGATTGATTTTCATTTCATGGAATTTCATGTGAAAATTCTACATGGGCGTTTCTTATGTTGTCATGAACAAATAAAGAAACATCTAGAAGCTTGTTCTAGAAGCCTTAAAACCGTCCAACATCAAGAGAGAAAGAGAATTATTTTGTGCATTGATGTATGAAGATACTTGCCAAAAGAAAAAAGAGGAAACAAATTTCCTCCATAAGAAAATGAAGTGGGCGGCCAAAGAGAGAGGCAAAGCAAATGAGGAAACAAATGCAAGTGCCTTGATAGCTTGTGTTGGACGTCCAAGGGGGGAGAGGAGGAAACAAGGATTTGCTCATGAATATGTGATATTCAATAGAAAAGAGGAAAATACTTTTTTAAGGCAAACCCTCCTCCTATAAATACCCCATCTCATTCACAATTCACAACACACAATTTTAGGGATTGAGAGCCTCTCTCTCTAGAAGTGTCCGCCCCCTCTCTCTCTCTCTCTAGCTCTCTTCTTGTTCTTTTGTTTTGGCACCTAGGTCCTCATTAGACTTAGCATTTTGTTTTAGCTCTTTGACTCCAAGACAAGTTCTTGAGTCATAGTGTTTTTAAGTGCCCACACACTAAATCCTAACATACTCGAAAGACTTGTTGGAATTGATCTAGGGTTTAAGAAAAAGTTTAACGCTTCGTTAAGCGGCGGAATTTTAAAAATTTTCTTTTTCAAGTAAAACGGTTTTTACTAACCTAGACAAAGTGCAAGCACATGTAAATAAAACTAATATGAGCATAATAAATTTACTAACCTCTTTAGAAGCTTGAACGTTGATGAGCCTTCGGAAGGTTGAAAACGTTCGTCTCCCTCGCAGCACGTCTCTCTTCCTTTCCTCGGCAACCACAAAAGTTTCTATCACTAAATCACTCGAAATAAAAGGAATTAGTGTGTGGGCACTTTTAAACACTACGACTTAAGAACGAGTCTTGAAGTTGCAGAGCTAAACTCTAGGTCAAATGAGGACCTAGGTGCCAAAACAATAAAACGAAATTGACTAGAGAGAGAGAGGAGAGGGGCGGCCACAAGGTCTAGAGAGAGAGGCTCTCAATCTCTAACTTATGTGGAATGAGAAAAATGAGAAGAATGAGGCTCTTATTTATAGGAGAGGTCTCACCTTCTATAAGGTAGTTTCCTGTTCTATAGAATATCACATATTCATGAGCCAATTTCCCTTTTTCCTTCTTCAGATTTTCGGCCAACATAGGCTTCAATAAGCCTTGGATTTGTTTCCTATTTTGTTCCATGCCTTGCCTTTTGACTCTCTCTTAGGCGCCTACTTCATTTCCTCTTAGGGGAAATTTGTTTCCTCTTTTTCTTTTGGAAAGTATCTTGATACATTTATGCACAAAATATTCTCTCTTTCTTTGGGTATTATGGGCGCCTATTTCAATCTAGAAGGGGCTTCTAGAAGCTCCTTCATTTGTTCATGACAACATGAAAAGGGCCCATTAAGAATTTACAAAAAAATTCTTATGAAATAAAATTAATCCACAAGGCCCAATTAATCTTATTTTGGCCGAGTGATGTTAAGTCATCAAATGACCTTGTCAAAAAAATTTATTGACATTCATTTCATGCTATGTCTCAAAAGACAAAAATACCCTTTTGACAATTTTCGTTCTTGTTTTGACTTAGCTTCCAGTTTAACTATTCCTACTCGATGTGATTCGTGATAGTGACCTCATGGATCCAAATGAACAAAGCTTGAGCCAAATACTTGGACTCAAAAGTTCACAAACCTTTTCAAAGTTTAGCTTAATGTCAACTGACTCCACTAAAGAGTTGACACTGAAAATCTCTCGGTTCAAATGAATTTATTTTCTACTCAAGAATTCAACCTAATAGTAATGAGTGGATCCACAGAATATTATCAGTGTTTACCCTTCATGAACATCATCAGCTAGTCGGGATTTACAAAATTACCATTTTACCCTTCTAGCTGTTATTTCCTCAACTCCTTTGTCGCTTGTGAATAAGTTAGAAACAATGTATTGACGAGGAGCTAACAAGTCACATTGTTTCATCCAAAAGAGTCAAGACTCAATTTGGACACTGGCCAGTTCATTTATTCACACTCCAAGGAACAAAGCATGATGTGATATATATTGCATTTCAGCAATCTTGTACATGAATTCCATATCTATGAGAACTTCACAAAGTTACTCATGACATTCTCACAACTTAGTACTTCACCAATAGGCCTTGTTCGGAATCACATAGTGAGTCCGAACTCTGACTTTCTCAAATGAGAATACGTAAGGTGTGAAATGGCATGTCTCATTTCAGGATTAAGGTAAGCACGATGCAATTCATACGTAGTGACTTCGAGACATAAGAGGTTAAATGGTTTGTTCTTATCTTGTCTCTAGAAGTGCACAGGTCAATTCAGTACCTTCGGAAGATACCTAGAAGAACTATAGAGTCTCCAACTCTCAATGCCTCATAACCAGACATCATAGATTCTTCTAACAATCATACTGAGGTCAATAGTCCTTTGACCCTTAGATTGCGAATATATCATTTTAAGCAAACTACAAAGAGTTTGTTCATGCAAATCTACATTTGTCTCTTCGTAAGTTGTTTAGTTTGTTTATGGACTAAAGACTAATGTTTTATCATAAAGCTTCAAACAGACACGGAAGAATGAATGAACGTTTCAACTTGTTATTAATGAATAAGCAATTACAAGCAAGAGTCTTCATGAGACTTTATTACATCAAATGTACAATATAAAGATTACAACTTGTTACCGGTCGTTTTCGGGACACCGGGAATTCAAAAACGATTCAAGGCCGGCCGGGATTTGCCGGCCGGAAGCCCAACGGTCCCCGGCCCACCAGGCCCGGGCGCCCTACCACACCCACGGCCCGACACGGCCGGGGCGCGCGCACCCTGCGCCTCGGCCTCCCGGCCCTCACGCGCTCCCGCGCCCCGGCCTTCCGGCCCGCGCGCGCCTCGGCCGAGCATCCTTGCCACCTCGGCCGAGCATCTTTGCCACCTCGGCCACCTCGGCCGAGCGTCTTTGCCACCTCGGCCGAGCGTCCTTGCCACCTCGGCCACCTCGGCCGAGCGTCTTTGCCACATTGACAACTCGGCCGAGCGTCCTTGCCACCTCGACCACCTCGGCCGAGCGTCTTTGCCACCTCGGCCACCACGGCCGAGCGTCTTTGCCACCTCGGCCGAGCGTCCTTGCCACCTCGGCCGGGCACGCCGCGCCCGGCCAAGTCCCGCGCCCGGCACGCCCTGCGCCCATCCAGGTGAAATGTCCCGCGCGCCCTGCGCCCTCTTGGGCGTGAGGCCCCGCCCGCCCTGCGCCCTCTTGGGCGTAAAGCCTCGCGCACCCCGCTCCCAGCCACCCGGTGGGCCTCAAGGGGCCGGCCCAAGGCCTCCTCCAAATGCTATAAATACCCCCCCCCTAGGGGAGGGAAAAAGGATCCGGTTTTGACACCAACACAACACTTCTCTTCTCTCGAGAATTCTCTCCCGCACTCTTGTGATATTCCAAGAGCGCGCACTGCTCCTCCCTCGGCTCAGAAACACGAGGATCCCCCTCCACGAGAGGGAGCCCGCTCCTCTTCTGCGGTACGCACCGCTCTCCGGTTTCTTGGCCTCTGAGCTAGAACTCCGAGCTACGAGTACGCGACCCCTCTAAAGTCTTCACTAGAAGCTACGAGCCGGGTCCTACTCTAAAGCCTTAGATTCCCAAAGCCTCTGAGCCCAAGATAGCCCCCGATACACAAGTTGAACTACATTATGACCTGATCCTGACTAAAGGGTACGTAGGCAGCCAACCTTTGGTAGGGTCACACCCCCCAAAACACACCTCAGGGTCTGGAGGGTGCAGCTCGGTCTACGAGCTCCCATTTTTTGCCCGGGCGCGATCACTTGGTCCGGCCTTGGATCGAACCGCCCGAGGTATTTAATCGTTGTTCATTTTCGTGCGACAAAGCTCGAAGACGCCGGCCTAACCCGGCGAGCTCGGTCACTCAAACAACACGAGCTCAGAGACGCCGGCCTAACCCGGTGAGCTCGGTCGCTCAAACAGCGCGAGGACGCCGGCCTAACCCGGCACGACATACACGTCCGGTCGCCAAAGGCACGGACGCAGAGCCCCCGGGAACTACCCGGTACGACCTCTTCGATCGTCGGAAGGCACGAAGCGAAGTCACTGGGCCACGGCCACATTAGGCACGCTGAATCATCGGCCTAACCCGACGGGCCGATGCCACCGTTCAAACACGGGTCGGCCAATCGCCTAACTGGGCACAAACACCCCCTCACATCGAACGTTTGAACGACGACGAGTCGTAACGACGAAATGGGCGGAGGACAAATCCCAGCTAGAGGCACAAAACCCGCCAAAACTATTGGTAGGGGAACAAGCCCTTCGGGCCACGTCAGCCCGCAAAGAAGGCATATACGAGTAAAATTGCTCAAAAATTGAGATAAGCATTCAACGCGAAAGCGACAAGAACATCTCATAAATAAAAAGAGCCACAGCTCTGAATCCAATAAACACGTGCTGAACAAAAAGTGCGTGAAAAATAAATAAAATCCTAGAAAAGGAAAAGAAAGCAAAGCGCTAAACATATGCGCTAAAAAAGAAGCCACACGGTTCAAACAGTACCCTCATCTAGCAGGGGAAACAGGGTGTCGAAGAATTCAAAGGTGACCCCCCGGACACTCTACCGCTCCGGCACGACGGGCCTCCCCGGTCCCTATGTCGTAGTCATCCTGCATGTCGGACGCTCTTCGCTCCGCTTCAGCAAGCTAGGACGAGAGGCGAGCGTTTTCCTCCGCCAAAGAGTCGCGGTCACGCTCCACCCGAACGCGCGCCGCTTCGCTCGAAGTAAGCTGGCGGTGCGACGTCTCCAAGGCATCGGATCGAGCATCTAGTTGCCTCCGAAGGTCGGTAACCTCAGTGCAAAAAATCTCCGCTGATCGGGTCGCCACCTCGCAAGCTCGCCGTTCTTCGGTGAGCTCCCCCGCCATCTTGGCCACCAACAGTTGGGCTCCGTCGCGCTGGTCTTGTGCGATTTGGAGTTCCACCCTGGCCTCACGAATCTGGTCTCGAAGCGTCTTGGTCTCCGCCCCCGGGTGCGAACCTCGCTCGACCTGAGCCAACCTAGCCTTCGTCCGAGCGAGCTCCTCCTGAGATGCCCCTAAGCGCCGAATGAAGTCATGCAAAATCCTCTCGCTTCGCACGGCCCTCGCATACACCTGCGACGACAAAGAAGCAAGGGTTAAAACTGAAACCTACGCTTACAACAAATAAACAGAAATACTGACCCTCTGAGCGTTGGTAACCCCCGCCTGGAAGAAAGCAATGTCGCTCTTCGACACCATGCCCTTCCACCAGGATAGTGGGGATCCCTCGAGGTGGCGGAAACAATCCCCTCGAGCCTCTGTCGCCTCCAGCTCCACCGCCGAGTTCGCCCTCTTGGGTTCGGAACGCTCGTCGGGAGGTGCCGATGTCGAAGCCCTCTTCAAAGAAGCCCGAGACTCCGGTTCGACTAGACCGGCAGTCTCGGCGCGCTCACCCTTCGCCTTGCGGCCAGCGACCCTAGAGCGAATCTCCGCCATTGACTCAGGGTCCCGAGAAGCGAGGGCCAGCCTCCTAGCTCGCATCTTTGCAGCTACACAAAACAAAGCAACGAAGGTCAGGTTCCTATCAAAACAAAAAGTTTTACAAAACCGTAAAGTTACCTCGAGAAGCAGGAGCGACTGGTTGAGCCACGAGACTCGGGGGCCTGCTTGCCCGGAGCGCTCCTCGGTGCCCGGAGCAAAGGGCGGGAACCACGCGGTGAGCGCCATCAGCTCGGGGGAACGGAACCGCTCGCCAGCCTTGCGGGCTTCCGACATCCCCGATATTTCTCTCACAAAGGGGAGCTCCGCTGCCCCCTCGTCCGCTGGAAAGTCGGCCAGACGACCGAAGCGAAAGGGCGCCTCGCCGAAGGTGTCCGAGGTGACCCACACCCACGCCCGGCGGCTAGGCGGGTCACTATCCTCGACTAGCCTCATGTTGCCCCGAGCACGGGCCATGTGAAATCATGGCAGCCCTGGCGCCGGGAAGACAGAAACCAAATTACGGAAGTTGTCTACGGACATGGCACGCTGCGTCTGGCAGTGCCACTCCAAAAAACACGTAGCCAACAGGCGATAGAACGCCGGGCTCATCTGGCACGCATGGACCCCTAGTCGGGTCAGAATCTGCTCAACGATCGTCGGAAACGAGAGGCGCAATCCACAGGCGAGACTCCCGATCGCCACGGCCGCATACCCGTCCCTTGGACGAGAGGGCCTGTCCTCGGGGGCAGGTCTGAGCAATCCCACCGAGGGAGGGATGTTATACGTCTTCCAGAGCGTGTTGACGACTCGGGAGGTAAGCGTGCTCGCGGCATCAACCCCCCTACAGTCTAAGCCGACGGGGGCAACAGAGTCGCCCACTCCGTACATGCGGGTCCTCTCCAAAGACCTCGCATAGGTATAGCTCGAAGCCTCCGCGGACTCGAGGGCTGGCCAAGTCATCGCCAACACCTCGCCATTACGTTTCTCCTTCGCGGGAGGAGCCTCCAACTCCTCTTCAGGGCCCTCCGAGCCCGACCCTTGGGGATCGTCGGAATCAATCTCATCCAAGAAAGATTCGGACGGCACTACCACAAGCTCAACACCCGAGGCGTCCAAGTTAGACGCCCGGGGGAGCTCGGCACTCACCACCGCTTCACCTCGCTGCTTGAGCAGGGGGCGTCAAAGGATGCCTCGCGGGAAACCAGGTTGATCACCAACCGTGACGAACGCGGGTCCTTGGACCCTTCGTCCTCCCCTTCGGGGCCACACCTAGTAGGTGGGCCGCTCCCGGGCCCCGCCAGCTCGGCTATCGCCGCGGCGTCGGTCTCCAACTCCGCGAGCCACTTGTCGGCCGCGCTAGAGTCTTCCTTGACAAAGATGGGAATCCCGTCGAGTTCCTCAAAGGGACCCTTGGCCGCCCCCCCAAAATTTGGGAGAGGGCAGGTAGGGTCAGCCTCGGGATCATCAACATGGGAAACAAGCTCACCCCCCATTAAAAAAGGGAAAAAAATCGGCTGCCCAGGGGAAATTTCAAACTCAAAGGAATTTTCCGATTACCCACAGGCTGCCAGTGTGAACAGAAACGGCGGGGGCTCTCCTATTTATAGGAGAGGAAGGAGCAAACCTTGCTCCTTCCCCCCCCCCCCCCCTGCGCGCGCTCCAGTCCCCCAGCGCCAGGCCGCGCGCGGGTCTTGCTGCCCGGCCGGCCCGGTCCGGCCTCCAGGGGTCCGGCCACAAAAAGAAAAAAAGAAGAAAAAGAAGGATATGCGTGCGTACGATAACGAGTGATCGAAGGTGAAATTACCTCAACACCCTTTTCTCTTCTAAAGTTCACGACTTACGTCCCGTAAGCCGTAAACTTGGGGGGCTAATGTTACCGGTCATTTTCGGGACACCGGGAATTAAAAAACGATTCAAGGCCGGCCGGGTTTTACCGGCCGGAAGCCCAACGGGCCCCGGCCCACCAGGCCCGGGCGCCCTGACACACCCACGGCCCGGCACGGCCGGCGCGCGTTCAACTGCGTCCCCGGCCCTGAGGCCCCCGGCCCAACGGGCCTCAGCGCGCCCTAGCGCGCCTGGCTCGCACGCACCCTGCTCCCCAGCCTCCCGGCCCGCACGCGCTCCCGCGCCCCGGCCTCCCGGCCCGCGCGCACCTCGGCCACCTCGGGCGAGCATCTTTGCCACCTCGGCCACCTCGGCCGAGCGTCTTTGCCACCTCGGCCACCTCGGCCGAGCATCCTTGCCACCTCGGCCACCTCGGCCGAGCGTTCTTGCCACCTCGGCCGGGCACGCCTGCTGCCGGGCACACCGCGCCCGGCACGCCCCGCGCCCATCCAGGCGAAATGTCCCGCACGCCCTGCGCCCTCTTGGGCGTGAGGCCCCGCGCGCCCTGCGCCCTCTTGGGCGTAAAGCCTCGCGCGCCCCGCTCCCAGCCACCCGGTGGGCCTCAAGGGGCCGGCCCAAGGCCTCCTCCAAATGCTATAAATACCCCCCCCCCCTAGGGGAGGGAAAAAGGATCCGGTTTTGACACCAACACAACACTTCTCTTCTCTCGAGAATTCTCTCCCGCACTCTTGTGATATTCCAAGAGCGCGCACTCCTCCTCCCTCGGCTCAGAAACACGAGGACCCCCCTCCACGAGAGGGAGCGTGCTCCTCTTCTGCGACCCGAGCTTCTGCGGTACGCACCGCTCTCCGGTTTCTTGGCCCCTAAGCTAGAACTCCAAGCTACGAGCACGCGACCCCTCTAAAGTCATCACTTGAAGCTACGAGCCGGGTCCTACTCTAAAGCCTTGGATTCCCAAAGCCTCTGAGCCCAAGATAGCCCCCGATACACAAATTGAACTACGAATGGACCTGATCCCGACTAAAGGGTACGTAGACAGCCAATCTTTGGCACGGTCACACCCCCCAAAACACACCTAAGGGTCTGGAGGGTGCAGCTCGGTCTACGAGCTCCCATTTTTGGCCCGGGCACGATCACTTGGTCCGGCCTTGGATCGAACCGCCCGAGGTATTTAATCGTTGTTCATTTTCGTGCGACAACACAACTCTTCTTGTGGGCACCATTGACAACAAGACTATAGTGGTAGAAACGTTCGTGGTTACTCACAGGATCAAGAAGACTAGTGGGAGGCGAGCTGAGTGGGGAGATGAGCGATTCAACCTTCCTAAGGCTTG
Source organism: Urtica dioica subsp. dioica (assembly GCF_054948205.1). Lineage (NCBI taxonomy): Eukaryota > Viridiplantae > Streptophyta > Magnoliopsida > Rosales > Urticaceae > Urtica > Urtica dioica. The sequence goes on from NC_142757.1 coordinate 42,331,189, forward strand.
TCGACGCTCAAGCTCCATTCAAGGTTGGTATCGAGTGAAAACTCAAAGTAGTTTAAAATTTTTAAATTATATGCTCATGCACTTTGTCTAGGTAGTAAAAACAAAATACGAGTTTTTAAAGAAATTTTTATATTCCACCGCTTGCTAGAAGCGATAATCTTTTCTTAAACCCTAGATCGATTCCATCAAATGGTATCAGAGCTATGGTCAAAGTTTAAGCATGTGCATGAAATTTAAATTATGAGTTTGAAAATTGTTTTCTTAATTTTACTCGGGTAATGAATTTGCTAGAATTATTTTTTAGATTTTTTTTAATTTAGTGCTCGGGAGTTTAAATTAAAATGAATGTGATTTTTTACACTATTTGGACGATATTACACACTAAAAGATTTTAATTTTTCATAATCAAAATCATGTTTTGAGAAGTTTGAGAATTTTGGGTAATTTTATGAAGTAGTAATATTATCTTGCTAGCTTTATTTACTCACTTGTTTTATGTTTGTTGTTATTTTCTTTTGTGCTATACTATTAGCTTGTTAATAAAACACATCAACAACACTTAACAACTCAATAAAACATTCTGTTACACTTAATTCTTTTGCATTTTTGTCGTCGGCCTCGGCCGAATTTCTGTCTAACATTCCTTGACCTTAAGAATGCCTCTCGGTAAAATGAGTGCATCTCTATGCTCGGAACTTGGATTTAAATGATTCTTGAACAAAATTAAAGGTCTATGAGTCTACTTTCAAATCATTTGGAATTAGTTTAATTGGACATCGGAGCCACCGTTTATGGCGATTTTACTCCGAGGTGCTTGCAGTCTGGGATTCCAGGATTTATGAAAATTTTGGATTCCGGATCCCGGATCCCATTCCGAGAGTTCTAGAACTCAAATGGAAACATTTCCTTAAGAAAAATTGTTTCTCCAAGTATAATAAACATAATGTGTAAGATTGAGAAGTTTTTTTTTTTTTTTTTTTGAATATTTACTTGAAATTGAAATATTATAAAAACTAGTTTGAATTTTGAAAAATTGTTTTCACTTTCAAACTTGAAAATGTTTTATCATCCAAATCAAATATGTTTTCAAAATCTTTTCAAAACTATATCTATATCACTTATGTTCAAAATTTATTGCTCTTGAAAATTTAAGTGAGAGGTGTCCTCGAAGACTAATTGGCAAGAAGATGCAAGACGATGTGTCATCTCAAACTTCAAGTGTTCAAGTGAGTTAGAAGTTCACACTTCTCTCATGCACTTTCCCTAGTAGATAAATAGGAAATGTCTAAGTATGTACCTTGTGCCTTTATGCACTAACAGTGCTCTCCTTGAAACATGTCGATCTAGAATTCAATTTCTAGAATTCCACTTTATCTCTCTATAGGCTAGGAAATGTGTTTCCGAACTTATAAGAGACGATGTGCCAACTCTAAACACTAAGTGGGAGGGTTATACTTGTTGTTTGCAACCCATGATCCCCAACCCTTATGAAAAGTGCAATTGTCGCCAGACTAAGAGTCACCTTTGTGACCCTCTCTTAAATGAGAGTACTCAACGGTGCTTTGCTATGATCATTGCTATAAGAGCTACGTCCGAGAGTGATACAATGAGACAAGGCCTCCCTTCGATAAATTGATTTTCAAAGTAGATCTCATGGACTAAGTGGTTAGTTACACATTTAGACTCAATCCCTAGTAATCCTCCCTCGAGGCCTTGCGAAAGGATATGAGTAATCAAACTTTTTTACAAGGTGGCTAGTCAAATTCGATGTATTGACATATTGGCTATGCATTAATGATGAGTAATTTACTTATGAAATGAGACTCTTTTAGGCCTTCCCTTGAATGATGAAAGTGTCATTTCGTTCATCACACCTTTGGATTTTTTCTTGTCTTGTTCATCTTAAAAACTTAAACAAACTTAAATCCTAAACCAAAAGACTAATCATAAACTTGTTTCAATTTAATTTCAGCAAGATGTCTCTCAACTCTCTATCAACCATCATTTCCTCAAACAAACTCGAAGGCGAGAACTACGTAGATTGGAAACGTAACCTCGACATCATCCTTATCGTTGACAAGCACAAGTGGGTACTCACCACCTCGTGTCCTCCTCAAATGAATGATGATTCGACTCAAGAGGACAAAGACGCCTTGGTGGCCTGGCTCCGCTCCGATGAGATTGTGAGGTGCTGTATTTTAGCATCTATGAACGATGTGCTCCAGCAGCAACATCATGACATTGAGACAGCCGCCGACATGCTCTATAATCTCCATGAGATGTTTGGAGGGCAAGGGCGTTAGGTCAAACAACAAGCAGTCCGATAGTTTATGAACTGTCGCATGAAGGCTGGGACTCCTGTCAGAGATCATATGATGCTGATCATTAGTTATCTAAATGAAATGGAAATCATAGGATTGGAGATTGATAGGGATACTAAAATAGATATGATCTTGGAAACTCTCCACGAATCTTTCGATACCTTCAAGGTGAACTACTCCATGAATAAGCTAGAGTACATTGTTACCGAGCTAATGAAGGAGCTTAACACTGCTGAAGGTCTCACTAAGAGAAAGAGGAACCAATGAAAGGCACATGCTACTGAGCACAAAGCCTCCACCTCTAGATCTAAGAAGAGACCTCACAAGACCAAGAAGAAGAACTGTCTTGCCTACCTCAAAGAAAAGGAAAATAGTAATGTACTTATTACCGAAGCATGCTTAGTAGTTGATAATGTATCAACGTGGATTCTTGACTCTGCTGCTACTAACCATATTTGTTGTTCCTTGACTGGTTTCAAAAAAACCAAAAAGCTTAGAGGAAGGTAACTTCTCCTTCAGATGGGGTGATGAGCTCGGTGTCAGCAAAGACCGTGGGATCAGTGATGCTATCTTTTGAAGATCAAAATTTAAATTTGAATAATGTTTATTTTGTACCTTCCTTCGGGAAGAACTTGATATATGTTGCTCATTTTTGTGAGCAAGATTATTGTTTAAAGTATATTAAGAATGGAATTCGAATTTCACTTTCCAATAATTTTTTCGTCACTGATGCATGTTTGAAGAATGCTCTTTTTAACATTTATCCCACGCAACCTTCGTTCTTAGACACTGAAATAGATAACGATCTAGTTAGGGAGCCAAAGAGGATCAGACTTTTGGATTCCCCCGATCTAATAAAATCAACATATCTCTGGCACTTAAGAGTTGGTTATATCAGTCTAAACAGGATTAAGAGACTTGTGAAGGACGGTCCTTTCCAAGCCTCTGCAATAGGTATATTGCCTACTTGTGAATCTTATATAGAAAGAAAAATGACTAAATGACCTTCTCTGCTAAGGGTCGAAGAGCCACTGAGTTGTTGGAACTAGTACATTCTGAAGTATGTGGTCCGCTAGTTAACAGGCATGGGGAGGATACGAATACTTCGTTACCTTCACCGATGATTACTCAAGATATGGTTTTGTCTATTTGCTCAAACACAAATCCGATACATTTGACGTATTTAAGGTCTTTCCGGCTTTAGTGGGAAAGCAAACTGGCAAACAAATCAAAACTCATCGATCCGATCGAGGTGGTGAGTATATGTCTGGAGAGTTCGATGGCTTTCTTAAAGAAGAAGGTATCGCTTCTCAGCTTACAGCACCTGGCACACCTCAACAAAACGGAGTGTTAGAGAGAAGGAACCAAACTCTAATGGAGATGGTTAGATCAATGATGAGTTACTCATCACTCCCTCTTTCCTTTTGGGGATATGCCCTCAAAACAGCCTCTTACATTCTGAACCAAGTCCCGTCTAAAATGGTTCCCAGTACTCCTTATGAACGATGGACTGGTCGTAAAGTAAATCTAGGCCACATCAGAACTTGGGGTTGCCATGCACATGTGCTAAGGCAAAAGACTAGCAAGTTGGCTAGCAGATCATAACTGTTTATTGGATATCCAAAGGAAACTAAAGGTTTCACATTCTATAGTCCCGAGGATGACAAAACACTCGTTAGCATGAACGCTTTATCCTTGAGGATGACTTTATGAAAGATGTACAACCTAGAAACGAAAATGTGCTTGAAGAAAAGTTGGGTGAGGATGCTTCTACCTCATCTGTAAGAAATGTTCTTACCCCAACTGAAACACAACCTAACTCATCAGAATCTCGTCTAGCAGTACTTCGACGTAGTGGGAAGGTTTCTCAAAAGCCTAACAGGTACATGTCTTACGGGGATACTCTCGTAGCCGTCTTAAACATGGAGTACCTTGTTTCCTACTGCCATGCAATGGTTGGTTTTGAATCAAACCTTTGGCTTGACGCCATGAAAGTTGAAATGCACTCGATGTACATCAACAAAGTCTAGAAACTTGTAGACCTTCCCGAAGGGATTAAACCCGTAGGTGTAAGTGGATATACAAGAAGAAAATGGGTCCGGATGGGAACGTCGAGACGTTCAAAGCACGACTAGTGGCTAAGAGTTATATCCAAAAAGAAGGTATTAACTATGAGGATACCTTCTCTCCAGTCGCGATGCTTAAATCCATCCGCATACTTCTATCCATAGATGCAGCTCTCGACTATGAGATCAGGCAAATGGATGTTAAGAATGCCTTTCTGAATGGCAATCTTGACGATGGCATTTATATGGCTCAACCAGACGGTTTCGTGGAAGAAGGTCAAGAGACCAAGGTTTGTGAGTTGCTTAAGTCCATTTATAGATTAAAGCAAGCATCTAGGTCATGGAATATTAGATTCGATAAAACTGTGAAGAGCTTCGGTTTTGAGCAGTCAATAGATGAGCCGTGTGTTTACAAGTTGATACACGAGGGAAAAGCTGTGTTTTTGGTATTATATGTCGATGATATATTACTCATAGACAATGATGCGGGTAAATTATCTGAGGTTAAAATCTGGCTAGCAAAGCAATTTGATATGAAGGATCTAGGAGAAGCTGCTTACATTCCGGGGATCCAATTCTTTCGAGATCGGAAGAACCAGACTTTTTCGCTCTCTCAAGCATCTTATATTGAAAAGGTGATGGATCGCTTCTCGACGCAAGACTCCAAGAAGGGCCAAACACCCTTTAGGCATGGAGTCTCACTCTATAAGGACCAATCTCCCAAGACTGCACAAGAGATTGAGGAAACGAGAAAAATTCATTACGCCTCAACCGTGAGAAGTCTCATGTATGCTATGCTTTGTACTAGACCAAATACCTGCTTTGAATTTGGCGTAATAAGCCGTTATCAGTCTAACCCTGGACCCGAGCACTAGATTGATGTTAAGCTTCTTCTTATGTATCTTCGGAGAACTAGGAACTTGACGCTTACATATTCAGGTACTGATCTAACTATGACGGGATTTACCGACTCCGATTTTCAAGCGGATAAGGATTCCAGGAAATCCACTTCAGGATCTGTGTTCATCCTAAATGGTGGATCTATGGTTTGGAGGAGTATCAAGCAATCTTGCATTGCTGACTCATCAATGGAAGCAGAATATGTGGCTGCTTGTGAAGCATCCAAAGAGGCTGTGTGGCTTAGAAAATTCCTGCCCATGACACTTTATTTTGATGACTGTGAGGCTGTCGCTAACTCAAAGGAACCTCGAAGCCATAACTGCTCTAAGCATATTGAGTGGAAATACCATTTGATTTGAGAGATTGTGCAGCGCGGAGACATGGTGGTGAAGAAGAACTCAACGGTGGACAACTTGCAGATCCATTCACTAAAGCTTTAGCCAACAAGGTCTTCGACCAACATCGGGAAGGATTAGACATGAAGGACTACTCATATCTTATGTACATTTGATGTAATAAAGTTTCACGAAGACTCTTTCTTGTAACTGCTGAATAATTAATAAAAGTTGAAACGTTCATTCTTCCTTGTCTGTTTCAAGCTTTATGATAAACTATAGTCTTTAGTCCTTAAACAAACCTAAAAACAAATGAATAGTCAAATATAGATTTGCATGAACAAACTCTTCATGGTTTGCTTAAAATAGTATATTCACAATCTAAGGAATAAAGGGCGCTATTGATCTCAGTATGATTGTTAGGAGAATATATGATATCTGGTTATGAGGCATAGAGAGTTGGAGACTCTATAGTTTATCCGAGGTATCTTCTAAAGCTATTGAATTGACCAGTACACTTCTAGAGACATTGTAAGAACAAACCATTTAACCTCTTCTGTCTCAGAGTCACTATGTATGAATTGCATCATGCTTACCTCAATCCTGAAATGAGACATGTCATTTCATAGCTTACGTATTCTCATTTGAGAAAGTCAGAGTTCTAGATTCACTATGTGATATAGACAAGACCTATTGGTGAAATACTAAGTTATGAAGATGTCATGAGTAACTTTGTGAAGATCTCATAGATATGGAATTGATGTACAAGATTGCTGAAATGCAATGTATATCACATCATGCTTTGTTCCTTGGAATGTGAATGAATGAACTAGCCAGTGTTCAAATTGAGTCATGACTCTTTTGGATGAATCAATGTTACTTCTTAGCTCCTTTTCAATACATTGTTTCTAACTTATTCACAAGCGACAAAGGAGTTGAGAAAATAACAACTAGAAGGGTAAAATGGTAATTTTGTAAATCCCATCTAGTTGATGATATTCATGAACGGTAAACATAGATAATATTCAATGGATCCACTCATTACAATTAAGTAGAATTCTCGAGTAGAAAATAAATTCATTTGAACCGAGAGATTTCAGTGTCAACTCTTTGGTGGAGTCAGTTGACATTAAGCTAGAACTTGGAAAAGGTTTGCGAACTTTTGAGTCCAAGTATGCTTGCTCAAGCTTTGTTCATTTGGATCCATAAGGTCACTACCACAAGTCATTAGAGTAGGATTAGTTAAACAAGAAAGCTAAGTCAAAACAAGTTCAAATGTTGAACTAGACAAGTTTTACGAAAATTGTCTAAAGGGTAATTTAGTCCTTTTGGACATAGGATGGTATGAATGTCAATAAATAAATTTTTTGACATTGTCATATGATGACAATGAATCTAGTCCACACGGCCACATTAAAGAATTGAGCCTTGAGGATTGATTTTCATTTCATGGAATTTTATGTGAAAATTCTACATGGGCTTTTCTTATGTTGTCATGAACAAATAAAGAAACATGTAGAAGCATGTTCAAGAAGCCTTAAAACCGTCCAACATCAAGAGAGAAAGAGAATTATTTTGTGCATTGATGTATGAAGATAATTGCCAAAAGAAAAAGAGGAAACAAATTTCCTCCTTAAGGAAATGAAGTGGGCAGCCAAAGAGAGAGGCAAAGCAAATGAGGAAACAAATCCAAGTGCCTTGATGGCATGTGTTAGACGTCCAAGGGGGGAGAAGAGGAAACCCAAGGATTCACTCATGAATATGTGATATTCAATAGAAAAGAGGAAACTACTTTTTCAAGGCAAACCCTCCTCCTATAAATACCCCACCTCATTCACAATTCACAACACACAATTTTAGAGATTGAGAGCCTCTCTCTCTAGAAGTGTCCGCCCCCTTCTCTCTCTCTCTAGCTCTCTTCTTGTTCTTTTGTTTTGGCACCTAGGTCCTCATTAGACCTAGTGTTTTGTTTTAGCTCTTTGGCTCTAAGACAAGTTCTTGAGTCATAGTGTTTAAAAGTGCCCACCCACTAAATCCTAACATATTCGAACGACTCTAGTGGTTGAAACGTTCGAGGTTATTCACAGGATCATGAAGACTAGTGGGAGGCGAGCTGAGTGGGGAGACGAGCGATTTCACCTTCCTAAGGTTTCTCAACGCTCAAGCTCCATTCAAGGTTGGTACCGAGTGAAAACTCAAAGTAGTTTAAAATTTTTAAATTATACGCTCATGCACTTTGTGTTTGTAGTAAAAACGTTTTACGAGTTTTTAAAGAAATTTTTATATTCTGCCGCTTGCTAGAAGCGATAATCATTTCTTAAACCCTAGAACTCTTCCAACAATCTACCGGTTTCTAGACTCTCAGTGGGGGATTTAAGTTAAATGATTTGGCGGAGTAGTCCTCCGGTCTCGAGACTTTAGGTCGAGGATTCTTCTAGTTTTGAAAAGAGAAAGTTTGTTGGCTGGATATCGTGGTTCTTCTTCGAGTACCTCTCTTTCTAGCGCTAAAATTTTAATGCCATTTCTCAGATAACATTCAAGGGACATGTGTTGAGGTATAAGCTTGCGACATGTCTCTTTTTTGGGTTGTTGGGGTCACGTTTATGCGGGTCATGGGAGTGTTGTGAAAGCTTGCTACGTCTTGAGAGTCCTTTGGAATTGTGATATATTTTCTTCATCTTCCTCGTGGGATTGTCCTTGTTCACCTCGTCTCTTTCTTGTTTTCTCTTTGTCTTCTTCGTTGACCTCGTCGAATTTTGTCTCACTACCAGAAATTTGGCCTCTAACTACTGCCGAACGCCGTAGTCATTTTAAGTCGACTACAGTTTACCGACTGTCATCTATTGCACTGGAGTCTTATCTCTTTGATTATGACTCCAGTTTTTGGCCGTAGTGTATCTGTTTTATAAGACTGTAGTTAAAATATATAACTACATTTTATAGATGTAGTCTTACTAGTCTCATCTATAAATACTACATCGTTATGATGTAGTTATATATAACTCAATTACATAAGAAAAAAACACTACATTTTTAACAAGTAGTCTTAATTGATTTAATTAGACAGACTACGGCGTTTTTGTGTCATCTATTGCACTGGAGTCTTATCTCTTTGCCTATAACTCCTGTCTTTTCTGTTGAAGACTACATTGTTTAGCTGTAGTTGTTCAAGTTGAGAGTCTATAAACACTACAGCTTTAAAGAGTAGTTATAATTAATTGAGTTGAACAGACTACTGTGTTTTTGTGTCATTTATTGCACTGGAGTCTTATCTATTTGCCTATGACTCCAGTCTTTTATGTGGAAGACTACATTTTTTAATTGTAGTTTATATGTGTTAAATTATATTTTAACAATATAGACTCCATCTTATTTGTGTAGAGCAATTTTTTAATAAAAATAGATATTTATATAAATATAAAATAAAAAACATTTATAATTAAAAATAGAAAATAAATTAAAAATACAACAAAACAACATATAATATCCCACCCATTTTAATTATTTATAATTTAATATAGCAAATAAAAAATATTAAATACAATCTTATACCCAAATCTTAAACCAATGCCATAAAAAAATACCAAGTCATGAATTACAATGAAAATTATACTTAAACCTATGACACTACAAAATCATTACAAGAAATAGATCATATAATGATAACAAAGTTCTTGTTTGCTACCTCAAGAGACCCGAGCGATCTGTCCAAGACTGATCACAAGAGCCCGACACCAAGCGATCGAGACGTGCCTGCAACCTTTGGCGCAGTTGCTATTGGACAACTTTGGATTCTTGAAGCGCTTACGAAGCTTATCATTCATTGCTTCAACTGCTTCCAGTTTTCCGTTTCTCTCAAAATATGTGATGTGCTCATGGAGATATATGCATATTTTATAAAGTTTGATCATCATGACTTTAATTTGTATTAGTTATACATAGTATAACAGTTTCATTTACCTGTCTTTTCTCATAATCGGACAGTGCCAAAGCCTTTGCCTCAAACACAAGGACAAGATAGCATTTACCATCTTCCACCCACACATTATCCTTGTTGCTCATCAGCAGCCCATCGACAAGACTTTCCAGTGAGAACCCCAGCCTGCAATAACAGTTTCAAAAAATAAAGACAATAAAAAACATGTTCCAGAAATGTTATAGTCTTGATTCAGACTCCGATCTGCATTGTTCCAGAAATGTACTCTTTAATTTTCATTCACTATGTTCAAGTGGATGAGCAATGCCAAGACTGTCAAGCTCTCTCCAAAACTGGTTCTCTGCATTTGCAGCTCTCTGGATCTTCTTCTTTCATGTTGTGAAGAGTTTATGTTTTGATCTGTCCAAAACCAAGAAACAACATCAAAATTTAGAAAAGAACACGAGATTAGATTTTTTGTCTTCGAAGTATCATAAAACTTAAGGCACAGGTCATCGATCGATAGCTAAATGTTATGCGTTCTACCGAAAATTCTGTCACGACCCTCTCGGTTTGTCTCGAACCCACGAACCAAAGCTCATCGAAGCACTCGATTTAAATCCCGAAACAACTTACTAACTCACGTGATTAGTATCATAAACGTACATAACTATTTTACAAATAATATTACATATTATAGTTAGACTTTTAGTAGAAACGACTCGGTTAACAATTAGAGTCGGGAGCCGGTGCGTTTTCGACTCGTCGTCGCCGCCGTCGCTGCTCAAACCCGACGCGGAATCGAAAAGATGCCGATTCGCTGTCGTCGCTGCGTAACTCACTATGCCTCAACACGCCGAGGTTTCGCAGCCCGTGTCCGCACCGTCGCTGCGCGCTGTCGTAGCCTCAAGACATCTCGCCGAGCCGTTGACTTGTCGCTGGAATTGAACAGCCCCTATTTGCCTCATCGCTGAACCCGAATTTCTCGATTCGAAATCAATTCCCGAACAAAGCATTCAGAAATCGAACACTCATCCGATCCTAACCCGTCCTACACTCAGCAACAACAACAACAACAACAACCAGAGCCAAGTTCAAAACAAGTAAATTTTCTAAAAAAAAACCTACGTTATTCACATCTTAACGAGTCTCCGACTCATCTAAAAACACCACAAACTCAAATCCGATCATACACATATCAATGCCACACCACAAACAGAGCAAAAATCCATACAACACACTTCAAAGCCAAGCAATTCCCTACAAATCCAGAACCCCCAAAATCAGCCCAAATTCGTCCATAATTCCAATCAAGCAAGGAATCTTGAAATCAAGCATGTAATCATCCAATTAATTACTTAAAATCTGAGTCCTAAACATCAATGGACTTATTCAAGCATCACAACATAAAAACCCCCAATTCTTCTCTTCCGAATTTCGGCCAAACTATCCATAAAAATCTGAAAACCCTAACTTAAATAATTTCAGCTCACTACAAGCACAAACCGAGTCTAAACACAAGCAACCCACGAAATCAACCAAAAGAACTCAAAAACCCCTAATTGAAAAACCTAGAAATCAGACTAGAAGCAAAGAAAATGAGCGAAATTCCTACCTTGCTGCTGAACAAATCCACGTGATTCTAAGCTTTCTCTACCTCAGGACCTGACCACTACACCAACACCTCTTAGGTCTTTTTAACCACTGATTATGGTTCTCTGACACTTTCTGAAATAGAATTGTCTAATTGCAGCTAATTATAAAAACATCCTGGCCAGGATATGCCAAAAATGATCAACTCTGGGTTCAAAATAGCGCATTTAAAACAAAATAAATTTGTCCACCTAAGTATGAAAGAATTTGTTCTTGATATGAAACCTTGCACTGTAAATGTTGACTATTCATTGCCCATTCCTTACTAATAATATGCTAAGGCATAAACAGTTATCGGGTATGATAACTGTCACAGGTAAAAGATAGTGAATAAATAGATTACCAATTACTCTGTTCTCGTCCTCACATTTCTGCTTTGGAGACGACCAGACCGGGCATGGATGACGCAAAACACCTGTTCAGCGAGAATAAAGACCCCGGGGGGGTTAAAAGAAGAACATTCAAATCCTAACAAGCTAGAACAAACAAATAATTTAAACATTCAAATAAGGAACATATATAAAAATGATTTCTAACTATGTATGATTTGTCTGGTCATTGCTCACCGAAAAGAGGAGCAAACAAGCTTCTCAAATGGAAAAAGCAATGAACTCTCTCGGATACTGTTAGAACCTAAAAGATTATACATCTAAGCAACGAATTAGAATTAGACTAGTATGAAAGTGACAACGATGGACAGCTTGAGTGAGCAAGATATTTTATAAAGGATGAACAAAAGTCTTTTAGTAATAATTAATATGAAATAAAAAATTATCAACAAAAAAAATGATAAATAAAAAATTCACGCAAACAGTTACCTTTTGGGAGGGAAGGATAGACTCTGCGGAGACTAGAGATCAGGGCAAGAGAATGGATTAGATCGTTGACAAGTAAGGCGTTTTGCGACGAAGGAACTTGAGATCTATTTGTAGAATCTAGATAATGTCAGCAACGCGGAATAAGCAGAGAATGAGAGAAATAAAATTTATGGAATAAACCACTACTTGTTTACCTGAAATGAAGAGGAGCACAATCCTTCACTTTAAAAAAATGCAATCCTGGTACATTATCTTGGTCAGAATTTAACACCAATATCCAAACAGAGATCAGAAGCGAGAGAAAAACCACAGCGAATCCAATATCCAAACAATCAGCCAAAGTACGAGAATCATCATCGCACATAGATCAACACTCTAGAATCCTAATACCTTAAAAAGCCCCAAATCAATTTGAAATTCAAATCCCTAGACCTTGAATTATGTCCTTTACCTTGAATGATGTCCAGCGACCTTGAATCTTCTCCGGCGAGAACCCTCTATTTTTCAGCCGACCTATTCCTTGCACACGTCAAATGTAAGAGACTAAATCAAATCCCAATTCACATAAAATCTGAAATTGACCAAGCAAAAACACCAATTCAACTCTCAAAACCAAGACCCAAAAATCAATTAACAGGTTCAAGCTAAACAGCATATAAAAAACCCAATTTCTTTACAAATTTTCGGACAAAAAATTAATTAAAATTCAGGAACCCTAACTCAAAGAATTTCAGATCAAGAACAACAACAAACCGAGCCCAATCCAATCCATATACCACGGAAAATCACAGAACAAGCAAGAGAAATAAAAAAAACCCCTAATTTCTAAACCTAAATCGAACTAAAAGAAAGAAGAAATTTTCAGATAGAAACTTCTACTCTTATTCATGAACGAACCACAGAAATTTCTAGCGACAAATTCGAGAAAAAGAATGAAGAGGAATACTCGAGGCCTGGAGATACAAATAGAGAAGGAGAGAGGCTAACCTAGAAAATCGAGGTTGAAGGTCTTGGTCGGCGGTGGTGGAGAGGTCG